>NC_140969.1:57500489-57577989 GCF_056783735.1 Eptatretus burgeri
GAGATGTGACATGCACACAAAGGCATGAGACAACTTTGGACATGACTTTAGACAAACGCAGCCAGACTGACATAACTAACCTCTCAAAGCACTCTTAGAGCTGGAAATGCCATCTTGCAACGTCACTTTTCTCTCCTCTGTCAATGAGACAATTAAGGAGAGATCTCCCCAATCCTGCGCATAAGACAAAAACCCACAAGGTCTATCCGAGTACAACCCTATTAATGCAGTCGTACTTGCTGCTTCCTTCATCAAGCAAGAAAGCAGAAAGTACGATTCTTAAAGACTTTGGAATGCCTCAGCCAGGATCAAACAGGGAATGCAAACCTCCCAAACTCACAGCCGCCGCTCTAACCACAATACCACTAAGTCTGGTTACGAGTCTGAACTTTGCTGGACTTTTGAGAATTTATGATACCAGCAGGGTACCAGCCCGACGGGCGATCTTGTTCCAAGCATGCAACACGCTCTTCTGACGAACACCTTTATTTGGGTGGTGTGTAGGCAAAAATAAATAACCTGGGTTATGTGCAAAAAGCAAAAACATACATGCTGCTTACAATTGAAAACAACTCACCACAATGGAAAACGTGGGGAGACGAATACTGCACTGTAAATGGTGGTGACTTGAAATACCCTCCACCACCTGGAGGTGGTGCTACACGATACACATTTACATAGAAAATTTGTGTCACCCCCTTCCCCCACACAAGACCACCGCCAAAGATAAAAACACCCCGATACATTAATTGGGGTCATGCTGATCCGATGTTGCAAGTCTGGATGTAATCGGCCAAGAACCGTAGGAGTAGGGTGGCGAACAAACACACACAAATGAACACAAACACACAAACACCAGTCCGTGAATGCTAGTAAGTGTAAACTTTGAAATTAAATTATTCTTTTGGAATTGAACATGACCTCTACCTATACCTACACCATCTGCAGATATTTGTTGCTCAGTTGCATCTTGCTTAATGTTACCTCTGGTTATCTAAAATATAAAGAAATTGAGGAATTAAATACATGTGCTTTTTCGATGCTGTATTTTATTCAGTTCATACAATTTGCACAATCATAATTTTAAAATAAAAGCTACACTCACAAGCGACTCATCTGCACAAAGCTAATTCTAAAGACAAGTATTTCAAATGAAACCAAGATAATCCAAGAGCAATGTCAATTGCGTTAAATGTTAGGCATGTGGAATTAGCATCCAGCTGTCACTCAATCATGGGATTCTTCATTTATCCAAAGTACCGGGTGAGGAACAGCCACGCTGATGGGTTTTTAAGACCTAAAATTACAAGATTGATCATTTCTAAGATCCTTGCGATTGGTGCATAATAAGTAGCAGAAAAGCCGTGAGAATTCCAAAAACACAAAATGAGCAGAAGGCAGAAACAGCAAGCTCAGCGTTCGCAAATAAGACCTGAGAAAGCCTGCAGCGAATGCAGCAGCTGAGTCTTGGTGCTCACACCCAGACTACTCTATTGGAGACAACAGAAGCTGACTGGGCATTCTGACACGAATAGAAACACCACATGGCTACACAGAAACAAAAATCATTTGGCATGTATTGTGAGAAAATATTTATATTTGGTGGTGGAGAAATCCCACGACTATAGGGGTTGTTGCAAGGAGCGCTGGCTGTATTCTGCTAAAGCTCCATAAAACCGGTGAATATGTAAAACAAGAAAGAAAATCTAATACGCATTGGATTTGGGCCTCATGCGTGTCGTAAAAGTTTTGCACCGTAGGCGATCTAACCACATTGCATGCGCACAATCCACCTGAACAACCAGCGAGAAAGCACACACAAGCTCAGACACTACATGAACAATGCAATGTGTGAGTGTGTGTGTGTGTGTGTCTGTGTGTGTCTGTGTGTGTGTCTGTGTGTGTGTCTGTGTGTGTGTCTGTGTGTGTGTCTGTGTGTGTGTGTGTCTGTGTCTGTGTGTCTGTGTGTGTGTGTGTCTGTGTCTGTGTGTCTGTGTGTGTGTGTGTCTGTGTCTGTGTGTCTGTGTCTGTGTGTCTGTGTCTGTGTGTCTGTGTCTGTGTGTCTGTGTCTGTGTGTCTGTGTCTGTGTGTCTGTGTCTGTGTGTCTGTGTCTGTGTGTCTGTGTCTGTGTGTCTGTGTCTGTGTGTCTGTGTCTGTGTGTCTGTGTCTGTGTGTCTGTGTCTGTGTGTCTGTGTCTGTGTGTCTGGGTCTGTGTGTCTGTGTCTGTGTGTCTGTGTCTGTGTGTCTGTGTCTGTGTGTCTGTGTCTGTGTGTCTGTGTCTGTGTGTCTGTGTCTGTGTGTCTGTGTCTGTGTGTCTGTGTCTGTGTGTCTGTGTCTGTGTGTCTGTGTCTGTGTGTCTGTGTCTGTGTGTCTGTGTCTGTGTGTCTGTGTCTGTGTGTCTGTGTCTGTGTGTCTGTGTCTGTGTGTCTGTGTCTGTGTGTCTGTGTCTGTGTGTCTGTGTCTGTGTGTCTGTGTCTGTGTGTCTGTGTCTGTGTGTCTGTGTCTGTGTGTCTGTGTGTCTGTGTGTCTGTGTGTCTGTGTGTCTGTGTCTGTGTCTGTGTCTGTGTGTCTGTGTCTGTGTGTGTGTGTGTGTGTGTGTGTGTGTGTGTGTGTGTGTGTGTGTGTGTGTGTGTGTGTGTGTGTGTGTGTGTGTGTGTGTGTGTGCAGCATCAGGCATGCAATATTTGCCAAAGGATTCCATGACGTGTGTGGCCAGCTAAGCAGGCAGGCATGGGATGACAGCTCCAAAGAAAAATGCATTAATGGTGCTTGAAGGAAGGAAGCCTCATGAGAGATTCAGGATCAAGAAAACTCTGGAAAAGAAATGTATGCTTTGCTGTTATTACAAGAACCTGAACAGTCTGGGTGGATGAAACTGTACAAACAAACCTCGCTGAGAAGAAAAGGTGCTGAAGATTCCTGTCCTATCCCTTATCAATTGCTTGTTCATTCGTACACAGCACAAGGGTGCAGGATAGCAACACTGGCTGAGGGCATAGCTGTGCCGCTGATGCAATGCCTCTGCTGGTTAGGGCAGGAATTTGGAATTTGGCCATGGTGTCAGCGATAGCTTGCCTACTCTTTGCGAAGGACACTGTGGGATCTTCAACGTCCAACAACGAATGCTGACAGACGGGATACCCGTTGAAAGGCCATCCGAGGGGCGGCACACACATTGATGAATCACCTGCCTGTGAAATACAGGGATAACAGTTTAGAGCTGGGTCAGGGTTCAAATTCAGGCAAAATAGCTTTGAGGTGAGTGTGTGTACCTCCAGGCCATCCTGTTAGCCCTCCCTTATCAATGAACAGTCCCATAAAAAGGTCTGATATCAGAGCTATGAACCGATGAAAGCTAAAAAGTTGCTTTTATTCACCATATAACTCTTCAACTTCCACATGATGAAAAGATATTCGATGAAGTGGATGCCCTTGTAATCCAAGCTATGGTCCTTCCTGAAGGCCCTGTCACACCTTGACGATCTAGCCAGCGTATGCCGACGAATGAAAAATTTGTCTAAAACGCTGGCACGCGTCGAATACGTATGGGTAAGTTTTGTATACGTTAAGAGCATGCTGGCATATGTCGTAGTACGCTGGCATACGTCGTAGTACGCCGAGCTGTTAGACAAATTTTCCATGCTTGAAATTTTTCGACGTATGCCAGCGTATGACTCACACGTTCCGCATACGCTGGCCATAAGTTGTAGGCACGTTATGCGATCGTTGACACACAGACACACGTTCCTTGTAAGTTACTCATAAGTCGAAACACGTCGAGGTAATGTTTCGCGAACCCGAAACTTATTTCTAACCTATGAGTAACGTGTTGTAGGCACATTACGCGATTGTTGACACACGTCAACACACGTTACTTGTAAGTTACTCATAAGTCGAAACACGTCGAGGTAATGTTTAGCGTCAGTGTTCCAGACTCCCTGTTTTTTTTGTTTGTTTGTTTGTTTTTTCTTTGGCATGACGGTGATGTTAACACTTCGATTTCTAGTGCGGTTATAATATAATATAATTAATAGGCTGCCGCTCAACGATTTAAATCATAACCGCACTAGAAATCGAAGTGTCAATATCACCGTCATACCGGAATAAAAAAAACAGAGTCTGGAACACTGACGCTAACCATTACCTCGACATGTTTCGACTTATGAGTAACTTACAAGTAACCTGTGTCGATATGTGCCAACAATCGTGTAACGTGCCTACAACTTATGGCCAGCGAATGCGGAACGTGCGTCATACGCTGGCATACATCGAAAAATTTTCAACATGCTGAAAATTTGTCGACGTACTCGGCATACTACGACGTATGCCAGCGTGCTTCAGCGTGCTCTTAACGTATACAAAACTTACCCATAACGTATTCGATGTGTGCCAGCGTATTCAGCAATTTTTTCATACGTCGGCATACGCTGGCTAAAACGTCAAGGTGTGACAGCTGCTTGACACTTCGATGTCTCGTGCGGTAATTATTTGAATCGTCGAGCCGCAGCCTATTAATAGCCTACGCCACGTGATCGTCGACGATACGCTTCCGCGCTATGCATAAGTTAGACTATCGTTGGGCATAGGTTGTGAATGCCGACAACACGCTAAGCATTCGTTTATATGTTATCTATATGTTATTGAAACGTTCTGTGTACATTACTAATACGTTATGCATATGTCCAACTCGTTATGAATACGTCCAAAACTGGAAAAAAAACATCAATAGTTCAGCGTACGCCAGCGTTTTACATACATTTTCATACCTTGCCATACGCTGGCTAAAACGTCAAGGTGTGACAGGGCCTTAACACTGCAAAAGTAAAAAAAAATTATACCATTCTTCCATCTTTCATCGATCGCCTCATGCATCGCGCACATTACACGAGTCACACACTCCAACCCGATGAGGTCACACCCATTCATCAGCTAATCTAATCCCTCTTCACCTCCCAGAAGCCTAACTTGCTATTTCTTTGGTCCCTTGTGTTCTGCCTATTGGCCTCCTTGTTGTGTTTGATGGTGGTACATTGTTTCTGTGACGATTCCTGTTAAAAGTTTGTATGTTGTTGATAGACAGGTTATTGGCTGGTATGTGTGAAGAACAGTATATTAGTTTCTTCAGATTTCGGAATGAGGAAGGTGTTAACTTACGTGAGCCATTCATCAATTTCCTGAACCCCTCAAATAAGTTCATTGAATGTGTACATAGTTCGCACGTGTGTGTGTGCGTGTGCGTGTGCGTACCAAGTAATGTGTACAATGTGACCTATTAATTATTCACAAACAAACTTATATCCCCAAGTCTTTGAGAACATGTTTGTAAAATTTCACCTCAATCTGTCGAGCCATTCTGGAGAAGAAGATTTTTCAATTTCATCTTTTAAAACAATATGTCTGTCAAAACATGTGACCCATAACATCATCATTTTTTTTTCTTCTTCCATGAGCTGCTGTGTAATTGACGCTCAAGAAATTTCAAATTTTTCAGATGCAGCTTTATATGTGTCAAATTTTCACGGGGATACCACTTCACCGATGACGTCACGAAAATTCACACTTCTTCCCCATGGGGAGTTATGCCATGTGCCAAGTTTCAACTTTTTCCATAGTGCGGTTTCGGAGATACAGAGGTCCAAAGTTGTTCGTTTTTTCAAAGATGGTGACTGTACCACATGACCTATGACGTCATAATTATCAATTACATCTCCTACGGAAAAAAAAGATGCATACTACGGTGAAAATTCCGTGTCGATCGGAGTAACGGTTGCCAAGAAAATGGATTTTAAAACGAAAAAAACCTGAAAAAAAAAATCACTAGCGGAATAAGAAAAATAATAATAAAGAAACAGAAGAAAAACAATAGGTTAGTTTGCTTCCAACTAAGCCTTTCTTCTTTTTCATGTGTACTTGTTTTGGTCCAAGAAGCCAATTCGATTTAGATTTACCAGCCTTGTGGGCTTGGTCCTCCAATTTAAAAAAAGAAGTTTTCATAAGGTGTGTTTGTTGGCAGTCGTCTGTGGAAGGGAAATATCCCATGGAATATTTTGCATGGAACAAGCCTTTCAAGCAACCAATCAAATTTCATCCTTCCAGTCACAGTTGAGCACGAGTTATGAAAGCAGTCTCCTTGCAGGAAATGTTCTGGGTGGTTGGCCATTGCCTTCTCAGGGACAATCAGAGAATTAATTTGAAATTTAGCCAGTGTACAGGCACATAATGGACGACTCTTTTGAAAGGAATTTCACTAAGGTGCTGGCACATAATAACCGAGTGCTCTTCTTTCTCAATTAATTGCTTGTCGAGTGCTTTCGAACAGTATCAGACATAAATTATAGGCCCTCCATATGGGCCGAATATATGGGTGGTTACCCATCGGAATTCCAAATTTGTCCTATAATCATGTTGTGAAAGCCCACAAGGTCCCATAATTGATGGACTTACCATTGGAGATAAATATTTTCATATTTTACTCTTTACAGCAGAAACTTCTGTGGGCGCCATGGGTTTTCTCTTTCCTTTTTTTTGTTACTTCTGCCACCGAAGTTGGGCGGAGGTTATGTTTTTACCCGTTTGTTTGTTCGTCCATCTGTGAGCATGATGATGCAAAAAAGTTATGGACGGAATCGGACGAAACTTGGTGGACAGATTGGGTGTGTGACAAAGACAAACTCATTCGATTTTGGTGAAGATCAGAGTCCGGATCCAGATACGAAAGAAAATTAAGTCGTTCTCTTCATCATTGAGAGATGGGGGTCAAAAATGATATATAGCACAATTTCTCAAAAAGCTATGGACGCATTACAATAAAGCTTGGTGAATGAGTTGGTCGGTGACAAGCAGCCAATTAGATTTTGGTTAAAGTACGGGTGCAGATCCGTCCTGTCAGTGGGATACAAAAAGTAAACTACTCAGCCAGGCAGAGGTGCTGTTCTAGTTCCGAGTGCCGTTCTAGTTGTTTATTTATTTACCAACTTGTTACCTTCGCAAGCTTTGTTTGACGAAGGTATTGTATTGACCCCTGTGTATTTATTTATTGGTAAATATGTGTGCGGACAACATAGCGCAAAAACTGCTGGACCGATTTGCATGAAATTTTCAGAGATGATGTGCAGTTACTCAAGGACGCCAGGCGAAGCTTTTGGGAGCGATCGGATCAAAGGTCAAGGTCAAGGTCACAAAAAGGTCAAAATCGTTTTTTTGCGATTAAAGTGTCAATTTTGTTCCGATTTACATCAAATTAAGTCCAAAATGTTCAGTATTCAAATCCCGATCCACTGATATAGCGTATGGTATAGTGTTTGCAACCCTAGTTAGTCTGTGGAAGTCAAAGGTCAAGGGGTCACCAAAATGGAGTTTTTGATTGGGAAGCGTTGTGGACAACATTACACAAAAACCACTTCGCAGATTGTCATGAAATTTTGTGGATGTGTTTGGCATCACGAGAGGACAAATCGATTAGATTTTGGGAGCGATCGGATCAAAGGTTAAGGTCAAGGTCACAAAAAGGTCAAAATCGTTTTTTCGCGATTAAATTGTCAATTTTGTTTTGATTTACAGCAAATTAACTTCAAAATGTTCAAAATTAAATTCCCCATCCTCTAATATGACACATGGTATAGTACTTTTGTCACCCAAGGCAGTGGTTGGGGGTCAAAGGTCAAGGGGGTCACACAAAATCACATTTATATCGGAAAGCGTTGTGGACAACTTAACACAAAAAAAAAAAAAAAACGCAGAGAGGCTTTAAATTTTTTCGATTTGTTTGGCATCATGAAAGGACAAATCCATCAGATTTTGGGAGCGATCGGATCAAAGGTCAAGGTCACAAAAAGGTCAACATCGTTTTTTCATGATGAAAACGGTTAATATGTTTCCAATTTACATCAAATTAACTCCAAATTGTTCAGTGTTCAATTCCCCATCTTCTGAAATGACACAAGGTATAGTACTATTGTCACCCTAGGTAGCAGTTGTGGGTCAAAGGTCATGGGGGTCACGAAATGCATATTTGTATTGAGATGCGTTGTGGACAACTTAATACAAAGGTAACTAGTGGCTGCGGCGAAGGTATGCGCTCTACGAGTGCTCGTTCTAGTTTTTTATCGGTTGATCTGTTTTGTGTTTTTGGGCTGCAATGCTTTGATCCAAGAAATTAAGCACGTGCAGGATTTTCTGCAACTACCCTCACCACTACAGCACCATGTTAATGGATGACTTTTCATTTGTCCATCAAGGTGTGAGGAAGGGTCAGGCATCTGGCTGTGGAATGGCCAGACGGAGGTCCCGAGAGTGGACACAGAGAGTGGATGCAGCGACACGCTGCTCCGGCGCATGCTCCCATACCTGAGCAGACCTATGAGGCCAGCTTTGCCACACAGTTATGTCATTACCTCCGCCACCGAAGGTGAAGGGGATTATGTTTTCACCCTTTTCTGTCTGTCTGTTTGTTTGTGTGCAGGATATCTCAAAAAGTTGTGAATGGATTCGGAAAAAAATATTTGTGGACAGGTTCGATGTGTGACAAGGATGAAATGATTAGATTTTGGTGAAGATCCGGATCCAGATCCCACTACTGGAATTTTTAAAGTGATTCTTCATCATTGAGAGATAGGGCCAAAAACGATATATAGCATGATATTTCAAAAATGTATTGAGCCCGATATGTTCTCGTGGATCAGACATTGCGTGGCAGAGGTATGCGCCCTACTGAGTGCCCTTCTAGTTGGTCTTTATTTTGATTATGCTCATACCATACCCTGATATGCCTGGTGTTGGCTTAATGGCTATGGTGGTGGGCTTGGGATCCAATGGTCCTGAGTTCAAATCCCTCTCAGCTGTTGAATTAATACCAGGTCAGGTTAACTCGGCCTGTCATCCTTCCGAGGTCAGAAAAACGAGTGCCAGCATGCTGGTATACTGGGTCAGAGTGGCGACCCATCCAGGAATGTACCGAATAGCCAAGGAGACTGCTTAGGCAGCACCAAAGCTCTGCACAGAGTATGGTCCAATGGAATGGAATGGAATATCCTGATGCTGTGTGGACTTTGCTTCCCCGCTGATGGACCTCTGATAGCTTCCACTTGTTACTACATTTAGGTCTTGAATTGATTGCTGCATTTTGAGTCTTGTCTGGGTTCTTCCTCACATCTTTGATGTTTGTTCTTTTTCTTTCAATACCTCTTTTTAGTCTTTCACAGTTCCTTTTACTGTTTCATACTTCTCTTATTCCTACTTCCCCTTTTAAGGCCTTCCCCCCTCATGCCCTCGTGTTCACAAAAAAACAGCAGTTGCTGACTGATCTGGTTTTAAGATTTGGGTAATGGCTGTCATGCCCTGATTGCCAGGCCAGGCATTGTCAGTGTAGGTGGGAGAACTTTCAGTTCTATACCAGGTAGAGGGGCTGCCTTAAGTGAGGCAGCCCCTCACCAATATGTATCCTGGTCAGCCTTTCTTTCCTGTCTAGTCTGAGCCAACCAAACTAGGTCAAAAACCAAAAAGAGTGACAATATTGTCAGGCTTACGAAAAACGAAAAAGCATCCAGTGTCAGAATGAGTAAGTATGTTTTGTCAAGTACTTGTAAAGCTGTTTTTAAAAAGTGTAATTCCTCTTGATATTTGTATTGTGAAGGTTTTAGACCTTGTGAAACTTTTGTTTGTCATATGACAGGTTAGACTTTTGTTGTTGATTGTGAATGTTTGTTGGGATGGAAATCAAAGTACATTATTTATCTTCTCACTTGTGGATATTGTGTATTGCAATATGTTGGAAAAACTTCTCAATGTTTACATCAACCTTTGAATGGACATAGGTCTGGTGTATCGTCTGGTATCAAGACATATTTATATAATCATTTCAATGAAGTAGGGCATGTTTTTAGCAGTTGTTCTATTCAAATTATAGACTCTGTTAATGTTAATGATTTTGATAATAAAGAGGAGTGTAATGTTGAGCTGGGATGCAAAGAGGACTTTTGGATCAGGACACTATGTGTAATCTATATTTTGGGCCTTAATGAGAGAGTACAAGGACCTGGATCAATTTATCAAGGTAATGTTTTCGGTAATGTGTATTTTTCTAATCCAATCAGAAGGAGACCCAGAGGGCGTGGGCGTCAGTCGGTGCCGTTTGGCTCCAAAAACGGGAATTTTATGGATAATTGATAAACTTAAAAGTTTTTATGAAGGAAAGGTTTTTCATGATTTTTATGTTCTTCTGAGGTCATGTTCCAAACAAGTCTGAGCTCATATTCTCTGGTGTTTAGCAGGTACAAATGACATTCGCTCGTCTTTAATCGCAGCTTTTTGTCGCAGGGTTCTGGTAAAGAAGTCCACTCCCAAAGTTGATGGGATCTAGAAGTTCTTAGTTTGTGATTTTTCCAGCAAGCAGGTAGATAGGCTTTGTCTTCATTCTATTTTTAGGGATACTCGTGTAGAGAGTTTATTACCAGATAAAGTTAGGAAGCGAACCCCATTGAAGGCTTATTTCACTTTCACCAATACTATAGGACAGTCCTTATTCAATTATGGTAAATTTCTTAAAACTCTTAGTATAGATATAATAAAGGACATTTTGTAAACTTACTGTGCATGTTCATCGTCTCCTTTTTTACATGGACCTTGTGGACACAGATTCTGGGGATTTGAATATAATTAGTAATAGTGAAATTAGGGATCTGATGAAAATGGGAGCTAAATATAGGGAAGCAGTCAGTCAACCTTGGAGCTGCATTAGGTCTTCAATTTTGGATTCTGTCTCTAATTTTGTTAACAAAATGTGCAGCATGTTGAAGTTGTCTGTAAATAGTTTTAATGCATGGTTTATTAGAGTTGTGAAAGTCCTGGGTAAGAGGATTAAGTATTTTTTAGTAGTCGGGGCTTGCTTTCACTGGGTCAGACTAAACCAGTGTTGAACAAGCCAAGTGTGCATAAAGACATTCAGGATCTCCATGATAGCTACATCATAGCTCCAGTGGATAAGGCTGCTAATAATTTTTGTTGAGGTTTGTAAAAAGTTTTATGCAAAGATTTTATTAAGAGAGGCATTGATAACTTTCACTCGTAGAGGAAATAGCACATATGTTCCTTATCATAAGTTACTCCAAAATATTGTCTCTGAGCATCAGGAAGTTTTAGTTTATAATTTCAATATTAAATGTAAAGAGGTAAACCTTTGTATTCCTCGACTTTTCTTGATTCCTAAGCTTCATAAAAACCTGTATAAATTTTAGTTTATCATGGGTGCCAGGCAGTGTTCCACCAAACAGTAATCGGTTGTCGTTAACTCAGGCTTACAAGTTGTTCGGGAACAGTTCAGGGAATATGGTTTGCAATTGAGGAGAATTCTGGTATTAACACTTTCTCTGAAGCATTAATTCTTCTTGAAAGTTGTTGGATAGAATAAGATGCCTCAATATCAAGTCAGTTGAAGTTTTTGAGTTTTCAACTTTATGTACAAATTTGGATTTAGCACTTGTGAGGGATTCACTCATCAAAGTCATTGACAAGGTTTTTAACTCTTTTAATTGGTTTTTATGTGTCAGGTTTGAGAAAGTATTCTTTTATTAAAAGAAATACTCAAGTTTTCATTGTTTTGATAAGCAAAAGTTTAAGGATGCTGTTGATTTGATTTGATTTTCTACTTTTGTGTCTTTTTGTGGGATCATGTTTCAGCAGGTTAAGGGTTTGCCATGGGTGGGAATTGCAGCCCCCTACTAGTGGACATTTTTCTAATTTTCTGTGAATTTTCATTGATGCAGAAACTGATGAAGGAGAAAAAAAAATTAGGATTAGCTCAAAAATCTCATTCATGTCATTATATAGATGATATTTGTGTGGTTAACTATAATTATTTTGATAGGCAACTTCACAAGATTTATCCAGATAGCCTGATTGCAAACAGGAGTGGTAATGATTGTACAGTTGCTGCATATCTGGATGTGTTGGTGAGAGTTGGACAGAATGGTTTTAGTACAAGTGTATATCATAAAGTTGATGATTTTAGTTTCCCTGTAGTCTTGAACACCTTTCCAGGTAGCAATGTATCAATTAAAATTGGTTACAATGTCTTTTCATCCCAGTTACTTAGATTTGCAAGAATATGTTCAGTCAAGGATGATTTTGTGGAATGTGCCGAGAAGGTTTTTTTTCCATCATGTTAAACAGAGGATATTTGGCTGATTGTTTGATTAGGTATTGTGAGAATGTCTTTAGAGTCCATCGGCACTTTAATCGGCACAAT
The DNA here is from genome assembly GCF_056783735.1 of Eptatretus burgeri. Taxonomy (NCBI): domain Eukaryota; kingdom Metazoa; phylum Chordata; class Myxini; order Myxiniformes; family Myxinidae; genus Eptatretus; species Eptatretus burgeri. The sequence continues at coordinate 57,512,731 of NC_140969.1, forward strand.
AAATAGAATAAATACATAAATTAAATAAAATTAATGAATTAATTAATATTATTTATGAAATACATTATAAATAAGCATTAATATAATTAATTGGTGGTTGCTGAGATACGCAGTGCAACATGTTAAAATCAGTTATTGATGACAGTTTGAGTCCATGGTTAGATGGACGTGCTGTATGATGGACATGTCGACAAAGGAAAGTGTTTATTGCTGAATATATTATCATATAAAGTGATGTATGATTAAAGTTATTCAAATTTAGTCATCTATCTATAATTCCAGCAGTGTGTGTGTGTGTGTGTGTGTGTGTGTGTGTGTGTGTGTGTGTGTGTGTGTGTGTGTGTGTGTGTGCGTGTGCGGGTGGGTGTGTGTGTGTGTGTGTGTGTGTGTGTGTGTGTGTGTGTGTGTGTGTGTGTGCGCGCGTTTCTTGATGACCGCCGGTCCGATCTGATTGAAACTTGCCAGGAATATTGCCGGGGACCCGCGGGTGTGCCTTTTCAAGGTTTGATGTTAATCGGACAAGTGGTTCCCATGTTACGGCCATTTATCTGTCTACCAATGACAAGACACGGTGCTATGACATCACAAATGACGTCACAATTAATGTTTATTTATTATTATTTTTTTTTGCACGATTGACGTCACAATTCTTCTTCTTCTTCGTTTGGTATGACGTCACAATCGATGCTGGGGACCTGAGAATGTGCCTTTTCAAGGTTTGAAAAGGTTTTCAAGGTTTTTTCCCAATGTTGAATTAATTGTTGTGCTTGGTAGACATTTGTGAATACATTAACAGAGAGAGGGGCGAGAGAGGGGGCGAGAGAGAGGGGCGAGAGAGGAGGGGACGAGAGAGGAGGGGGCGAGAGAGGAGGGGGCGAGAGAGGAGGGGGCGAGAGAGGAGGGGGCATCACAATTCAAGAGAGGGGAGAGAGGAGGGGCGAGAGAGGAGGGGGCGTCACAATTCAAGAGAGGGGAGAGAGGAGGGGGCGAGAGAGGAGGGGGCGAGAGAGGAGGGGGCGAGAGAGGAGGGGGCGAGAGAGGAGGGGGCGAGAGAGGAGGGGGAGAGAGAGGAGGGGGAGAGAGAGGAGGGGGAGAGACTAGGGGGGGAGAGAGGGGGACAAGAGAGAGGGGGCGTCACAATTCTTCTTCTTCTTCGTTTGATATGACGTCACAATTGACGCTGGGGACCTGAGTATGTTTCCCAGGTGTTTCCCAAGTTATGGCCATTTATGATACGGTTGGTCCGATCTAATTGAAAAAATGCCCCAATCCAGTCATCGTTTACGAGAGCGAAGGAACGAAGCTGCACATACTGGCACGCACCTACGGGCCCGTACTAGTACTTTAAATAAAGGTAATAATTAATTAAGTTTGAAAAAGGATATTGCATTGCTGTGTTGACTGACTGTCTGGACACAACTTTGAGGTTGTGGTGCACACCACATCACTTGTGTGGTAAACTCGGTGCACATCCATTGACGTTGAGTAATCTACTGATGTTGTGGATCGACCGGGATTGTGGATCCGCCGTTTGTAGAGGTTCTTGGCTGAAGGATCGAAACCTCAATGAAAAACGGTGCCCAGCTGATGATCCAGGCAGTTGGGAAATCAGTAACTTGCTTATAAGGTAAGGTTATAACCAGGGTTCACACATTTTTTTTATTAGGTTTTCCAATGAGTAGTTTTCCAATGGTTTTGTCCGCGAAAATAATAATTTTTGTCAGCTTCGAGCACGCTCGTCTGCTTTCCCAATCACCGGGTTTTTAATGTGCCTCTCAGCTTTGTCTGGATCTTACTCCTCTCCAAGCGCTCTCTCGGAATGTTCACTCCGGACGAGTCACTCGCAAACCGCTCTTTTTTCATTATGGACGCTCCTGAGCCTCCTGTTCTTCCTCTTCACAAGCACGTTCTCCTTATACATCTTTTTTTCTATTTTAAAAGTTATAAACTTACAATATAGCTTATAAATGATGTTATAATTTATAAAGTTAATTTTGTATATTTAAATTTTGAAATCACTGTAAATCAATTGTCAGAATTATCATGGAAGAATCTTACTGACACAAGCTGAGAAAACCCCTCTCTTCTTCCTCTTCGCTCGCGTGCTCTGTTCAGATCTATCTTTTTTTAATCTTGTAAATTGCAAGTTATAATATTGGAATTTATAAACTTAATTTTGTAAACTTAAATTTTGAAATCACAGTTGATCAGAATTATCACGGAAGAATCTCATATACGCAAGATGAGAAAACCTTCCATCAAAAGCCTCTGTTGTGCTGGTATGCTGTTGAGCTTTCTGAGCATCTTTGAAGTGCACATTTAGTTTTACTGCACACGAGTACCTGAGTACCAGTTGTGTGAACCACTGGTTATAACTTCAAATAACATAGCTTTTGTAAGTACTTACCAGAACATAATATATATTTGTGCGTTTATATATGTATATATTGTTACGGTTCACGGAACCGTATGCATACAACATACAGTTGTCCTGAGTCAGTAATTCCATTAATATACGTGTAGTTAGATCCCTTCCTTGCGAAGTGGGAAGACAAGGGGGGTGCGTTGTGATGGGCTTTAGTTAGGTTATTAAATCATTTTTTCCTTTTATTTTACCCCCACTCCATTTCATTTCTAAGGCAAAATCCACTACAACCCATGGTACCCTCCCCAACGATCGCTTCTGAGGCAAAATCGCAATGTGCACCATGGAGTAGACCAGCACTTTGAGTATTCCACCGTCTACTCCAGACCAGACATGGGCGGTGAATAACGTTCGTTTTGCACCCAGGTGGGCGGGCCAAACTAGCGTCTGGCCAAAACCCCACCCAGAAAGGTGGACCACATGAAGGCCCGGTCCAATCGGGATGCTCGGATCGGACGATGACGTCGGTTTCGCCATGGCTCCTCCCCGAGCTCCGTGATCTATAAGGCACGGAGCGATCCTCAGAGTTGGGTCGAGTTGGTTTTGCGGGTCGTTGGAGAGGTCGAGTTAGAATTGCGAGTTGTTTGGTCGTTGAAGAGGTTGAAGAGAATTGTTGTGAAAGTGTTCCTGCTGCCTGGCTCTGCCTACGTCTTGCCACGACGGCCCGCCTACTGTACTGGTCCTCGCCCACACGACCTCGACCAAACCTCTTGTCTGGTCCTGCTACTGCTCAACTCTTGCCAATTTGGACTCTGCCAGACACGATTACCACAAGTGCGGCTGTGGACCGAACTGCACAGCTTTTGTTGGGTGCCGCACCACGGAGCATCCCTTCCCCGAAACACTCAGGTACCAAAACCTGTGACCTCAACTCCCTCCCTCCCTGGCTGCAAAAGGTCCCTTTCCTTTTCAGTGGGTTTATTTTGTCTGAGTGTGTATCTGAGTGTGTTGGCGCCTGTCCGTTAGATAAGCCTGTATAAGATTTTCATTGTTGTAATTGTTGCTTTTATTAATCTCGCGTCAAGTCTGCACTGTGTCCAATTTTGTAAGTTGCTTGTAAAATTGCCGCACCACACCTCTTTCATCTTTCCCCTGTATTACATACCGAATAAACCTTTTTTGTTGTGCCACATGCTTTTCCCCGCTTATTGTAAATAAATAATTGTAGAAATGTCCCCAGCTCGTCATTGTCTTTTCCTCCACTGGTCCAGCATGGTTCGAATCTGAGTTTAGCCGGGTCTTTATTCCCGATAATCAGTTCCTTCTAGCCGGTACATCCTTGGCAGTGCCGCTCGACTGCATCCGATCTAGAAAGGTAGTCGCTAGTTGGTAGAGTGATCCGGTTTGGGCAAGGCGTACCGAGGGCATGGTTCCCCGGTAGTCGAAATGGCGTGGTTAATTAGGTAACTTGATTCTAGACAGGAGGACCATACACCACGCGGTTGAGGTATTGGCGTCCACGATCGGTTAAGCGACCCGCCAAGTCATGGAATTATCCGTGAGTGACGGCCTATAATTCCGGGGAGTCTGGTGGGAATCGATGTAGTTTCCCCCACCTCGTGGTCGTCTCACCCGACCCGCAACAATATGTATATATGTATGTGTATGGATGTGCGTGTGCGTGTGCGTGAGTTTGAGTGTATGGCTTCCTTCTTGGGTTAACGGTGCAGTAATCGGTCTATATTTTGATTGTAAAACAGACATTTTACTCTGTGAGCTGTTGTTATAGTTCTTCAAAACAAGTAATAAGAAAGATGAAAAATTATGAAGTTTACTATCAAAAATAAAAGCAACACCAGCAAATTGTTAAGGCATCATAAACATTGTTATACTCAACCCGATCATTTACAAAAGAGAACTGAAATCACAGTTTAGTTAATCTATAACACCACAAAAGTGGGCATTCATAACCTACCTGTTGCTCATTAGCCCAGGACAGGTGCAAAAAGCGAAATATTTATGAGAAAGTGCAAATGACTTCGAGTGAAAGCTACTTTCTGAAGGCACAAGGATGCATATAGAGTGAATGGAACAAAAACGAACAGAAATATGGTGGAAGAGCTGGATGGGTCACCAAGGGAGCGAAAAAAACTATCAATTGGTTTGTATGTAACACCTGGTTGTGGGTTGCATCGTCAATACGGGTGCAGCAACACCTACAAACAATGCAGTGCTCCTATAGATTAGGCCTGTGATTTACAATTTAGCGTTTTGCCAGAGTGCCGGCACACAAAGTCCGATTCTTGCGAAAGATACCGTGGGATCTAATGCTCAACAGAGAATTCTTACAGATGGAACAAGCTTAACCTCTCATCTGACGGAGAGCACACCTACTGATGAAAAACACCAACACTGTGAGGCGCAACGCCCTGCCAGCAAGGCACCCATTCGATAGTTTCTAGTCGGGTCGAGAAATGAACCCAAGCGAGACAGCCCAAAGGTGTGTCATTGCACAAAATGTTCTGGATGCTCGCAGTGAGCTGTATTTTCAGCCCCCTTGAGGAAGGTATGACGTCGCATTTTGACTGCCCTATCAGCGCAAGCAATGAAGCACTTGTCGTACATAAAACAACCCTTGAGGCACTTCCGACATTTTGATTATTTTGTAAAATGAGCATATGAAGATAAGAAAAGGGCAGTCAATCTATAGAAATATCGTGAATAATTCAAAACATAGATGGTCTTTCCCATCATCGGTGCTGTTCTCCTACACCCTATGCATAAATATGGTGGATCTACGTGTTCTTTGCTGTTAGGCGCACTTCATTCGGATGTCATTCAGCTCTTCCATGAGCCTCAATTTCTATATCAAACAATGACAATCGGCTTTGGACAATGAAATTCTCAGTGTACAGACGGCCACACAAACACTTATTTTCCAATGAGTTAGCATGAACCAGGCATGCTCTGCTATGATGTCCACACAAACAGCAAGCGCCAAGCCACCCGGAGGGCCTGTTAAAAGCTGCAATCAATGGGAATCTGCCTTGGTGGAGCCATTTTAATGAGAATCTGCCGGTCATTGCGCTCAGAGCCGCAGACCGGCTGTCTTTTCGAGGTGCAATGCACCAGAAGCATTAGTCTCCTTCAAGCAAGAGCCAGGCCGAGCAAAGGAGGCCCGGCAACTGGACGGGTTAAAAGAAAAGAAAAATGCATGCAACACCTTTGCATGCCATTCACACCAAAATGGGATTCAAAAATATTTCCTCGTTATTTATTTATTTCACCACTTCCCATATAGCATGCTGCAAGAAATGCGGTCATGCAAATAAACAAGGAAACAATCAGCAATAAAAAAATTTAAACGACAGGCGGATAGAAGGCAGGGACACATCATTACTGTACCCTTGCTAGTCACTGCAAAGTGCAATAAAAATAACTCCAGTCATGAGAGCAAATGCTCGAAAGGTTTCCGAAGACGCTTGGAATTGCAAACGGCTTTTCCTTTTAAATCACCGGATGCCCGGCAAAGATGCCACCAATGTGACTGTGCTTTTTAAATTTCAAGTTCCACTGCACCATCCCCTCAAATGTTGACAGATGACTATAATTACACAACATACAACCATACTGAATGCACTTTGCTATCCAAGAAAATTAACAACACTCGACGTCAGCTCTGTCAGGCTAAACATTGCACTCATGTTGGCACTACCCAACACAAATGTGAATGACAAGTATGTAATGCTGAAGGAGCCACACCAAAGCACCCCTTACACAATCTGACCATTTCTCATGAGATCTGATGGTCATCTGATGAAATATTATGAGAATATCTACCCCCCATTAAAACAAATCTCTTACTTGCAGATTACCATTTCCTCGCCTCATCTTCCTCCTCTTTTCACGTTCGTTCATTCTCTTGCTTTCAGTCTCCATTCAGAAACCAACTGTCAGTTTGTGGCCTTTTTACCCTGTGTCAACTCACTTTTCCTTGAGCCTGATTTTGTATTGAAGGAAGAAAAATGGATTGCAAAAAGTTTTTAAAAATCACTTTTTTTATCCAAAATTAGAATTGATCACACATTAATGATCAAATGGATATGGTACAAACAATCATGCAGGACACCAAATACTGCATTGCAGTCATCAGAAGGAACCCCAATAAGCAAAGAGCAAAGATGGAGTAATCAGGTTGAACCTGGATATGATTCGGGGTTCAGCTGCTACTCCTCTACCCACAAACCCATCCAGGCACAGTCAAGTGAACCATACACAAATTATTTTTGGAAGAATTCACTTCTCCCTCAACAGATAGATAAAGAAAGAGAGACTGTACAATGCTCAAAATACTGCAAAATTGTTGATAACCTGCAACCTTTTGAGTGCCTACGCACCCCGATCTCTCGAACCCAAATTTAGCAGAAATGTAAGGCCAATAGAGTAAAAGGCAAAACAAAAGAAAAGAAAAGAAAAAACAATTAACTTGGAAATGTTATTAAACCAAAAGTTTTCAGGATGGATATAAACCGGTCTAATCAACACGAAGCTCAAAGAGCTGTGACAGGCAAATCAGGAAGAACATTCAAACGTGCACCTTAGGCATCCTTGTCACAAGCTTAAATGCCAGCTGCTTAAGATAGTAATAAGTTTCAAGCAATGACTGTAATGGCACCCAGATCACTCGGTCCCACAACAGCAGGGAGTGAGATGAAGCGAGATGGTTTGCCACATGACTCAACAGCATCAATTGCTGGATATAAGAATAAGCGCTGATTTTCGATTCAAAAGCAATTGCAGTTAAACATAAAAGTGCAGCAAAAAAGGAAAAGGGTGGGATGCTGAACAGCCACAGGTGAGAGATCGGCATTTTTGATTGGACTTAATGAGGGGTGGTAATGCTCAAGGAAAGTGCTGCGGAGATCCTCATGCTTGATAATTAACATCACACATGAGGTAAGATGCTCAGCAGTACAACAGAGAGAATCAGTGCTGCCAAAGCAGTCTCCTGGGCCATTGGACACAATCCTGGACAGGTCACCACTCCAACACAGGATATTCAAAAGGCTCAATCATCCCAGCAAGCTGGTACTCATTTTGCCAACCTCAGGATTACAGACTGAGTCAACCACACCTGGTATTAATTCAACAGCCAAGCAGGATTTGAACTCGGGACCCAAGGATCCGAAGCCCACCACCCTAACCATTAAGCCAACATCAGGTGTATAGCAGTATAACCACCGATGTAAAATGTCTCCACTTGGATGAAAGTTATTGTTGCAATAAGACTGGTTGGACCAAGAAAATGTGATGATCGATTGCCAAGTATCAGCAGTCAACCAGAAACATGGGCGAATTCTTTCAAGCCTTCCCTCATAAGATGGGGAAGGGGGATGAGAGTGAATGGGGGCGTGGAGCAGAGCAAAGAAAACTCTACATTTACACATTTGCCTGACACTATTTCTTACATCTTGACACGCAGTCATAACAGCACAACATGGTGCAAGATCAGAGTTGCCTCAAGGCCGTGTTACTCTTTCACTGGAGCCTAAGTACCAAACTTCACCATTTAGCATAAGTATGACAATCTCATTCCATGCCCACTCTGCAAATTAGTTTGTTTTTTTTCTCCCACTTCGCCGCACCGATGCCGTCACTGTGGACGAGGAATGCCTCGGTAAAAAACAGCTCTGTCCTTTGTGTTTCCCGTGCTATTATCCAGCACTTGAAATGCAAGCCACAGAAAGTCTGCCAAGCAGTGCATACACATTTGTCTGCATAACATTTGTTTGAAAAGTTTTGCTTCTGTATTCATCTTGTCCATCGCTTGCATTTTCCCCTTCCTCTCATCGTTACCCGCATTCCTTGTTTGTCCGTCTCCATCTGTTTTCTCCCTCGGCCCTGCTGTTGGCATTTCTACCTTCTCTTTCTGTTGTTACTTTTATTATGTTGCGTCGTGACATGTTCTGCGTTCTAGCTCTTCCACGAGCCTCGACTGTGTATACCAAACAAAACAAAACAAAAAAAATAAACACAGTTACACATCACAGTGAGCACATGGAGCATTGAAGGCAAATATAATCCCTGTGTTTACAAAGTGTGCTGGGCACGGGCAATGTTTTGGCCTCGATATCATAAAGGGCAAAATGTTGTTGTTTGTTTTTCACCAATAATTACATACATGAACGGTTGCACAAAAAACACCTTCCTTTTCAAATGGTTCAATGCACGACAACAGAATTACAACGAGGTTAGCTACTCTCGTAACAAATACAACCTGTGGTGTGCCAAAGCTAAATTTCCCTTTGACTTCTGCCTCAATTAAAAGACATTTCTGCCAGTTTGAATATTTGAAAATGAAATGTTCCTTCAGGAGATGGCCTTCATGAAAAATAAGATCACAAAGTCATCACCAACCAAGGAACTTAAACATAGTGCAACATTTCTGACGAGGTGTTTCAAAATGTTCTCGGAATGAGATACTGAGCATAGTCTAATACACTGGAGGCAAACAATTGTCAGAGGCTGGCCGAATGTTCCCCTGTAATTGAGTTTTTTTATTTATGTGAGGCACAGTAGTAGTAGATCAGCAGGCCTCCCTTGACATCCCAGAAAAGAGGCCACGATCACACTAGTTGAGAGTTGGGTGTCAAATTTATGGACCCTTGGGCTTTCTTTATGCCTGGTGTTGGCTTAATGGTTAGGGTGGTGGGCTTGGGATCCTAAGATCCTGAGTTCAAATCCCATTTTGCTGTTGAATTAATAGCAGGTGGGGTTGACTGCATGTTATCCTTCCGAGGTCGGCAAAATGAGTGCCAGCTTGCTGGTATCCTGTGTGCTGCGACTGGTCCAGAATTGGACCCACTAGCCAAGGAGACTGCTTTGGAAGCAACAACGCTCTGCACAGAGTAAGGTCCCAATGGATGGATGGCTTTCTTTGCGCAAGACTACACTCTGGTGTCTGCATACGAGTCATCTAGCCACATTTGATCACCAGTTACCAGAAGAGTGAACAAGCAGTTAGATATATGTATTGAATAGTTGGAGAAACTCATGACATGATGCCAGCCATTGCTATCAATCGTGAGTTCTGAGGTTTCAGGGGACCCATCTTGCTTAGACAATAGACATGCCCAAGTCTTTTTTTAAAACAGTGTTGAGGATCAAGGAGGAGCGAGCGAAAACACAGAATGGATCTCGATGTAAAAAATAAAAAAAAGGAACAGTTGAAGGAGAAGTTGGGGAAGGGGGGTGGTGGTGGTAGGGGTGCACACACCAAGAGCAGGATTGAGGGACAAATTAGTGGGAGACTTGGAGAAATCTTAGCGTCGGACATGGGGAAGAACGAGAGTAAAGGAAGAACATGGGATGGTGAAAAAGATGGATACCGCCACAAACTTTCAATCACTGGTATTGAATTAAAAACTAGAAAACAGACAGAGGTGGGCTTAGTAAGAGTTTTAGGGGGTAGAAAAGATCATGGTTGTGGATGGGTTGGGGGAGGGGGTGACCTGAGATGGTGATGAACAGCTGTCTTGAAGTGCTGGAGGAAAGAGTGAGATTGAAGAGAATGAGGAAGTTGGTTCCACAATTGGGGGGGGGGGGGGGAGAGAAGAACGAATGAGTGGAGTTGAGCAGTGATTCTTTATCGAGATAGTTTCACCACAAGGGGATTACTTGTAGACCACATGCACCCTGCAGAAACGTTGGAGGTGGAGTGGGGGGGGGGGACAAAGCACAGAAAAGGGCAAGAGTGTGCAAGAATAAAAATGAGGCGATAGAGTAGAGAGACCACAAACCTGTCTGCGACGTGAATGTGAAAAGCCCAGCGACTCAACGTCATCAAAGGAGACTAATGATTTTGAAGGCCTTGGTTTCCATGGCGTCAAGCAGTGCAAGGTGTGAGGTAAAGGAGCAGGCCCAAAGCAGAGAACAGTACTCCATTAAGCTGTAGATGAAGGCCTTGCAGGTGGATAAAATTATAATGGTTTGAATGAAAGACATTGTAAGAAGAATTCCCATTCTCAAACTGGCTTTGGAGGCCAACTTATATGTGTGGTTTGTCCATGAAAGATCATGGCTGATGGTAATGCCCAAAAGTTTGAATGAATGAATTTCTTCAAGAGGATTGTTCTTCTTCAGATGAGAGGATTCACCAATCTTTGTGGAGAGAGATCATGAGAATGTGAGATTTGTCAGGATTGAATAACATATTCCAAGTGTTTGACCAGCTTGTGATTTTATCAAGATCTGAAGAAAGGGAAGAGGCTGCTGCCTGCCTATTCGAAGGATGAGGAATGTTACGGCATTGGGTGGAGTCATCAAGAGAGATAAAGAGGAGTCAGAAAATAGTTAATGAAGATTAAGGACAGGACTCAGACCAATACACTGCTTTGAGGCACTTCAGCCTTGACAAGGAGAGGAGATGAGAGAATATGGTTGAGAGCCATGCATTGGCTACAAGGGGAGAGGAGGTTATGTCTGGAGTTACCCTTGAATGCCATAGACAAGGAGTTGAGAGAGTAAGGTCGGGTGCCAGGCTGTAAGGAATGCTCAAGATACGTCTCGAGAAATGACCCTGATCTTGTATCTGACATTGAGGGCCTCTATCCATTGTTGGGAGAGCAGAACCAGCATGTCCAGGGTGGAGTGACTGGGTCAGAATCTGAACGGATGGACTGAAATCAGACCATTGGAGAAAAGGAAGATTTTTACCATGATGATGGATTCCACAACCTTGCTCATGATTGGAAGCAAGCTGATAGTTCTGTAGTTAAGGGAATCTGGTTTTGCACCTTGTTTATGTAACGCAGTGATGATAAAGACTTCATGCAAGATATTAAATACACTACAATGAGATATTCCAAGTTTTGTTAATATTTTGGCGACCTTAACATGGCGATCGACCATGATTAATGCATCAACCTGGGTAATAATTTGTCGGCAATTGTTTCTGGCCATCCTGACCTTGGGTCATCTTCAAGGAACTCGTATCCATGCATAAAGTCGGCCGCCCGTATTTTATGGCGCACCTTTAACATGCACAGCCTTGTTAATTTATTTGGAGCTGGACCTGCTTTGTTTAAAAAAATTGATGACATCTTGATTCAAAGTAGGAAAATCCATAATTGTATGCAGCGGCAAAATTCTGGATGATCTTCTGAAACAACAAGCAATGTCAGATTAATGAATCTGTATCATATGACAAGCACGTATGTTGGTTTATAACGAGCAAAACACTGCGGCTCTAGGCTGCCAATGAATTCCTGTTCAGAAACACTTTCATGCCCTTTGTATCCGTCCAGGTCTGAAGGCAATCCCTGCCTGATACTTGAAATGATGGTGAAAGTCCCGAGGGTAAAAACGGCCCACATTTATCTTGTCGAGTCATCAATCATTTGGTCAAGGAAGAAAGACATTTTTCTACCATGTTGAATAACTCGATATTTGAGACAAAACCAATGCCACTGCAAATTAAAACGATATTACTTCTAACATCACAAAAAAAAAAAAACATGCATCTTCAAAAGGAATGACAATCAGAAGCATGAAGAAAGAGATCTCTCAAAAAAAAATTAACAAGAACCAACCGAGGTACAGAATATTTAAGCTTCGGTCTTGAATACAGTTTTCTCTTTTTAGAAATAAATTTTATAATGAAGGTTGAAAAAAACAAACAAACAAAAAAAAAACAATCAAAATATTGAGATAAAACTCAAAGACAAAAGGGCAATATGTACGCGTGGTCATTTGATAAACATGTTATCCGTTCCCTTTTTCAACTAAAATGCAGGTGAGGCCAAGTAGCCACTATTTCTACACCTTAAGGTCATCATCAGAATGACAAAACTATGCTTTAAAATGAAAAACTTTGTGTTTTGGCCTGCAATGCTGTGTTTGACTCGACACTGGAAGAATGGTGCTTTTAGGAAATGCTTGATCGTTTTCATCGAGAGATAGGGCGAGAGGCAGAAGGGAGGGGTGTAAGGAGAGGTTGGGAGAGAGAGGGAGGGGGAGCGATGCAGGTGGAGATAGGTAAGGAGAGAGGCACACAGATAGGCAGACGCTTTGACTTTTGAAGCCCTTTCATTTCAAACGTGACAAAGTACACACATAAAATACAATGGCCAGAAAAGCATGGACATCTATATACAGTACAACACACAATATATACAACCATGCCCGAATCAGAAAAAAAAAATTATATGCAGATGTGTACTCCATTCCCAACACATTTGCACCAAAATACTGACAGTGCACCATCAATCTTTAAACACATGAAGACTACCTTTGTTAACATGATAAGCATGTACTCATTTAATGTGTGCAGATAATAGCCCTTAAAAATAGAAAAGTGCATTATCATTTCCACCACTCACTATCCTATTTTTCCTGGTTATATAAATTGCAAGCTTGCATGGCAACACCAATGGATGCAAAAGCAAACACCCCAATTTTTTTGTTTTTATCAGTGAGCCACACAACCCCACACAGTGCACTTTTGATGGATAAAAAGAGAGGACCATCTCTTACAGCGAATATAAGCATCATACAAGTCTTCTATTTTGAAACAAAAAGCACACACACCAGGTAAGAAAGAACTAGAACGGGCACTCAGTAGAGCGCATACCTTCGCCAATGCTACATTTTGCCCCCCCCTCCCAGAAAACGTCGATTGTGAGGGTATTTAATCCCATACCACATCTGCCATCTCATATGTGTTATGATGGCTTGACCGGATAAGAATTGACTGTGTTATGACTAAAACCGCACATTTTGTAATGTCGTGACCCCCCTGATCTTTGACTCCCAACCGCTAATAAGGGTTATTATGTCATTGTGTCATGTCACATATCACAAGATGGGGCATTGAATTCTGAACATTTTGGCATTAGTTGCATGCAAATTGGATACAAATTGACCGTGCTATGGTAAAAAGACGATTTTGACCTTATCATGACCTTGACCTTGACCTTTGAGCCGATCGCTCCCAAAATCTAATCAAATTGTCCTCGGATAATAACCAATCATCCCACCAAATTTGCTGCGATTCAGTTCAATACTTTTGGAGTTATGCGAATAACAAACAAACAAACAAACAAACAAACAAACATGCATATTCACAAATAAATAAATAAATAAATAAATAAATACACAGCGATCAAAACATAACCTTCGCAACAAAGTTTGCGAAGGTAATTAAACTTCTGGAACAATGACTGTGCCCAGGGTCCAATGGGCTTGTCTCACCTGGAGGTCTTCCATATGACCAACGATCAGAAATTTATACATTACATTCCAAACTGGAGTGAGAAAAGCTCCCGTTGGTAAAGACTCTTTCTCTTGATTAGTAAAAGGGTTCCATGTGATCAGGCAGAAACACTTCTGAAGACATCGTGTAAACTACCATTTTCCCCGGAAGGACCCGTCGCTGTTGGAGAACACACAATGTTGTTTTTGAGGAATAATTTTAAGCTACTTAAAAGACAGGAGAGAATCACTCATCCACTGCATTCCACCCAATATCTAGTTGCAAAAAGGTACAAATCATGATCCTCATGACATGGCTCACTGTTCTCATTGAATGAAAAACAATTTTTGAGGAACCAGAGCAGGCAGGTAACTATCACCACAAGGAAGGTTCCCATTAGGTCTCACACAGCTGTGTTGACTCGAATTTTTGTAAAGTACTTCATAAAACGACTTGCTGGTGGAGATTCAAGAAAATAGGGGATTGTGAAAGAGGTTCTTACACAAACGTTTTAAGATCAAACAAATCTTCTAACTGATACACCGATCCTAGGGGTCATGAAGCAATCAGAAGACTCTGATGAAAGTCAGGTAGCTGAGTTATATTGACCTGCTTCAAGTCCATAAGAGCTCCCGGTCATAGCCTATTTCACCTGCATTCCTAAGGCCTAGGTCACATTTGCTCTACGGCGAGGATACCGCGGCCGTACGCCCTCTGAATTGACAGAAACGTGCGGCGGCCGCAGAGAAACTGAGGTGGCCTCAGGGTGGCCCTTCGCCGTTTGGCTATATTTTACAGGTCATAGGGGCGCCGTGGAATTATAGCGCGGAGTTATAACTTATTTTAATTTCTACGTTCGCCGTAGCAATTCGACAAGCCAAGCTATGACGTAGATGTGTTCCACGTCGACCGTACGGTGGGCTTGCATTATTCATGCGGCTGCCGGAAGCTCTTAATGAAAAATGAATTTTCCCAACCTCCAAAAAATTACGGCGGCCGCACTATTTCCACGGTCGCTGTACGGTAGCCTTGCGGTCTGTGTGACTACTGCCGGCAACGCAGGGTCGATGCAGGGTCGACGCATGGTTCCCCTACGCCCGCCGTGCACCTACATACGGCCTCCGTGGCAGTCTGCGTCGACCATGCGCTACCGCTAGAGATCGGAGTATAGGTGTTTGCCTATACACAGTGGTGCCCCCAGATTCCCAATTTAATTCGTTCCAGGAGGCTGTTCGGATTGCAAAAAGTTCGGATTCCAAAAATATTTTCCCAATAAGAAATAATGGAGTGAATTAATCCGTTCGTGGACCCAAAGAAAACCCACTTTAAACTGAATTCCCCATGTTTAAGGTAAAATAAGATGAGTAAATGACCTTCGGTGGCAGTGTATTGTATGTAAACTGGTACAATCACCAATCCAAAGGTCCACACAGGTTCGAGCTCCGTCCTGGGTTCCGATCGCTCGCGCACTCTGTGAGAGTACTGCCCCCAAGGCAGCTCATCAAACATGATGCCCGCAGAACCACAATCACTTTCATCAAACGCATCGGGCTGACGTAATCATGGATATTCCAAATTACAACTGGTTTTGCTGTGAAATTCAATCCTTGCCCGACAGTCCGTCACACCACGTGATCGGATTGCTTTTTTTGTTATTAATTAAAACACAAGATGATTAAAAAAACAAACATCACAAATTAAGGTGAAAACACGAGGTAAGGCCAAAGTCACATTTGGCTCGGTGGCCGGAGGGTCTACAAAATGTACGGGCACTATCAATTATAAAGCGGCCGCAGTATTTCCACGGTCACACAATGTAGCAGTCACATGTTTTTATTTTTTGGGGAGCCGCACGGCGTATTTATAAATTGTGGAGACCGAAAGCGTGGGAGTGCTGTACGGTCTTTGATTTGATGTCGCACGGTGACATGAGGGCGTTCCTGCGGCGGCCATAGAATTTTCAAGGCAGACGCAAGGTGCCCGCAAGGCGACCGCAGGGGGACCCTAAGCCGAATGTGCGGCCAGACGGATGTTAACGAATGGGTTAATTTTTATTTTTTTTATTTTTTACCAGTTCATTTGTTTCGGCTTGTCGAATTTCGACGGCAAACGTAAAAATGAAAAAAGTTATAATTATAAATAATTCCAGTTATAATAAGTTATAAATAATTCCACGGCGACCCTACGGCCTGTAAGATATAGCCAAACGGCGTAGGGCCACCCTGAGGCCACCTCAGTTTCTCTGCGGCCGCCGCACGTTTCTGTCAATTCAGAGGCGTACGGCCGCCGTATCCTCACCGTAGAGCAAATGTGACTGAGGCCTAAAGTATCGATCGACACACGAGAGATGATTTCACGAGGACTTCCACCGACGAACTGAATGAACAAAGCGCGAAGATGTGGCTTGAACAGGTGGGGGAGAAGTGTGAACAAACATGTACGCCACGTTGTGTTCGGTTTTTTAAAATGTATTAGGTTTTTAGGGCAAAATTTTCTCGAAAAAATTGTTCGGATTCCAATTTGTTCAAACAATGGGGCGTTCGGATTCTGGGGGCACCACGGTATATTATAGTTATAGTATATTCAGTGATATATACTGGTATATTTTTATTTCAGTAATAAAAGAACTGGTATATATATATCCACTCGTTACCATCCGTCTGGCTGCACATTCGCCTTTGGGGCCCCCTGCAATCGCCTTGCGGGCACCTTGCGGCTGCCTCGAAAATTATATGGCCGCCGCAGCGACATCAAATCAAAGACCATACGGCAACCCCACGTTTTCGGTCTCCACAATTTAAAAATATGCCGTGCGGCTCCCCGAAAAATAAAAACATATGTGACTGCTACATTGTGTGACCGTGGAAATACTGCGGCCGCCGTATAATTGCAAGTGGCCGCAGATTTTGGAGACCCCACGGCCGCCGTGGCAAATGTGACCTGCGCCTAAGCAAGGCATTGGTGAGAGGATGCCATAGTTGTACTTCACTTATAATATAGACTTCTTGTCACAAGGCAAGAAGTCATTATTCGGCTTGGAGTGTGTTCTAAACTTTGACCACCTGAAAGTTGGGGCCGACACAACACACATGGCCTCAGCCAATAGAGACCTCCCCAGAAAAAAAAAACATAATAATTAGAGCCCTCAGAATGTGAGTAACCACATTTCTAGAAGGCTAGAGTGCCCATTAATTTTTTTTTCTACAACCTTTAAAGTCTTTATTTCATTTCAGTTGAATTATACACTTGAACACTGTCGAATAAAATCACCTTTTTTGCACTTTCAAAAACCCTTTCGTTTTGCAGTACTTGCACATGTTATACAAGGTGATGTATAAAACTGCATCAAGGGCGCAAAACTTCCGGAATTTTTTTTATACGACGTTTAAAATCATTATTTTATTTCAATATAATTATATACCGAAACACTGCGTGGAGTCAGGTGTTCTATGAATTCTCCAGTTTATTATTGTTACATGTGTCTGAAGAGATTTTTCTTTTTTTTAATGCAGCATTCCTTGTTAGCTTGCCAATTTCGATTTAGTATGATATAAAAATCCGCCCCAATATTTATGTATGTAATTTGAAGTGCCCAAATTGACACCACCACATTTGATTCCATCTCTTTTCCGTAGTATTCATCCGAGGATCTAGAAGAGGAGGGGTGAAGATGATTATTAGGAAGGAGGTTCAGTGCCCACCCAAAGGGCGCCACTTTTGTTCCAGTTAACTCTTGCGGACGAGGCAAGTTAAAAATTGGCAAGACAGTGAGATACATCAAGAACATCTTTCTGGTTATGAATAACACCACAAAGATCATCAGCATAAGCTGAAATAATTTTTGAATTGTTTGATGAATATAGACTCGCTTGAAAAAAAAAACACATAAAAGAGCCAATAAGGCTCAATAGAAAGAGTGTACAACACGCTGGACAGTGGTCAACCTTGCCTGCCATAATAAGAACTGTGAACAAAGAAGAATGATCTATGCCATCAATTGCCTTTTCTTGATAAAGAAAGAGTCGTCTAAAACCATGAGATGGATTTTGGCCAACAATAATTAAATCTCTTTCCACAAAAATAGTCATAAATAGATCGCTCAGGGATACTGTACGTTTGTTCAAATCAGGAAAGAAAATGACTTTTTACAAACGCATTGAAAGCACTTTGACATAATTTTATAGTCAGTGTTAAGCAACGACACCGGCCGCAAGTTAGTAATTTGCCATAAAAATCCCTTTTTTGGGGTAAGGTTGCACAAAATGATGCTCCAGTTGCTTAGGGGCAATTCATCATGATCCAGACTCTCAAGAAACACCTCTGAGACAGCAGGACCCAGAACATCCCAAAAAGCTTTCTAAAAATCAGTGGAGAGTCGATCAAGTCGAGGAGCTTTCCCATCTTCAAGTTAATTTAATGCTGCGGTAAGCTTCTCAAGAGAAAAGTCAGAGTCGAGTTGATATCGCTGATCTTCAGAAAGGAACAGAAGTTCAATCATCCCATTTACAATAACCTTCTCTACAATTCTGGGAGAAAAAAAGTTTTGAGGAAAAAAGAAATCTTGCAATAAGTGTTTAATGTCACTCTGTCAAGTCTGAAGAGTACCATCAGAAGAACGTAGGCTATGAATCTGTCAAGATGTTTTGACAGCACACTGCAGTTTGAAGAATTCCTTTTTTGATGCATCAAGCTGGACTCCGCTTAAAACAAGTTGAGTAAGTTCCCCAACTGCATGCTCTCTGACCATCTCTGCCAGTGTGGGTTTTCTTCTCCATAATTAGCCGATATTGATAATTTCCATTGGATGCTCAGACATCTTGTTGACAATTAAGCACGTCAATTTTGAAAAAGAGGTATCAAACCAGACGTTTTGCTGGTGGTATATGAACGTTATTGTTGACACTCCCCACAGTCCCATCTTTATAAAAGATTTAAAGAAGAATATTTTTGCTTTGTAGATTATTCTGTTGGAGTCGAAAAGGATCTTCAAAATGTGCATCTTGCAAAAAATGTGCTGAAAGTTAAATATGCACTTCCACGAGACGGGAAAGGTAAATAACAAGGTATGGCAATGATGTAATGATCAGAAGAACCAGATGGCCTTATACATTTTTTTTTAAACAAGATTTACCGTACTCTGAGATCAACATACAGCCTGTCTAAGTGGCCCATGCTTTTCTACCTTTGTGATCACACACACCATTGGGTAATGACAACTGTCGGAATGCTAGAAACACCATACATCGACAGATTTGTAAGTCTCTACAATCTGTGCTAAGGACCTTGCACTATGTGGATGTGGCCTAAGGGTATTTATGTTCAACTCAGGGTTGAGAGTAGTGATAATCCCCACAACCACCCCCCCCCCTCCCCAACATACAAATATAGTGAAATCAACAGTGTTTATATAATCTTCCAGCTTCTGAAGAAAAAGATCTCTTTCAGAGCTATCATGAGGACAATTCATATTAATCATACTGATTTGTTGATGAATGCAAACAAAATCAATAGCCCTGGGTTTTTGGTTTCCAGCAGTGGCAGCTTTTCTTCTCATCTCCGAGTGACCTGTTTAGTTAAGCAAACGGTACCAGCTTTGTCTATGTTGTCATAAATTGTTGTACATCTCTGTGCATAATCAACAAGAATAAACAAAAATCCCCCTTCTCATGTTTTGATCGTCCATCTCGTTCGTTGTTGGTCACATCTTCGACAGAGCCTACCTGCTTCCTTATTCACTGCTTTCTAAACTTTAACTTTTGTCAAACTTGTCCTCTTCCACACCAGACAAAAGCCATTCCCTCATTTTCTACTTCGTTCTTCTGAAAGCAACCACAAAAAAGCAATAATAACTATAATGGAACTCAGTAGAGGGCATGCCTCCACTCGGCTAAACAGTTTACATTTTGTATCCCACTGGTAGGCCGGATATGCATCGGGACCTGAAACAAAATCTAATTGGCTTGCTCTTATAATCTGTCCATAACTTTTTATATATTGTGCTTTTATATAGCTTTTGACACCATCACTCAATGGTGAAGAATCACCTAAAAAAATTAGTATCCAGATCCAGATTCAGATCTTTATCAAAATCAAATCAATTTGTCAATTCACCAAAACCACACCCAACCTGTCCCCAAAATTTTGTCCAAGTCAGTTCATAACGTTTTGAGGTATCCTGCGCACAAGCAGACAGACAAACAAACAAACAAACAAGTAGTCATAGACTGGTACTTACAAAATTGTCAACTTGACCTCTGACCTTCTCTAATAAAAGCTGTCTCCAGAGAAGGTAGCGACGCAAACCAGAAGTTTCTACGATGATTCTGTACCAAACCATCAAAAATCGAATGTTTGACCTCACTGTGACCTTGACCTTTGACCGATTTTGACCAAAATCTAATCAGCGCTAGCCATCACCCTCCTGAACCACGTGGTGTAATTTGACATTGGTAGCTTCTTCCGTTCTCGAGTTATCGTACTTACAAACAAACACACTAACAGAGGACAGAAGTGATCAATAGACTTACGAAATCTTTAGATTTCGTAAGTAACAAGAAAGATGGCATACATAGCATGATACTGGCAAAATCCATCAAACAAATTTGACCTTAAAAATAATTGGTGATTGAACTAAATGACCAAATATAAAAATCCTCTTCAAATTAGTCAATTGGATGAAAATTGAGGTTTTTACAAATCTCACCTAAGTTGTTGACCTTTGGCCTATGTTGACCTTTTGGCTATGATAACCTCAAAAATAATGGGTGGTTGAATTCAGTGACCTGTTATGCAAATCCTGTTCAAATTTCAAGTCCATCGGATGAAAATTGATGATTTTAGAAATCTGGCCTATGTTGACCTTTTGGTCTATGTTGACATTTTGACGTTAAAAACAATAGGCTGTGTTGTCACCCAAATTTGGTAGCATTCTGACTGGTGGGTCCAGAGAAGGAGATTTTTAAAAGAATTAATGCGATTTTCCAAAAGGTTGACCAAGTCGCCATTTTGACACACTTCCGGTCAAGTAATCGGCATGACCTCTGCAATTTAACATCTCTACCCTGGCCTGATGCTGCAACCCAAATTTGGTAGCATTATGACTGGTGGGTCAGGAGAAGATTTTTGAAGGAATTTACCCAGTCGGCCATTTGACCTACTTAAAGTCATGTGACTGGAACCAGCTTTGTAATCCCTGTTACTCGTCAAGAGCGGAACGTTGCTGCCAAATTTCAGCCAGATCGGTTTGGCAGGAGAAGTCGAAGTAGGAGATGGACAGATGGACAGACGGACAGTGCAAGATGACAATACCTTATCTGGAATTGGAATTCCAAATCAGCTGAAAAGTAGAGGAATCAAAAGAGTGGGAGAAAAAGGAAGAAAATGAGAAGACAGTCAGAGAGCATATTAATGAGCTGTGAGACAAGGGAAACCATGGAGGATGAGAGATTTAATGGAAATAGAAAGAAATGAATGATTACACGCACATACCTGTTTTCAGCACGTGGAAAGGATTACAAGCACATACCTGTTTTCAGTGGCACAGTACTAATGTTAAAATAAATGAAGAATTGTAATTTGTCCTTCAATTATGACTCATCTCCATTTTAATGCAGCCCTCTTTCATTCCTCCTTTGTTCTTTCTAAATTTATTGTTTCCTGTTTCATTCGATTGCAAAGAAAAACGGTCCCAAGCCATGTCTTATCAAGGGGCTGGCAGGATGGCACAGAGGTAAACATACTGGTCTCTTAGTTGTTTAGCCCAAGTTCAAATCCAGACCCACCTTACAAACTGTCCTCCCAGTGTTTCACAGGTAGAGCGATTCATCAATCTGTGTGCCATCCTCAAATGGACGTTAAGCCGGATGTCCTGTCTGCTCGTATTAGTTTCTGGATTTTCAAGACCCCACGGTATCCTTTGTGAAGAGTAGGTGAACTATCACCGGCACCCTGAACAGATAGATTACAAATTCCTGCCATGACTGATGGGAAGGCAATGACAAACCACCCAGTATCAACCTTGACAAGTAGCCAAGCACATACCTTCAGGCAGAGCACTCAATCAATCAACCAATCAACTCAAGCTCTCTCTTTTTCCATTCACAATTGTTATATTTTCTAATTCTCAACTCTCTTGATGGTGTGCGCATCTGGTGTGGATGGTCTGTCTCCATTTATGTCTTTCACTTTCCTTCTTCCAATTCCTTCAAATTTCTGCATTTTGTCACGACTGATGTATTTCTTCTACTCACTCGCTCTACACACCTCAAATTAGGCACTCATCAATGTGAACCTTTACTTGATCATTACATTTCATTTTCCCACAGTTTTTTTTTTTTTAACCTGAAAACATATCTGCTATACGTTTTCAGGTTAAATCAATTTTGTCTGATTGCATGCTGATTCTGACAAAATGGAAGAACGAAAATAAATCATTAAGTAATGTAACTTTAATTTTGGGTGCAGAGAAAGACAGCTTGATTTAAAAACGGACACATTACACCATACGCAATGGGCACAGGTTTGGTACGCCATGCTCGATGGAAACAAAATGGCTTCAAATTGAAAGTTCTTGCTACTCCTAGTATATAGGGACTCTCCCTCTCAATGACTATGTGACCTATGACATCATAGGTGGAAAACTTGTTTTCTCATGGATCGGTGATCATACCTGTAAAATTTCGACTCAATTTGTTCAGCTGTTATGGAGAAGAGGATTTTTGAAGGTTTTCTGTTAAACAGAACATGGTTGCCAAACCACGTGACCGATGACGTCATCATTTTTTGCCAATTATAATTAAGCCTTAGATGACCCTCAAAAATTTTCAAACTGATCGGATAAAGCATTTGACATATGATATTATGATGTCATAAGGAAGCCACTATGACATCATTTTTTTTTTTAATTACCATAGTTTCCCATGGGGAGTACTCTACATGTGCCAAGTTTCAATTACTCTACATGTGCCAATTTTTTGGGAGTACTCTACATGTGCCAATTTTTTCCCATGGAGCGGTTTTGGAGATAAAGTGGTCCAAAGTTTTTCCTTTTTTTCCAACATGACTGCCACACCATGTGACCTATGACATCATAATTATCATAAAAATATTCTCCATGAGTCGTTTTATCTGTGGTGAAAATTTCGTGAAATTTCTCTGGTAAAAAAAAAAATCAAACCATGTTGGTTGTTTCGATACAACCCTGCTTCGATCGAACACCTGACCCATGACGTCCCCTTTATTAAATCAAATTCAGAATGGGTGGCCGATCATGTCTTTGGAGTTTTGCGTCTTCTGATAAGGCATTTTGTTCAACATGGCTGCGAGCTGATGTTGAAATTTTCAACCAATATTCCCCATGCCGAGTCAATCATATAAAAAACAATTATTTCTCTGAAACCGCTTAGCCTTTCTATGCAAGACTGCAGTGATGATCCACAACTGTTGCTCCAAATATTTTATATAACAATGATCTCATCAGTCAAATTGGTTTTAAAGAAATAATTACACAAATATTTCTCTGAAACAGTTTAACCTTTCAACACTAGACTTTGCAGTTATGATCCACTATCCTTGCTGCATACATTTGACTTAAAATTATGTCATCAGTCACGTCATGTGACAGTCACATTGATGTCAACGAAAATTTTAAAAAATTATATTTCGGTAACCACTACAGCAATTGAAGCAAAATTTTGCAGTCCAAGATGTCTCTTACTATTATTTCACCACTGCTGATCTTAAGTTGTGATTCACTGCCCTTGCTCCATGTAATGCAACATGTTTCATATTGATCTGTTAAACGGGTTTGGAGAAAAAGTTTTTCAATTTTTGATTTTCAAACTAAAATGGCTGCCAAACCACGTGACCAATGACATTGAAAATTTGCACACTGCCCAAGATTTGGTAGGGGATGACATGTGCGAAGTTTCATTTTGATCGGATAACGTTCGTTTTTATATCCAATACGGCTACCACACCATATGCCCTATGATGTCATCATTTAGACCGTGTATGCAGGTATATGGTTTGATGATACTTGGTAAATTTTGTTTCAATCGGATAAGCGGTTCCAGAGATAAGCGGTTCCATCAGCAGTTCCAGAAGTGGTTCCAAACATTAGTTAATATTTTTCTTCAATCCAATATGGCCACCAGACCATGTGACATCAATTATTCTTTATTATCCTAATATCCCCAAGTCATGGGGAACATGTCTGTGAAGCTTCCCCTCAATCTGTCCAGCCGTTCTGGAGAATAAGATTTTTGAAGGTTTGAGGGTAAATCCAAGATGGCTGCCAGACCATGTGATCTATAATGTCATTGCTATCAAACCTTATTCAGCATGGATAGTCAATCATTTATGTGCAGTTTCACTTCAATCTGTAAAGCAGTTCTGGAGAAGAAGACTTTTTCCTTTTTGTTTTTTTAAGACTATATGGCTGCCAAACCACGTGACGGATGATGTCAAAAAACATTTTTCTGTGTTGAAATATTTCCCCGGATTTGTCTAAATTTTACCAAGATACCACTTCACCGATGACGTCATAGTCAAATCGGATATTCCCCATCCAGAGTAGTTGCCAGGTGCCAAGTTTCAATTTTGTCCATCTTGCGGTTTAGGAGATACAGAGGTCCAAAGTTTTTCTGTTTTTCCAACATGGCTGCCACCCCCACGTGACCTGTGATGTCCGAATTATCATAAAAAAAAATATGCATCATGAGTCGCATCTATCGTGAAAAATTTGTGTGAATCTGATAAGTGGTTGCAGAGAAAACAGAGAAAATTTGCAAATACGTACGTACGGACGGACAACCCAAAAACATAACGCCACCGGTGATATCGTCACGGAGGCATAAAAACAGAACTGATGCCATCTTCACCAAATTTTACATCCATATTTGTAGTCCACAGGGTCAGGTCATGGGCACAAAGAAAAAAAAAAAATCTACCACACCCCTCCCCCTCCCAAAACTTGTCTTGAGAATTATGGAGTTCATACCACTGACAGAAGACTCTAAGATGTCTCTTCCTGTTATTCCACCACTGCAGATCTTATTAAGTAAATAACAAAACCTTTTCTCAAATAAAGAGAAGTCTAAAAGACTCCAAAGACCTCAAACTGATTATCCCCTCATAGGTTGAAAGTGAATACCCAAAACACACTCTTGTGATGCAAAGAAGGTCAAGACAATTTCAAAGTAACCAAATGATGCTTTGAAAAAGAAGATGGTAAAATAGTTGGAGACAAAATAAAGTTTTGGAAACTATTATTGACATGAAGTTGAGCCAAGTGAGCAAAATATACTCTATCATTATAACATCGGCCCCAAGAAAATTGTTTACAAACTGGGATGCTGCAATCTCAACCCACCAAGAAAGCCAATTTTCACCAAAATACCCAGAACTCTCAGGGTGAGGTTTGACATCATTCCAGTCAAGAAGCAGATCCAACGTACAGTTAATATCTCCAGCCAAACAAACAGGATTACTAAAATCAACTTGATATAAGGAGGCCTCAAAGATTGGAGGAAAAAAAAAAACATGCCTTGCAGCAGTCACATGGCATATAAGCATTAAGGTAGATTTGTAGCCACTATAATAAAACAAAGAAACAACAGAAACTACAAACCCATTAACATGTTCCTGCAAAACAGAAACATAGAAACCTTAGACCTAATCAAAAAGAAAGTCCAGTCTTAGGAGAATCCAATGAGTTGAAAAACCAATCACCCCTCATTCCCTTCCTCCCTTTAACTTGACAGGAAGGCCCACAACCTGTTTCTTGGAGAAGAGGAAAATCAATTTGTTTTTGCTTGAAAAACATTTCAACTTGAGTCTTACGAATTTGGGGGGGGGTGAGGGGGGAAGGAGTGGGGCTGCCCTCTAATTAAAATAAAGCTTGCAATACATAACACCAGAAAGAAAGTAAGGTGTAGAGAAAAATTACCAAGTACACTCCTGATTTTTAAACTTATCAATTACACAGCTGATTCAATAATTTCCTTTCTCGCTTTATCCAGATATTTCCTCAACCTGTACACCTATGCCTGGTGTTGGCTTCATGGTTATGGTGGTGGGCTTTGGATCCTCGGGTCCTGAGTTCAAATCCCGCTCAGCTGTTGAATTAATACCAGGTGGGGTTAACTCGACCTGTCATCCTTCTGAGGTCGGCAAAAAGAGTGCCAGCATGCTGGTATACTGTGTCGGAGCGGCGACCCGTCTAGGATTGTGCCGAATAGCCAAGGAGACTGCTTAAGCAGCACTAACGCTCTGCACAGAGTTCGGTCCCAATCTCCTCCTCCTCCTCCTGTACACCTGACCCTCACCAACACCAAAGGATGCTGGTTTTTACATGAGGAAGACAGTGGTTGCAATAAACTTAACAAGATCAGGGGAAAGAAAAAAATTAACCTTTTGAATCCTGAGCTTGTTGGACTTTCGTCTCCCCACCTTGGGCTCCCTGGAGAAAAATCCGACCACTCGGGTATATGGAGGTTTGAATAGCGGCTGTAAAAACGGCTGCTTGGGTTCGAAGGAGTTTTTCATTTTGGTGTTGAAAGTATCCCAGAAAAAATTTCGTTTGTCATTTGGAGAAAGTGCATCTGGGTGATCAGCATTCTGCGATGTCATAGACCCTCCATAGAAGAGAAAACAACCTTCTACATCAGAAACATTAGAAAGAGAACAGTGTCATCAGCGTCACCAGATCCATTTTCAAAATAGTCTTTAATAGTGGCTGCACCAATAGATGCACTTAAGTACTGTGAGGCTAGAATATAAAGGGCCTTTTGTTGTTCAGGTGACAGGCCATTCACCTGAGGAATACTCTTTTAATCATCCACTAGTGGCCTGATGTCATCAGTGATTACATTTTGGTTTTCCTGAACTTCCTCATGTAATGAAGGGGATGGAGTCTGAACATCAACCTTTCACTGCACAGAAAGCTCGAATGGAGTAAGACTACTGATACACTCTTTGCAGAAACAGCCTCAGCGAGAGAGGGCACATTCCTCCACACAATCTTTGTGCTTTCCATGCGAAATTAAAAACAAACAAAAAATCATCCTTGCTGACTTATCCACAGAAGCACATTCCCCAAGAGCCATACACCCCAAAGGCACATTTTCACCTTTTTTCCACATCAGAATCTCATTGAATCCCGCCGAGACAACCATTCATAAAGTGCCCATATTGTTTGCAATCATAACACACTATGTTCTGTCCAGTTGCAGAAATCTGGTGTGTTTCCTTGTGGAGTGTAACTTTGAGCATCACATCCAGTTAATGAATACCAACTTTCAAAATAATAAATATTTGATATTGCAAAGAAAAAATGTTTGGCTGAAAAATCATTATACTGTAAAGGAATGAACGTCATTTTAGACGCGACCAAAAATAATGCGCGAGTGCAGCCGCCTGCCGGTTGGTTATCCATCAATAAAATAACTTTGGGGTTTGTGACACGTTCAATGTTCCTGCTTTTCTGGAGAATGAGCAGATTCGAGCAGCACTCACACATTATTAGCCCATCCCCTGCGCGACGGAAGATGGAGTTTTTCAATCACTACTGCGTGTCTATCTATCTGCACGTCTGTCCAAGCCATAACATTTTTACCATTTGAGCTTTTGTCATCAAATCTTTATAATGAGAATACAGAGAAGAAAAATTAATAAGTTTGTTAAAATTATTTTCATTGTTATTACTGTTCGACCCTTTTTGGCCTTTTTTCCCCTCAAATTATTTTTAACTTTTTTTTTCTCAGCACTTTTCTCATTTTAACCACTTGCCTGATTGACACAACATTTTCTGGGAAGGAGCACACCCCAAAAAGACAATATTTTAATTAAAATTGTGATGTCATGGGTCACATGATATGGCAGCCATCTTGGATTAAATGCAAAATATTAAAACGTTATATCCCTGAAACCGCTGATTGGAAAAATTTGAAACTTGGCACTTAATATTCTACTCCCAGTGGGGAATAAGGGGTTGTAAGGATGATGTCAGTGAATGGTAGATCAGCCATAAATGTTTTAATCAAAACCCTTGTTTGGCCTTCTTTCTCTCTAATATTTAACATTGTTTTTCTCAGCAACCACTCATCCAATAGAGAAATTTTTCAGGGTAGGAGTGGCCCCTCATGGAGAATATTTTAATTGTTATTGTGGCATCATAGGTTATGTGAAATGGCAGTCATCTTGGATTAAACGCAAAATATTAAAAGATTATATCTGTGAATTCACTGATTGGAAAAATTTGAAACTTGGCACATCATATTTTACTCCCGATGGGGAATAAGGGATTGTAAGGATGACGTCATCAATGAAGTGGTAGACCAGCCATAAATGTTTTAATAGAAATCCTTGTCTACCATTGACATTCAGTGTGTTTGTCCAGGCTGTAACATTTTTACCAATTGAGCTTTTGTCATCAAATTTTCAACAAGCCTTTATTATGAGATTGTGGAGAACACAAATTAATAAAATGTACAATTTTTTTTGAATTGTCGTCTTCATCAAGTTTATTTCGAGTACAAAGCGGACGCAGACGGGCTTTGCATTTTCAGATGCTTTCTCGTTATTATTGTTATTGATATTATTATTCTTGGACCCTTTTTTTAGTCTTTTTTGTAATATTTCTTTTTTCTGAGCAACAACTTCTCTAACTGATAAATTTTTCAGGGTGGGAGTGACCCCCCCCCCCCGATGGAGAATGTTTTAATTGTAATTGTGACGTCATAGGGCACGTGAAATGGCACACATTGCATTAAGCAGAAAAAAATTAAAGCATTATATTTCTGAAACCCCTGATCAGAAAAATTTGAAACTTGGCACATCTCATTCAACTCCCATTTGGGAATACAGGATTGTAAGAATGATGTCATCAGTGAAGTGGCAGATCAGCCATAAATGTTTTAATCAAAATCCTTGTTTACCATTGAGATTCAGTGTGTATGTCCTTGTTTACCATTGATATTCAGTACATGTACCTTGCCCTTCGCCGACAGGCTCGGGTAAACAGCTGAGCCCCATCTGTGATGGTGACTGGGGCTTGAGACAGTGTCCCACGAACAAGGAATTCCTCGTAAGCATGAGTCATCAGCTCGTGTTGATCAAGTCCCTGCCCGTTGTACACACCACTCGTCAGATAAACAGATAGAGTGAACCAATTGCTTAATCCTCCTTTGCATTATGCGAGCGTGGTAATAATGCACAATGACTAAATAAAATGGCAGGGGCACCGCTCAATGGCAAATGAAATCCCACCGACACCTTCATATGTGCTCTTCTCTCACTCTGTCATGGGAGGAAAAAAAAGAGGGGGTGAAAAAGGAAGGGAGCAAAATAATGTACCAAAGCTAAGTGGAAAGAGAGAAGGGAGAAAGGGGGAGAACAAGAACCACTAAACTACTAAAGTAATAACACAGAGCTAACTCAAAAAGATGCACTGACAAAACAGTCACGCCCACAGGAAGAAGAGAGAAGAGGGAGAGTCTCAAAAATGATTGTAAACAACCCTTCAGAGGCAGTGTTAACCCTTCGTTAGTCCCATGGGGTGTTTTGACACCCTGCATTTTTTTACATTTTTTTTAAATAGTAACATTATATGCATTTTCGCATTGGGGTGTGTATACACCCCACCAGACTAACCGCGTTTGAATGACACAGCAGACTAACGAAGGGTTAAGATTGCAATGTGAAAGTTTGCGTTGGATACGTTTCTCCCTTAATGACATGATCTGAAAAAATAAAAAATAAAAAAGCCTTTTGGCTATGCTTCACATAAAGGCAGACTCACCACCATGAATCACCATCCAAAGTGTTATGCAAAACAGCCCTAATGTGAAATTTGTAATCACTTTTCTTAACAACTAGTTTTGCAGCAACAAATGTGTAAATGAGTAGAAGATGAGACAAGGAAACCACCAAAAAGGTGTTAAAACTATTTTTAAAACCAAGATATAGAAAGTGTGTGTGTGTGTGTACACACACATATATATATATATATATATATATATATATATATATATATATATATATATATATATATATATATATATATATATATATTTGTTATTAGATTGTTTCTGTTGGAGAACCAAAATCACGAGGCCCACATTGCCAAATCCTCCTCCCTTGGGGTATTTTCAGAGGTCAGTGTACCCTACCAAAACTCTTCCACCTGCACAACATGATTAGGCTTCGGAAAGCCCATGAGAAACAATACAAATATCAAGCAATACACACATCGCTGACTTATTCATTTTCATATTTAGCAGCCCACTGCTTACTCATTTGGAGCCATCATAAATCCATTTTAGATACTGCTGCTTAATCGTATGTACCACCATTCCCCATAACACCATCCCTCTCCCTATGAACTCCATATTTCTCCCCATGCACCAAAGCTACCTCTTCTCCACGTTTTCCAAAAAAACATTCTGGAATCACTCAAACTGACATCTCACCACAGTATATCTCAAGAATAAGTTGATCTAGTTTATATGAATGCACTGTCACTTTCCATACTGAGGTTTCACAGCACAAGACATGCCTCCTAGCACTTACCCTCTCCTCTCTCTTATGTGCAACAGCACCCGTGCATATAATTGTTTCTGTACACGTGTACCCTGCAGCCAACACTCCCAGGGCCGTGTCGGACGTGAAGACAATCATCAAAATGAAACAAACCACTCCAAAAAGCCACGAGCTTAAAATTATTGCGTATAGGAGCACAGCCATAAAATGTTGGCATTGCACCGCTTCGAGAAGAACCACAAGCCAACAGCTCAGTATTCTGTTTGTAAATGCAATCACTAAGCCCCTGACACTTGAGTCGTATTTATGAACTACTTAGAAATGTGAATGGCTCACAAAAAAAAAAAAGAAAATCAGTCCTCGATCAGTACGCTTTGGGCCCTGCAAATAAAAAAAGAAATGCAAACAATGAATAAATAAACCGGCAAACAAATAAATGGCTGACATCCCTCAGAGATGGAAATGACAGAGGTTAATGTGCATGCCCATTTCTCTTGGTTTGAGGATAAATCTTTTGAGGTGAAGCTTTATACAAGTAAAGAACCTCTATTCATGGAACTCCAGGAATCTCAGTGTTAAATATCAGGATGACCATCCAAACATCATCATATACTGTGTTTTCACTCAAAGGCATATTATCCTCAATACCATTCATGAAATGTTTGTCTGTTTTTTTTTTTTGTTTTTTTTTTAATCAATCAATTACACATCCTATGTTGTATAAGGTTAAGATAACAGAGAAAAAAAAAGCACTTCATTTTCCACTGAAGCAGCCCCTTGATGAGCAATTTATTCAAAAGTGAAAGATGTACGGAAGGAGCAATGGCTTCCTTTACAAAGACACTGAAGGAGTCGACACTTAAACTGTCTCTCAGATCTCTCCATTTATGACACACGAACTCCCTCTGTCCTTCAACTAACCGCAGTTGAATTTGCATGCAAAAAGCTCTGCCTAATGCGCTCCCTTTGGGCTGCAAATAGCAGCGCCGCACCTGCGATACCACTCTACCTCAATACCACTCATCCGTGAGACCGTCCACGTTCGTCGAGCCAACATTTTTTTGAACATCGCACATGTAAATGTACCATTGTAAACCAATTGCACAATGGAGTACATAATCCTTGTGCCAGTTTTCATAAAGGATTTGTGCACGCAAGCATACAGGCACAAGCACGTGAACAAACAAACACACTTTGTGTACAACAAGAAAGCTCTCACAATTATTATTCAATGAAACCCCTGAAGTTAGTTGTATGTTTCCTATTATATATACTGAGGTGTAAAAGCCCACAATGCAGTGAAAATATTTGAGAATAATGATACTATAAAATATCTTATTACAAAAGAGGGCTGTTCAGATACAATTAGATGTATGCACATTTACCTGTGAGCTATAAACTGGGTTTGAATCACGACCCAGCTATAGACTGCCACCCTGGAGTTTAGCATGCAGTGCGATGAATCAATGCGTGCACCATCCATCACAAAGATGTTAAACCAGATGACCCATCTGCCAGCTTTGGTCACCGGTGGACGTTAAAGACCCTACTGTGTCTTTCACAAAGATTAGGCGAGTTATCGTCGGTACCCTGGGAAGGCAACAGCAAACCACCCGGAATAATACTCTCCAAGAGACTGCTTCTGCAGCACTGATGCTCTGTGAAGAGTATGGTACTTGATGATGATTACAAAACAATGTGTTTAAAATAACTGTTCAAATAAGTTTAATATATTGAAAACTTCTTGAGAATGAAATGTAATGCAAAAATACATGCATTTAATCACATTAAACTTCCATTCTCATTCCTTGTGATGAGATTATAATTTGAGAAGTGTCCGTTTGTGTTTATTTGTTTGCTTGTTTGACTTCTATGCATTTCTAAACTGCTGGAAGAACTGAATTTAAAACTGATGGTTGTACTCGGTTCTAGGTTTGAAGCAACAAAAAAAAAAAATTCAAAGGCCCCACCCAAGTTCAGGGTTGAAGGGTGGGGGGTGACGCAATTTCTCCATGCAAACGTGTATCGTATAGCACCACTCCTGGTGTGAGGGGGTATTACAAGTCGTAATAAAATAGATCAATTGTCTGAATGAAAAGCAGACATCATTTAAGTGGGGAAAATTATCACACTGCATGTACTGCTTGTGCATTTATATTATTTTATTTTATTGGGATTCGCAAGATATCCGTTATTGTCGGGTTGTGTGTGCGTGTGCGTGTGCGTGTGCGTCTCTGCAACGCGAGGCTCCACAGCACAAACCAGCAAACCGATTTCGATGAAACTTGGCGAACGGGTACCTATGGGCTGGGAGTGTGCGCGTTTGAGTTTCGTTGCTAAGCAGCCACCCTTTGCTATGCAGCGGCCGAAAAACCGCGTTTTAAGAACCCAAACGGTAACTGATGTAGCACGGCTTCTATGATAGGTAGAGCGACCGGACCAACTCCTGCCTATTCCTTGCATCCCCATCTAGTATGCATCATGCAGATCAAGCTTCGTGAAGTATTGACTCCCCGCCAATCGTGCATATATTTCATCGATTGACGGCAGTGGATATTGCTCCACGCTGAGCCCCGGGTTAACCGTGGACTTGAAGTCCCCGCACAATCGGACGTCTCCATTCCGTTTCAGCACCGTGACGACCGGGGTGGCCCAATCTGAGTACGACACCCGTTCGATCACTCCACATGCCTCCAGCCTATCCAGTTCACCCTTGACCTTGTCCTGCAGGGCATACGGCACAGTCGTGGTTAACAAAAACGAGGAACCACCCCCTCCTACAGGAAGAGCTTTGCCTGCACGCCCTTGATTTTCCCAAGGTCGTCGCAAAACAAACCTTGATGTCTTTGAAGAATCTTCTCCAACTGATCCGCCCATTGGCTGGGCACAGGTTGCACAAGGTGAACGGCGGCCCAATCTAGCCTGATGCGGGTCAGCCAGTCCCGGCCTCGGAGAGACGGCCCCCTCCCCCGCACGACGTACAACGGAAGCGTGGCGACCTGGCCTTGGTAGACTACAGACACATCTGCCATCCCGATGGGCGTTATCCTCTCGCGGGTGAACGTATACAGTGTGAGGTCCGACCTGACAAGTCTCAGGCCGTTGAGTCTACAAGCGGTCTGTTCGCCGATGATCGACACCGCCGCTCCCGTATCAACCTGAAACGTGATCGGCGTTCTGTTCACTTTGATTTCCACCGTCATCGGGCGTGTCGCCGCAGGGCCAATTGAAAACAGGCTCATCAACGGCTGCCGGTTCCGCCCCGGGTCGCCCCGCACATCGCCGTCCATGACCTAAACGGTAGCCAACGCCCCTCGGCACACACGCTTCAGATGACCTACCTTGTGACAATGTAAACACACGGTGTCTTTATACGGGCACACACGCCGCAGGTGTCGACCTCCGCATCCGAAATACGTCCGCGGGGTCACCTCGCCGCTCGTGCGGCCACGCGGAGACGTCTGGCCCGCACTGAAGGTCGCGCGTGCGTCCTGGGGCACTCGCGACACCGCGTGGGCCCCCGGGCCATCTGGCATGCCGCGGCCGCTGATGGCCCGAACATCTCCGAGAGTCTGCTCGACAGCTGTAGCAGTGTCGACCGCTGAGGTGAATGTAATGGCTTCACCCTTCAGCCGCAGAATCGCCGAAACCATTTTCGCATCTTGTAAACCAGAAATAAAGCGATCTCTGAGCCGAGCTGGACGCTCCCCCACCGTGAACTTGCAGGCCACGGAAGAATGCTTCAGCCGCGCCACTAAATCAACGACGCGCTCCCCTGTACCTTTCGCGAGGCGATCGAACTGGTACCGAGCCAGCTGTAATGACTTCTCCGGCGCCATGTGTGCTTTCATCTTCTGCACAATGTCCTGAAACGACAGCCCGTCATCACTGGGCTTGTCCGGCGCCACCAAATCACTCAGCAGTCGATAATGTTCCGCCGATAGCGAGGCAAGCAAGATCGACTTCTGTTTGCGCTCGTCGTCCACATCATTCGCGTGGAAATAGCATCCTAATTGCTCCGAAAACGATTCTAAGTCATCTCCGACGAAAACGGGCACCTGTCCGTGCACCGTGACTCGTCTCCCAACCATCCTCGTCAGCCAACTGTAATGTCTGAGGCGCCACGGAACATGGAGAGTGAGAGCGTTAGCAGTAACTCCGCTTTGTTGCGCGCCCGGATGTACATCACTGCCACCCCTAGCGGGCGAGTCATGATATACGAAAACCCAATCACGTGATACAGCACAGTACTGCAGCAACTTTCAGGAAAGAAAACAGGGAATTTGAAGGAGGTGAGTTTGGGGTGGATTAACAGGGGTAGAAAAGATCATGATTTTGGATGGGGAAGATATGAGATGGTGGTGAAAACCTGTTTTAATGACCTGCAGGGAAGAGTGGGGTTGAAGAGTGTGTGGGAGTTTGTTCCAGAAGCAGACAAACAGAAGAATGAGAGAGTGAAGGTGAACAGTAATTCTTGATCTTGGCAGTTTCACCAGAAGGGGATTTTTGCTTTTGGCAATTTCACCAGAAGGGCAGTAATTCTTGTTTTTGGCAGTTTCACCAAAGACCTTGAGCACCCTGCAGAAATATAGGGGGACAGATCACAGACAGACCAGTGGGGGGGGGTGGGCAAGGCTGGAGAGGAGACAGTAGAAGACTGAAAGACCACCGACCTGTCTGCGGTGATAGAGTGAGAGACCCAAAGACTCAGCTTCATCGTGGAACATAACCAATGATCCTAAAAGCCTTGGTTTCCACAGAGTGGTCTAGCTGCATGAAGCACCAGCCCAGAAGGTACAACAGTACTCCATCAGACTGTGAATGAAAGGTTTTGTTTGACTTCTCTGTACTCCTGAAACACTGGATGGAAGGAGGTGGACACTGGTGTTTTAGGGGGTAAAAAACAAAACAAAAACAGATATTCCCAGAAGTAGGAACATTACTAGAATTGAATCAGTAGACAGAATGAGTTGAAAACTGATGATTACACTTGTGGTGTTGGTTTTCACTGATTAAAAAACAGCACCCATGTTCGAAGGAAGCAGTTCAGTTTGGCATTTTTAATACGAAATAGGTAAAGCCGAGAAACAAATGAAACCCTTTGGAATTACCCTTTAGAACCCTTTAAACACATTTGAACCCTTTCGAATTACCCCTTAAAATAACCCTTTAAACCCATGAGAACCCTTTAAAATAAACCTTTAGAATAACCATTTCAACCCATTAGAACCCTTTAAAATATCCCTTTAGAACAACCGTTTCGAATTACCCTTTAGGATTACCTTTTAGAATTACCATTTAAACCCATGAGAATGCTTTAGAATAACCATTTAAATGCATGAGAACCCTTTAGAAGCCTTTAAAATCACCCTTTGGAACCATTATAACCCTTGAGAATTACACGTTAGAACCCTATATAATTAACCACGGTGGGTTAGAAAGGTTCTTCTTCATTTTTGACAGACAGATGGACAGATGGATGATGGGACGGATGGAAGGAATGACATGCTCAAATACTGAAGTGACTTCTCCATTTAAAAATGATAACCCCCATGGTTCGGTTGAGGGGAAGATCCCAATTCTCTTTGTGTAAATCTGTATCATATTGCGGCATCTCGTGGAAGCCAGAACGCCATAAACATTAAAGAAATGAGGGATAAACCCATTCATAAGGACAGGTTCTTTGCTACTTAATATAGGTTGGTACTGTATACTCGACTTATAAACATTATATCTGCTAAAATAGTTAGACGTTTGTTATGCTAAAATAGTTATCTTGCCAAAACGAAGTTTTTGCAAGATATGTTAGTCAGCTTGTATGTTTTTTTTTTGTTTGTTTGTCTGTCTGTAATCACGTATAAAAAATTCTGCAGAGCACAGTTATCATTGGAAATTTTTGTAACTTCGCATATTAGAGGCCTATAGAGGTCCCTTTCAGCGCATAAAATTTTGAAGGTCAAGGTCACTTTGTCGCAAATCAGGGGAGTCGACGAAACCCTTATGATGGCGATTGGCCTTGACCTTCATGGTTAGCGCCTAAGGTCAAACATATTTGACCCCAAGGTTAAATTTTCAAGTTTTAGGAACCATATCGTGTAGTACCTCAAATTGAACACCTCGATGAGTGCATTCTAGATATGTCAAGCTTGAGACATTATGACGTCATTTGGTGACGTTATGAGGCAAACGCGTATTTTTCATGGTTACTCTGTAGAACGATTCTCATCGGAATCTCTCGTAGGCAGATATTCCTCAAGGAGTTGCTCGTGGTGGATAGCAGCTCTGTTCACCTCAGTGTGACCTTAAAGAAGTCACACGTGGTTACCTTTTGACAAGATATGGGTCACCCTGCGGGTGACATTGGTTTATTCTTTTGTCATGCTAAAAGTTATTTTTTTGTGATGCAAAAAATAGTTATTCTAAAATAGTCAGGAAAGTTCTTCTGTTGGAAAAAGTTTCAGATACAAAAGCATGAATTTCCATTCACATAAAAATCCCCCAAGACTTGAAAAGGGGTGACAGTGGCTGGAAACGACGGAGCAAGGTATCTGGCGTAAGACCGCTCCTTCATGGTTGGGGATAAAACATTTTGACTCAATAAGTGGACCTTTCAACTGTTCTTTCACTTGTATCTCAAAATATACTTCACAATTTTTGTCAACATGATTTGGCTCAATCTCGACGACAGCTGTGAGTATCGAAAGAAGAGAAGATTTTCGAAAGCCATCGTTCCCATGAAGTTGTATCACCAATGATATCTTCAGAAGTCAAGAAGTCCCCTCCATACACCCCTCCCTCCCCCTCCCCCCACCATCAAAAGAAAGACTGGTTCTGCATGAGAGAAACCCTGTACAGGTTTTTGTCATTTTCTAGTAAAGTTTCCAGCCAGTGTTGCACATTTTTCCCAATGGTGGGTGGGTTTCGCAATGTCATTTGAAATGTTTTTTCTAAAGGGAAAAGCGTTTGAAAAGGGAAAAACTTTCACTGCCCATCATATGTACTTCAATTGCAACATTTCATTATCGACACAACCAATTTTCAAAGTTCTCGTCTGAAGATACTCCATATTAAAATAATCGTTCAATATTTGAAGAAAAACAAAAGGTGAATATCACTCCTCATCTACCATGCTTGAAACATAGCGTCAGTTCTGCCAAAGCAGTTTCCTGGCTCGAGTTACAATATTTTACGGATCGTCACTCTGACAAAGGATACTCGACTGAGGGTGCAGACGTCTTGAATTGAGCTAAAGTGTCAGCAATAGCTTCCCTACTTTTCGTAAAGGACACCATGGGATCTTTAACATCCAGCAACCTTGCCAGGAAACAGAAGACCGAGTTTAATGTCCATCCGAGGGATGTGCGCACACACAGATGAATCATCCTGTCTGTGAAACACTGGCATGACAATTTATAGCTGGGTCGAGATTTGAACCCACAATAGAAATGTCAGAGGCGAGTGTGCTTACCTCCAAGTCTCGGCTATCCTACCAACCCAAGTATATACTGAGATCTTATCTTTTTAAGAAGATTTATCTGTGGCCTAACATGCAAGTAGAAAAATAAAAAAAATAATGCGATTGGTACGTGAAAGGATATAAACTGATCTAAAGTAACAAGACGCAGGCACTAACTTTGTTTAGACTTACTGTCTTTCTCAATCGGGATACAAGCGTAAATAATGAAAAAAAAACATTCAATAATGAACAAATACACTGAGCTTGACCAGTTGAAGCTCACCTGGACATCCACTCTATTCACAAAAGTCTGTAGTCAAACCAGTTTAATAGCCACTTATCTTGTGGAATTATGGACACGGTACATAATCCACAACATTTCAGGTCCTTGTGCATGTTTTTCATTCATTTTGTGGTCTCAGTCTGCAAGCACATCATGAGCACTTTGACATGAATTTCGTTAATTAGTCCTGCACTGTTGACAATGCAAACCAGTACAATATACATGCAAACCAATGAATTAGCTGCACTGTTCAGTGTGGATCAAAATGAAGAGAATTTTAAAATTCTCAATCTGCTCTAATGTTAACATCCCTCAACAAAGATTGCACAAATGTGTGTGATGAAATACCAGAGTTTGAAGGAAAGTTTTGCTGTATTGTTAGCCCCAGAGAGTTTGTTGCTGATTGTAGGGCCTAAAAGTTCAAGAGACCGAGTCTCTTTCAGTGGCTGATGGTTAAAGAAAAGAAAAAAAGTTGGGTTCTTTTGAGAATCATTCTGGAGCAACAGGGTGAGATTGGCATTTTCTCAGATTGAAAGATATACTCCATTTGTCAGATCAGCAACAAATCTAGTCCAGACCCACAGAGAGTGAGGGGTGGAGGGAGGGGCGGATGAAAATTCTCGATGTAAATGTGTATCGTGTAGTGCCGCCTCCAGGTAGGGGAGGGTATTACAAGTCTCCACCATTTACAGTGCAGTATTCCTGTCCCCATGGTTTCTCGTGCTGTTCGGAGTTTTAAATTATAAGCAGTCAGTGTGTTTTTGATTCATGCACGTAACCCGGGTTATATATTTTTCCTATATAGAGCTGTCAGTTGCCTATGAAACCGCCAAAATAAAGGTGTGCATCAGAAGAACGTGTTGCATGCTTGGAACAAGATCACCCATCGGGTGGGTACTCTGCGAGTCAATACAAGAAGACCATCTTACTCTCAAAATCTATACAACAGGATCAAGTAAGTCCGGACAAGAATACACTGGATCAGATAAATTATGTGATTAACAGGACAGGAAAAAATGACAGCGGTTAGTCAAGACAAATGCGGTGAGGGACACTTAGCTTCTGGAGATTATCTCATGGAACTGAGAAAACCATGTGCACCCGTGAAGAAGCTGCAAGCGGAATTTTAACCAAAGTATTCAAATTTTCACATATACAGAACACAACTGTGGTATACGGTCAAATTTGACTCCTCATGAATTATATTAAATATGGGTAGTCACGTTTTATTGGTGAGGACATTGGACTGACATGCTGGAGGTTGTGGGTTCAAATCCAGCTGAAAAGAGCAATATTAAGTACGATATCGATATTAAGGATGCAGATTTGAATCTTCAGGAAACAATTATAACTTGATCTGAATAACTGTTGTGTCATTGTTGGATTGTCTGGAAAAACCCAGTTGGATGCTCATTAACAACCTCGAGGTTGGGATGATCTGTCTGCCCTACCTGGTCTGCATGACATGTAATGTTTGTCCACCACGTGCTGTGGACTCATTCCCATCTTTTGTTTCCAGGTAATTATTATTGTCTGTGTGCCTTAACCTTCTCCAATACCTTTGTACTTTAAAAAAAAAAAATTCAAAACTCCAAAACTAGGCAAATAATCACTGAACGTACTACCAACTACAATATCCTGCCATCAAAGTAGACTTTATCGTCCATGAAAAAGTGGATATGTGGAATGCTCAAAATTATGAGCAAAAATATATATTTCTGGGAAACTGACAATGAATGACCTTGTAGGAGAAGCATTGAAAAAGTTATACCAACCAGATACCATTATCCAAGATATGCCAATTTTTCATCATTTTTCAATATTCAGGTATATTTAATAAGTATCAAGATATATACTGTAAAGTGCTATATATATATATATATATATATATATATATATATATATATATATATATATATATATATATATATATATATATATATATATATATATATATATATATATATATATATATATATATATATATATATATATATATATCTCCTCAACATTTTTTTCATGGCACGTCTTCTGCTATTGCAAGTGTGTCAATCGTGTAAACCTATGAACACTAGATGCACAAATACAGTGAATGAAAGTTTTCAGCTGAGCCGCTGGCATATGATGGAAAGCATATCAATGAAAAAAAAAAAATCAAACAATCTCTTTTGAGCTGAAAAAAGAAGGTTAGCAAAGGGGGAGGGGGGATAGATGGACATTGAACGATGATAGAAAGCACATCAAGTGCATTGATCGCATAAAAAGAGACAATCGTATTCACCATTTTGACACGAAACAGCCCATAATGAAAAAATCAAACAATGTCAAGTGTCTGCTATCAAGGTACCTGAGAGAGTTATGGATTGGTCGTGGATCATTCGAGCAGTCCTGTCATGTTTGGAATCCTGTCTTATTTAACCATAACTAGAAGCAGCAAAAATTAACTTCTGTAAATTTAACATAATGAATTTGTTCACGTAATGGTTCTATAATTTCCTCGAATTCCATCTCATTCATATACTTTGTCCTTGGTCAGTCCAAGGGCAATGAAAACCAAGGATTTTATATATATATATACACATATATATATATATACACATATATATATATATACACACATATATATATATATACACATACACACATATATATATATACACATATATATATATATATATATACACACATATATATATACACATATATATATATATATATATATATATATATATACATATATATATATATATATATATATATATATATATATATATATATATATATATATATATATATATATATATATATATATATATATATGAAGACCACAAGGGGAAAACCAGAGATGTCAGGATAAGTCAATTTTGAAGAAACTGAAAAACAAAGTTTCAAGACTTTGGTGGACTGTTTAATAACTGTCATATAGATTTCTTTTCCAGTAAAAGGAATAGTAATCATTGGCCGATCAAATTAAGCATGTAGCATTTGCCAAGCTTCTGTGTTATTTAATTTTAGAGCAAAGAACGAATCAATGTTGCAAACTGACATCACTGGTTATTCCCTTGTTTAATAATTGCCATGCAATTTTAACCCAGGATGTGTAGCAAATTCATGCTTGTTGGTTATTAGCATGCATTACATGACTTTGGTGATCACAGATTATATTTTTCAACATTAAACGGTCATTGTTTTTTTTGTTTGATTGGTGGTCAACGCCATACTCAAGGGTATTTCGCTTATACGACGACGGATTCTCCATTTCTTACTCCGTACTACTTAACATGATGGAAAACCGGGAGGAAACCAAGGATAAACCACCCCCGCGATAGCCGAAGTCACCTCATGTGACTCCCTCATATACCTAAGCAGGTTGATTGGGCAGTGGGTACATCGAATGAGGATGGGTACTCAGACTCGCTAACCATTAAGCCAAGGCGTGGGTCCCATAAAAGTCACAATAAAGGTTTGACCAGGCTTGAACCACGACATGCACCAACTACGGAGCCGATGATTTCACGAAATAGGTTATTGTAGTGCTCAGAGTTTATGTTGTGAAAGTTTTACAACCTTTCATTTTTTAGTTTCTCAACTCTGAATATTATGGTGGAACAGTTAACATGAATGAAAGGGAGATAACTAGGAGTAAATTACTGACAACTCTGGGTTTCTACTTGTTCAGCTTTGACAACACTTGTTTTTTCATTGCACGGCTAAACTTTATACCATATAAATTACGTGACACCCCTGGTTATTTATTAAAGTAATATTGTGAGAGGAAACCTTATGTTGCCAACCATTGGCAGGTGCAATAACCCTGAAATTTACAAAAAGTGACATCTCTGGTTTTCTGCTTGTGGTCTTCATATGTATATATATATATATATATATATATATATATATATATATATATATATATATATATATATATATATATATATATATATATATATATATATATATATATATATATATATATATATATATATATATATATATATATATATATATATACACTGAGCTAGAGATTAAGTTTTCTTTCCAAATCGAGTCTTTATCTTTGTTGCCCTTTAAAAGAAGTCTGCCAACCACTTTTCTCATGAAATATTATGTCCTGAATGAATTTTTCAAAATGATTTGAGACGCAGCTCATACATTCTAACAGGCTCATTTTAAATGTGTAAAATGCGTGAAGAAGCAAACTCACTGTTTAAACCTAACATTTGATTTTAGACACTGATAATATCATCACCCAAAAATGAGGGACATTTTTCATTAAAGTTTACATTAGTCTGATCAATATCCACTTTTTCACTTCATGTTCAAAAAAATCATCATCAGTCTGTTTTCAGTTTACTGCCGAACAGAGACCCCTGTGAACTCAGACTGGGGGTATATATTCACTATGCTTGCCAAGTGCAGGTTGGTGAGAGAGTTTGGGCATAGATTTGCAATTTGTTGAG
Source organism: Eptatretus burgeri (assembly GCF_056783735.1). NCBI lineage: Eukaryota > Metazoa > Chordata > Myxini > Myxiniformes > Myxinidae > Eptatretus > Eptatretus burgeri. The sequence continues at coordinate 57,555,085 of NC_140969.1, forward strand.
GGTGCTGGCGATGACTCGCCTACTCGTTGAGAAGGATACTATGTGATCTTTAATATCCACCAACACAACCAGTGCTGAAAAATGGATCATCTGACTTAACATCCATTCGATGCATGGCACATACATTGATGAATCGCACTGCGTGTGAAACACCAGGGTGAAAGTTTGTAGCTGGGTTGAGATTCAAACCCAGGATAGACAGATCAAAGGTGAATGCTCTTACATCCAAGCTAATTTGCCATCCCCCAAACAAAAAGAGCAAATATTATGGTATATAAATATATGGTATATAAAAACAAATATATGGTTAAAGAGCAAAGGCAACTTAAACAAATTTTCCAGTAACATTTAAATGTGGAGGCCACCATATATTGTCCAAGATTGGCTGTGAAACGCACATCACAGCGCAAATGTTTCTCCCAATCATGCAAAAGGCATGGTCGCCTTCACAAAAATTAATGGGAAATTAATTGAAGTAGAATTGTTCCTTTGCGTTGCACTTTTTATACAAGGAAGTCAGTAAAGTGAAAAAATAAACAATTAATGATCAGATTAGCATTGTTCACAATCTTTGAAATTTCACTTTTGCTTCACTGAAGCAGAGAATGAAATTTATGTTTGACAACATTGGAACAATTTTTTTTTAATCAATATACAAGACGTATATAAGATTATTGAAAGGTGACATCACAGAACTAATCCTAAATTTAACTCGATAAAACTACCATGCACTCTAACCGCTGAAGTACTTGGTTTCTGCCCCCAGCCCCCCTACCCGATCTCCATCCATCATAAGGCATGTGGTCAGTGCCAAACAGGCCAAATCTGTCAGTGCCTAACTGGCCAAATCTGTTTCCCCCAACACCAGCTGAATGCACTTGTGCATTTGTGTGTTGGAGATGCAAAGATAAAATCCATAACCCCTCAGTTCACCTTCCACTGCTCTACTGCATCTACAGTAGGACACTAATAGGCTCATCTCCAGTGTTGACATGCCACGGTGCAAATAGACCTCCTCGACATAAGGTCTGATGATTTGAGAAAAGACAAAAATGAATTTTTGTTTGTGAATCTCAGATAAATGTTTAACCAGGCATCAACTATAGCAATTCTGAAAATCATCCTGTTCTGTTTTTATTAAAATCTTATGTCCTTTGCATCCTCAAAGCTCTTCAGAAATTCTTGCATTGTGACTTTTCTGAACAGCAAGTCTCAACATACACCTCTTTCCAAAGGATACAAATCAGTGTACCACAAGGCAATTAAGCGAAGCTTTTGAAAAGAAATGAAAAATAAATTATAGGAAAATTTATTTCAGACAATCAAAATGCTTCCATTACCAAAACTTCATGACACACGATGATTAAAAACAACGTAAGCACATTAAAACTAATGAACAGTTACAATGTTAAATTATGTTTCTCAAATTAAGTGTAAATGTATGTTCAAGAGTAAACTAAACTACATTTTGCAAAAACTCAGAATATTTAGATCTTATCTTTGTCAAATTTTTCACTTTGCATCCTTTGTATGGTCAGTCGTGACAAAGACAGAAATAAGCGGGAAAATATTCGTGGGTGGGGGGGGGGTGGAGGAGTAGGAAGGCATTGCTGGACTGAGGAGAAGGGAAGGGGAGATAGGGGAAGGGAGATAGGAGAAGGGAGATCTGGAAGGGGGAGAAAAGGGAGGGGGTCATGGGGACTTAGGAGGGCATTCAAAGATGGAAGTGGTTGAGGATGCGAGACAGGGGAGGATAGTTAAGGGAGGATTGGAGATAAAGGGAGGGATGGGGATATGGTGGGGGTAAGTAGGGGAAATAATAGGGATGGAGGTAGAGTGGGGAGATGAGGGGAGATCGGGTGCTTTGGATGGTATGAGGAGTTTGAGGGGTGGGGAAGATAGGGATGGAGATATGGGGAAGATATTGGGTGGAAAGATATTGGAGGGTGGAGGTAAAGGTCATGATTGGAGGGTGGGGAGGAATTGGGAGGGGGAGAGGTAGGGAGAGAGGAAGGGAGAGGTGGGGAGAGTCATTGGGGAAGAGAGAGACAGTGAGCCAAAATACAAACAAAGACACAGAGTGAATGGAAAAAAAAGGTGAACCAGGCCAAAAATATAGTCTACGAACTGTAACACAATGATCAAACTGGTATTTCGATAAAATTCCAAAACCTACCTGATGAAAAACTTTTGAAAAACTGGGCTTATATTCTCAATCTTAAAGGTTGTTGTTGGTCACAAATCAGTTCTTGCACAAATAAATAAATAATAAATGTCTTAGGAAAATACCTGTGAACAATGACATCTGTGCTGGGAAGACCATCATACACGACAAGGAAGTCAAAACCCTCTTCAAGGGCGAACGAAAGGAATGCGAGCTGAACCCGTGTACGGTCGCCACCAATAATTGTCCATGTACAGTTTGCTTTATTTGGATATCCCTGCGGAAAACCAGGGCTGGCCACCTCACCCGATGACCCTTCAAGTGTGTCACCACAGCTGGAATTTCCTACACATACACACACACACACACACACACACACACACACCAGATTAACTTTGCGATATCTTAAATCACAATTTCATGGTTTTCAATTCATAATGCAGCCAATGCTATATTAGAGCTTTACATAAAAAGAAGAAACAAAGCATTAGCACTGCTGGCAGATGAGCCAATGCGCATACTCCCAGGTGTTTATCATATGCAGCAAAATACTTTGAAGAACTTAGTAAATTTCTCATGCACAGATTCAGAAACAAAATGATGCAAATAAAGTGGACGTTCATTTGGGACATTTCAAGGCATCGATATGATCGGTGCACTTTCCGCCACCTTTCATTTCCTCAGATAAGCACTAATCAGGTCCCGTAACCGTCGCTGGCCTGGAGTAATTTAATTTCCATGCTGCCACTTTGCGTGTCACCCAATACCCGGCACACTAACTCTGATTGAAGGCCAGGAGATGCGGCCCCATCTCAGGCCCGAATAAAAAAAGGATTAACCGTGGATGTACCTAAAACTAAACGGTACCGTCTGGAGCTGTCATCATCCATTTAAGTGCACCTTACATGGCGGCATTTAGCACCGAAACCACAGTGAAAACTTCAAGAAATTTGCAAACATGGTCCAACTGAAATCTGAGAATTCTTGGTTTGGTTCGACTCCTGCAACAATGCGATCCTTCAAGCTGTTGTTACACTTTTATTGAAATAGAGAGCAGAATAATCTGTGTTTTTGACAAAAAGGTTCACTTCCATAGCTGTTTGCAGGGGATTTTGAATGTTAAAATGAACCCACAGTGTCGTTAAAACAAGAGTATGTCCACGGAGTAAGTAATTTTCAAATAAGAGCCTTTTATTGATAAATCCACAATGCACTGATGATGGCGAGTGAGCCAGAAATAAGTCTGTGGATTGATTCCTTTCCCCAGATGTGGTCAGCTTGGCCTTCTGATTACTCAATGTACTTTACAGTATTGCACCAAACATGGTGAGCTGGGACATTTGAGAAAGCACTGCACGACTGAGGTGCGGTGCAACCTCTGTGGTTCTGAGCAGCACACCTTCCGTTCCCACCCACAAAGCTGCGCTAGCAAGATGTGTCGGTCTGTGGGTTGAGCGATATGTGGACTGGATGGTGATAACTAGATGATATGTCTGTATTTTATGAGCTCAGCACACATCCAGAGCCTTGGGGGTACTGCTAAGGTAATGCGCATGAAGTATGTTCATAGTGGAGGACCTGGGCCTCAACTTCCCGGGTAGCTACATGGAGGGCTTTATGATCCCGGAAGAGGAACAATATTCGCAGCTGCCAGGGGAGAATATTGATTGTGCTTGGGTAAATGGAAGACAAACCACAATGGGTATAACAGTATAACTCGACCTGTTCGAGCAAAAAGGATATAACATACACAACCTTTTTGACATACACAACACTTTTTTGACACAGTTGCTAAGTCCTAAGAGCTCCCCTTTTGCAGTTTATGTTGCTTGGTGCAGTGTTTCATTCACCAACACTTGTGTTTCTCACTTTAACATCTTTGAAAATAAGGGGACTCTGCACCAGGGTCCAACGACCGCTATTTTTGAAGAGTTACAGAATTCCATTTGGGAATCAAATGCCAGAGTATCATGCTCCACATGGTGAATATGCTGAACTCTGTGCAGATCGAGTTGCGATATGGAGAGTGGTATTGGCTTGGAGATAATACTAACCGCTGTTCAATTTTGGGTTTTCTTGTCAAGAGGCCAATGTTGAGGTCTGTGTTCAGACAAAATTATCCCAAAGCGATTGGCTTCACTCACAGTGGTTTAGAGTCAAAAAACCCCTTGACCTTGGTCAATGTTTAAACTTCCCTGAGTGCAGAAGTAAGGGTAAAGCTCCTGCACCAGTTGGAGTTTCTCCTTGCTTCCTCTGCACTGGTGTTTGTTGAGGGTGACTTTAATATGGGCTTGGCTGAAATGGTGGGAATGGGATGTTGGGTGGCATTTTATTTGGAACATTGAATTTGCTTGTTTGGTTTTGTTTATCTTCTTGATATACTTTCTTTTCTGTGAAATGTTTGATTGTTTGTTTTGTTTTGATTATTACTATTAGTCAAATTATTATCATGCCGGTGACACGCGCGCGCACGCACGCACGCATGCACGCACGAAGTCAGCACATAATTGCTATGGAATGGCAACGAGGGCCACTGCAAGGTGCATGTGGATTGGAAGCCCATGTGCTGCCGAGTCAATGCTCCGTAGCTGTGCGTGGAGCACACCATGTGGAGCCCTGGGCACTGAGGATGGAAACTTCGAGGAAATCGTGGCTGGGTTGGGGATGCTTGGTTGGGCACAGAGGAGTGGTATGCCGGTGGATGCATGGGGCCTAGAAGCCTGCGACCTGGAACAATGCACCGTGGTTGGTTGCATCTCGGATGCACTGTGTGGAGCCTCAGACGATCGTTGTGATGCAGAGCGGGTGACGAGTGCATATAGTCCTTTAGTCTGGGCGGAAAGGAGGGAGGTGGGCCTGAAGCAGTGGGGGATAGTTGGTGCCTCAATCGCGACATCGAGCCACCTGTGTGGTGATCCCAGAGGTGAGAGGCCAGTGCCGATGCACCGGGGAAGGGATGGGACATCAATGAACTAAACAAGTGTTGGAAATAAAAGAAAACAAAATAAATTATGGGACACAGACTCCTTATCCTGAGTACACCGCCTTAAGGTCAAGGCGAAGATTCGGCACATGCTGATCAGGGAGGTGTTATATGCTGATTATTGTGTACTTGTAGCACACACTGAAGCTGATGCACAGGTCCTGATGGACTGTTTTGCTCGTTCAGCAATGAGGTATGGCCTTATGGTTTCAATGAAGAAAACTGAAGTGATGCTGCAGCTGAAACCTAGTGTCGTACGCCATACCAAATAGTCACTGACGGATCCGAAAAGCTAATTTCGGTGCCCAAATTCTGCTACCTTGGTGGCATGGTTTTGAACGACTGCTCTGTCGATGCCAACATTAGCAAAGATAGCAAAGTCATGATCAGCCTTCGGCGTCTTGTCGACAGATTGTGGCATATCCATGATGTACATTTCTCCACCAAAGTGTCAGTCCACAAAGCTGTCGTATTGACAATGCTGCTTTACAATTGGGAAACCTGGACACTTTACCGGCGACAACATCAAGCAGCGAGATGCCTACGCTGCCGGTAAAAAGTTTAAGAACACCCCCATTTTACGAGTTTTTCCTGAAATTTAAGCAGTTCAAGTCCAGTGAATAACTTGAAATGGTACAAACTGCCAGTGGTTAAAAAAAAGGTTAGGTTACCAAAAACTGAAAAATAATGTAAATTTCAGAGTTGTTAAAAAAGGCCCTTTTCAGGGAACACGTAATGGGTTAGCAACTGCAGCTGTTCTGCAGCAGTGGAAGTAAATTAAGCCTTGAAAGTTGATGCAAACAATTCCTACAGGTGTCCCAACTTTTGTTGATTGGTTACAAACCTCTGTCTGTATAAAAGCAGTGTTGGAACAGACTGTTGCTACACCCTCTGAAGCATTATTTGGACAATATTGCACTGCAGGAAGTGGTATATTGCTTTCATAATGGTGAGAAAAAGACAATTAACAAAGGAAGACAGACAGACCATTATAACCCTTAAAAGTGTAGGTCTTTCCTTTAGAGAAATTGCAAAGTAAGCCAAGGTGTCAGTGAGTAGTTTCCTACACCAACAAAAGGCACTTGGAAACTGGAGGAAACTCTGACAGGAAGAGGTCTGGCAGAACCAAAGCCACAACACAATCAGAAGACAAGTTTTTGAGAGTCAACAGCTTGCGTGATAGGTGGCTCACAGGACCGCAGCTTCAAGTACAGCTTAAACTGGTCGGAGTAAGGAAGTCTCAGCTTCAACTGTGAAGAGAAGACTTCGAGCTGCAGGTTTGACAGGTCGAGTGGCAGTAAGAAAGCCATTGCGAAGATGGCAAAATAAGAAAAAGAGGCTTGCCTGGGCCATGAAGCACCGCCAGTGGACTACTGAAGACTGGAAGGTCTTATGGACCGATGAATCAAAATTTGAAATCTTCCGTTCATCACGCAGGGTTTTTGTACGCCGTCGAGTAGGCGAAAGGATGGTTCCTCAGTGTGTGACACCAACTCTCCAAATTGGAGAAGGAAGCGTGATGATCTGGGGCTCTTTTGCTGGATCCAGAGTCGGCAACTTGCACAGAGTGACTGGCACCCTGAACCAAAAGGGTTACCACAGCATTTTGCAGCACCATGCAATACCCTCTGGTCTACGCTTAGTTGATCAGGGGTTTATCCTACAGCAAGATAACGACCCAAAACATACTTCCAGGCTATGTCAGAACTAACTTAGAAGAAAACAACAAGATTGTAGGCTTCAAATCATGGAATGGCCAGCACAGTCTCCAGACTTAAACCCCATCGAGCTGGTTTGGGATGAACTGGACAGAAGGGTGAATGCAAAGCAACCTACAAGTGCAACACATTTGTGGGAACTTCTGCAACAGTGTTGGGGAGAACTTTCCGAACAATATTTGATTTCCATTGTAGAAAGAATGTCACGAGTATGTCCGGCTGTTATATCTGCAAAAGGTGGCTACTTTGATGAGTCAAAAATTTAGATTAAATTTTGTTCAACAAAAAGATTCCATGATTTCTTTTTTATCTGCAATTGTTTATTTGTTCTATGGTTTAATTTCAAAGTACATTGAAACATTAAACTGCTTAAATTTCAGTAAAAACTGGAAAAATGGGGGTGTTCTAAAACTTTAGACTGGTAGTGTACATGTGAAATGGCAGGATTGGGTGCCAAATACGGAGGTGCTGGAGTGCTGCAGCATGCGAGGGACCGTGGCCTATATTATGGAAACTCACCTGCACTGGGTCGGCCACGTCATCATAATGGGTGGTGCATGACTTCCAAAGGCCCTTCTTTACGGTGAACTGACTGATGGTCTGCGGAACATTGATGCCCCCAAGAAGCGGTATAAAGATCAGTTGAAGGCCACTTTGAAACGATGTTAAATGTCAGACACCGAGTTTGAGGCCGTTGCTCTTGACAGGTCAAAATGGCGTGCTGAGTGCAAAGAGAGGGCGAATCAGTGTGATTCGCCCTCTCTTCCACTCGCAGGTGGAAGAGCTGAAGTGCCGCAGAAGTCAGCAGAAAGAATGGGTTGCTGTGCCAGGCAGCCACCCACGTGGTTGATGTTCAGTGGTGTGCCACTCAGCCATTGGTTTGCTGAGCCACCAATGGGCACATGATATACGAGCCACAATGGTGATGACAATGCTAGCAAACAACGACAATATGGCACGGTAATGTGGCATGGATAACAACAGATCCGTTGACTATAATGGCTGAACCGATAGTGGTGGCAATGTGCAGACGGAATGTGCACATGCAAATAGTGAAGCCTGCACCTCAGGTCAGGTCAGGTCAGGTATGGAAGCATGTGCTGGAGCACCTCCTCTGGTGAGAATTAAGACCATCTCAAGGAGACAGGGATCTGCACCAAGCTGAGAGGCTGGAGAGGTGTTACCGGTCTCCTCAAAAATGAAGCTCAACGAGAAAACCTCAACGACACATGTTGGAGCATAGAGGAGAAGAAGGACATTCTCCATTGCTGTCTGTTCAAGGCATGAGCAGTGTATGATGACTGCCAGGGGTTTGGAGGGGGGGGGTAGATTAATGGACCAGTTGAAGAAGACATGATTGGTTACTAGAGTGGAGACAGTGCCATTACACAATTTGAAAAAGCTGCGTCAACCACAAATAAATTCCATAATAAAAATAAAGAAAAACATATAACAGTTAGGAACAGAAGGCAAGTGGCAGAAGCTACAAGGACGGTGGGAGCCAATGGCTCGAGGGGGGGGTGGACTTGGCCGTGGGGGCGGGGGTGGACTTGGCCGTGGTGGCACGGGGAGGGTCTTTGTGGTGAATCCAGGACTTTAAACAGCGTGTCACTGGGGACCGAGCGGCGAAGATGAGGTGTGATGAGGGGGAGGGGATAAGGACCCATTCTGGGGGAGGGGTGGGGGGGTGCACCCGACTACTTCCAGACATGGAGCGGGTGAAAACACCTACACAGACAGAGATTATGAAAATGGGAACAGCAGATGATGAGGAGGAAGACAAGGGAGAACTGAGAAGAGAATAAGAGGAAGATGAGGAGCAGCGTGGACGGAAAGAAGAGTTGGTCAACAAAATAGACGAGATGAGATTGATACCACTCAGGGAAAGAATGCAACACGAGAATAGAAAACAACAAATGGACAAAAATACTATTGAGAATAACCAACCACACACTCAGAATAATGGTTTGAAAATCATCCCCCTTGAAGGAAATCAATATAGTGTGCTTTGCAGGGGCACTCAATATTCAAGAAAAAGTAACAGGAAAAGAATGTCAGAAGAAGAACAAGCCAGCCCCGACAGAGAGAGACCAATCACTGCCATGGAAATTTATATCTGCCAATATATCTTGGAATCAAAATATCTTGGAAGCTGAAGAATGCCAAAATTGTAGCAGTGATAATTGGAGCAACAGGATTGAGAAAGAAGAACCTTATTGAGATCTTAAAAATCATCCCTGGGGATATTACTGCAAACAAACTACAGTTGGAATCTGTACGGGACAAAGTGACAATCCTGAAAAGAGCCCTCGGAACAAAACTTTGAGAACAAGAAAACTTCACAGCTTGGTCCATGATTTGTGATCTCTTACCAAAATGGATGTGGATACTTCGAGATCTGGGAGGACTCAGTTCCACCTTCTGAACCCCACATATGGAAATAACCAATGACACACACACACACACACACACACACACACACACACACACACACACACACACACACACACACACACACACACACACACACACACACACACACACACACACACACAGCGAAGCAGTGTGCAGCCTCGAGGGCTTTATCAGCTCCATCCTACTGAGGATGAGTGTGACCGAGCTTCAGTGGGATCGAAGACAGCACTGAATATAACAGCTTCGATGAGGCCAACGTGCATGGGATGCAGCCAAGCCAGGCAACTTGATGGATTTTGTCAACTCCCTCCCGCCGAGAATGACTCCCTTTTGCAGACTCCCTCCCACAGTGTCGACTGTCGACAGTGATGCGCTTTGTCCGATTGAGTGGGGATGTCCCTGGGTGGGATAGGGCGACTCTCTCCCATCATGGACAGATGGGACTGAGATTCAGTGGGACTGTGTGTGAAGATGGCAACCGGTGGCAGCAGTGTGCCAGGTCAAGGCTAGCGGGGATGTCCCTGGGTAGGACCAGGTGAACCCCGAGAGGTGGAGGGAAAAAGAAGCAGGAAAGAGGAGACGGTTTGGTCCACAAGTCGTGGTTCCTTCCTGGGTTGGAGATGGGTGCTTTGGGACCAGCGAAGGCTCCACTCAGTCTTGGGGCCACGTGTGTAGAGGACGACCAGTGTTGGCAGACAGGACACCCACATACATAGAGGAATCATGATTGTGCGCACACACGTATATGTGCATATTGTGCGTGATTATGTGAGATTGTGTTGTACATGAAACACACACACACACACACACACACACACACACACACACACACACACACACACACACACACACACACACACACACACACACACACACACCGTAATTGTGCATACACATTCATTGATAGTCGCGGTTGTACATGCACATAAATCATGATTATACATATGTGATTATATGTACACACACACACACGTATATATAAACAAATCGAGTCCTCTCATGCTCTTCTTGCTGAAGAAGCTGCATAAAGCAACCATGAAAGGCTACCCAAAGAAAGCCCTTTCCTGTCTCAAACCCTTCCAAGAGCTCCTCAGCTGGAAAGACATTCACAAATAGTACATTGATGAGAATCCCAATGCCACACACCCCTCAGCTGCCAGACCGGTTTCATCACTTGTTGGAGAATCATTAGCGACGTGTAAAAAGCAAAAGTCACTGAATATATCGATCAACTTGAACAAAGTTCAGGGCCCATCATCTGTGTTTGGTGTGCAGTGCCCCGTGTGGTGTCTAAGGCTCACAGAAAATATGCAATTCTATTTTACACCACGTTTCCCCTTTTTGTACAATCCTCTTTCGTTATACGACACGTCACTTCAGCATAAAGAAATACACCTAAAAAAATTAACGTTTCATTTTTAAAAGTTTCTTCAACCGTTTCGTCGGAGTGCTTGCTTGAATGCAGTTAAGTGTTTATAATATCTCTGGAATTGGGAAGGTAAAATAAATTAGATGATTACAATGAGTAAAAAATGTTTTCAGTTGTTGCAAAAAAGCAATGAATCGCCACGTCACGGCAGGATAGCCGAGAGGTACGCATGCTCTCTCTCTCACTCTAACAAGCTGTCTTGCGTGGGTTTGAATCCCAACCCAGCTATAAATTGTCATCCTGGTGCTTCACAGGCAGGGTGATTCATCTGTGTGTGTACCGTCTCTCAGATGGATGTTAAACGAAACGTCACATCTGCCGGAAACCCCACCTTTCCTCTCCTCTCTCCCTTTCCCCCTCCCCCCTCCACACCCTCTCCCTCTCCCTCCCATTCCATCCTTCTCCCTCTACCTTTCCCTCACTCCTCCCCATCTGTTAAGGGGACTGTTGAGGACTGACAGTTTCGTTTTGAATTTGCAAGGTCGACAGCGTGGGTTTTAAATGCTCCCGCCCAGATTTATATAGAACCCAGCGGTTAAAAAGAAAATGATGCTGTTTGGGCACATTTTATCACCCTTCCCCTCCCTTCTCCTCACAATGCCTTCCCTTCCCTTGACGCCGTCTTCTCTCGCCGCCCCCCCCCCATCATGCTTACCTCTGCCAAAACCCTCTCCCCTGCTTCTCGTTTCCATCCTCCCCCCCCCCCCATTCTGGAGTGTTATTGCAACATTAAGTGAGGAATCGATCTCCCCACCCCTCCCCTTTCCTCGCTCCTACCTCCCTTCCTAGCTAACCCCTCCATCACCCACTCCTAACTCCCCCACCCCTCCTGCACCCCCCCTCCTCACACTCCCTCCCTCTTTAATATTCCCATCAGCGAAGTGACGGTTTGTGTCTGCTGATGTGTCATTTACATATTATATACACATTAATTGTGATTATACATGCACCCTGATGCATGGTTGTGATCACACACACACACACACACACACACACACACACACACACACACACACACACACACACACACACACACACACACACACACACACACACACACACACACGACCTGGGAGGCCTCCGTTCCACCTTCTGAAACCCTTATATGGAGATGACAACCAACAACAAGCACGCACACCCAAACACACAAATACCTCTCCTTTCAATCTTTACCGAGAATGTTTTTCCAATATTGTCTGTGTTTATTTTCATGAAATGTTGACGAACATTCAAAGAGGCTATCACATTTTGAAGCCCTCCTTTCATTATATCTATATTAATTGCTCAACACACTTGCAATGGAATGTTGTAATATAGAATTGAGTTTGGGGGAGATGAGGTGGTCACAAAAGTTCATCATCTTGCTCATGGATGATTGAAGCCTGTATTGTGAGTCACGTTTTAATTCCCGTTCATATTTGACTTTTCGCTTTGGAAAAGCAATGTATTCAAAGTGCAATCAGAAGTGAAAATGCATGTCATGCGGAGGTGAGTGTTGGTGGAAGGGGGTGGGAGGAGGTGGGTGTAATCCTCATAAGTTTGTGTCTGTGCATTTATTTTGAAACTCTACACGTTTAATAAGTTTATTACGATTTGATACAGCTGGAATATTGAGAGAATATGTATTTGAGGTTGTATGTCCAAATAAATCAGGAAAGGTTATGTTTCATGAGGTTTCTTACCCATAAAGCTTCCCAAATTCCCAATCTTCCAAGTATTTTGCTCAATTAGTGAATCAAGGAGATAAAGGTACAACAATTATATAGTTTAGGAAATGGAGGCGGGAGAGGAGATGGTCGCCCTCACCTGCCATATTTGTGTCTGCAATCAATACATGGTGTCTAAATCCTAAACCAAAGAGGGTTTATAAAATATTGCGTTTCTTATGAAGAACAAAGCGAGAAAGACAACTCGTGTTCAGTTAACCAACCCATTGTGTGAAATAATTGCAACATGAGCAAGTTACATCTGTCGCCACCTCGCGTATAGCTAGCCATGCCACGAAGAAGCAGCGGGTAGATACTTATACACTGCAGGTAGAACAGGCATTGAAAGCAACTGTGCGTCATCCACTGTGCTATATTTGATGCAAGCCATTTAACGATCCCTCTTAAAGGGCTAAGCACTGTGGCTGAAGCATGTACAAGCACAATGGATAAAGAGCTAAGGTATGCCAGATGGTAGATTAAGAGAGGAAACTGCATCGCTGTTCAAAGTGCGACTTTAAAAATTTATGGTTGCCCTTCATATCTCCCTTCCTCATCCCTCAAAACTCCTCAACTTCCCACTCCCCTCTTCCAATTCTGCCCTTCCAATACATTCTTCACTTCATTCTCCCTAATGTGATGCACATCGATCTGGATCGCTCTCCGACAATCCATGCTGTCATCTTCCCACCTTCAATATCAGTGGATGCTGTCCTAGTAAACAACATGGATTGCCAGATCTACATGTTTTATCTGTAAACTTTTACTGGCATGGCCATTTTGAAAGTGTTTAATCTTGTAAAGAAACAATCTTAAGCAGAGGTTACAAAATGCACGACTGACGTCCATAGATCCTGTAATCAGCAGACCGTGTGGAACCAACTCCAACCGCAGAACAGAAGTGAAAAAAAAACAACTGAGTGGGCACAACTGGTGCTATTACTTTGAAATGTTAGCATCAGCCCACATTGAAAGCCTCTGATATGGGCAAACGAGGGGAAAAAACACTAACTAAAAATAAAAATCATAGGATGTGGATAGCAACCAACCACCATCTGACCAGAATTTTAATTCCCAACTTACATTGCCTTCAAGTTGCAAAGACGACACTTTTCTTTAAAACCTCTCCTGGGTTAAGGTTACTTGGATCACAACGTAGCTCAATACTGAGATTTCATTTCTGATTACTCCGATTAGGAACAGCTCTTTCAATCTAACAGGAAGAGTCGAAACCTATTCTCTACTGGTTACAAAAGGAAACTGAAGGTGACAATTGAAGTTGTGGAGTGGAATGTGTTGAACAAACTGCAGCTTATGAGGTGATGGATTGTGAAGAAATTTTCACAATTTTCTGATGAAGGACTGCAATGTGCGAGTCGATCCATGTCAGCATGTGACATGCAGAGAAACTAAAAGATGGTCTTCCAATGAGAATATGTTTCAAAATCTTCAGTGCATGCCTGGTGTTAGCTTAATTGTTAGGGTGGTGGGCTTGTGATCCTAGAATCCTGAGTTGAAATCATGCTTGGCTGTTGAATTAATACCAAGTGGGGTTCATTCAGCCTGTCATCCTTCTGAGGTTGGCAAAATGTGTCCCAGCTTGCTGGGATGACTGGGCCATTTGAGTATCCTGTGTTGGAGTGATGACCCACCCAGGGTTGTGCCCAATAGCCCAGGAGACAGCTTCAGCAGCACAAATGGTCTGTGCAGAGTATAGTCCCAATGGCTGGATGGATGGATAGATGGATCTGCAGTGTTAGCTGATGGTACTGAAAGGTCATTGAGTCACTGGAGCATGTACTGCAAGACGTCTGCACTGTTGAGTTACTGAATGAACACAAATACTCTGGGATAGAATTGAAATGGACATCCATGGAATTATTGAAATCCTCTCTGTATGTTCCACTGAAGACTTTTCATTCAGAACTGCATTGCACACACCATCACAAATTTTTTTTATGCAAGTATTGAGGCTCATGGAAGAGCAGAACAGCAGTGGATAATGGATGAACAGACCAAATGGACAAGGAGGAAACATTGCACAATGACCAATGGATGCACCGCAGCAGAAGGAGAGGAAATCTATTTTTTTTGCATACAAAGTCAAGGCTCCTGAGAGAGAGCTAAAACACAAGGGATCAGGAGGCAATATAATGAATGGAACAGGAGAAAGAGAGGGGGGAAACACAGTAATGGCAGGGTTGAGGAACAAAGTACAGGGAGACTTAGAGAAATGAGTAATGCGGTGGAGAATAAGGGGAAGGGGAGGACTCATGGAGTGGACAACATGGACACAGAAGCAAACTCTGAGGAAGGAAAAACTAGAAATTTGGAAAGAGGTGGACTTGGGAGGGGAATAGGATAATGGGGGAAGAAAAGATCATGTTTTTGAATGGAGGATGATGTGGAATGTGGAATGCATGGTGCAAATGAAAGATTGAGGGGGGGGAGGAGTGAATCCCACCCAAGGGAACCCGGGGTTAGTGTAATGTTAATTTGTGGGTTAGTCAAATGAAGCAAATGGATGTCGTTTTGTTGTTGGTGTTGGATGAAGGCACAAAACCTTTTAAAGGGTGCAGGAGTCTATTGACTGGCTGGGAGCACAGCTGGTGAAATGTGCGCACTGAGTATAGGGCCCCCTGGGCACCAGAGTTGTCGGCCAGAGTAGGCCATGGGTCCAAGGGACCAAGTTAGTGTAATGGGCATGGGAAGTCCACGGAAATGGGACCCGGAGCACCAAAAT
The DNA here is from genome assembly GCF_056783735.1 of Eptatretus burgeri. NCBI lineage: Eukaryota > Metazoa > Chordata > Myxini > Myxiniformes > Myxinidae > Eptatretus > Eptatretus burgeri. Next base: position 57,570,243 of record NC_140969.1, read on the forward strand.
GCCACGTGGGCATCGAAGGGGACACTGCCAAGGGCATTCCCCACGTCCATACGGAGGAGGTAGGCTCGGAGGGAGCCTCAGCGACCCGGGGGTGCCAAAGTTTGAGTTCCCAGTCGCACGTAGGGACTCGTGGTTCGTGGCAGAGATTGGGTGGTGAACAATCGGGGTCCAGGGAGGGAGGTCAGAGTCGCTCTGTCCTTCCTTAAAACTCCTTGTAGCAGCCACCGTGAAACTCCAGAACCCCGCACAGCCACCGTGAAACAAAACAGACTGCTTACAGCCACCATGAAAGCAAACTCGACCCGTTACAGCCACCATGAAAGCAAACTCGACCGGACCCCTTTTACAGAGAGTCTCGGAGATTTATTGGCCTCTCTCCACGGGGAGGGGCCCTTGGCGAAAACGAACCTCGCTGTCCGCCTCCGATTGAACAGGGTCCTCCAGCCCACCTTTCCGGGGCGGGGCCTCGGCCCCTGCCAGGAGACCTTCGTTACTCCTCCATATATATATATATATATATATATATATATATATATATATATATATATATATATATATATATATATATATATATATACATACATACACACACACATACACACACACATACACACACACAGTGTGTTTGGTTTTTGTTTGTGTGACATCTGTCCCCCTTCAAAAGGACGATTCAAGAAGGATTTTAAAGGCCAATCTTTTAACATGACCGTGTGTTCACTTCAGTCTTTTTTCAGGATAAAAAAAACTCGAAAAACATTTTCCATTAAAGACTAATTACGTCTCTTCTTTTGGAAATGTAGACATTGACTTGCAACCAGGCCTCAAAGTCAGTGTACAGAAGCGTTTACGATATAACATTAAATACAAGGCACAGGGAGGTGAAATTCGCTGCACGTGATGTGTAACGTGTGCAGAGAAAAAGAGTATTCATTTACATACACGTGGTCTTATAAATAAGGAAGATATAAGCACACCTGATACTAAGTCGAGGCTTCAGGCTTTGGTATGCTCACGAGGCTGTACCCTCAAAATGAAAGGTCCCGGAAGATAATGAAAACAGGGTAACATTTGTATTTGTAGCGTTTTGAAATAACGCTTTTTCTTGCTAGAAAATATCATATCTTCCATTCTCTGAATATTTCAAATAAAATAATTCCATCGCGTAATTTTTGGCAGGCTTTTATACACATAATGGATGACCCGTGAACCCGTTGTGAGAGCGGTTGATAAAAAAATCATTTCAATAAAAAGATAGCTCCAGCAAACTATACCGCTGAGGTTGTTTGCATTGATCAAATACTCCCGAAGAGTACTTGAATGAATCCGGAATTGGTTTTTTAATAATTTTTTCGTTGCCAGATTTGAGCGAAACTTGATACAACACACCGCAGGAGAGTGGTGAGTAAGGTGGCCCTAAAATTTTTGCGCTATCCTGTAGGGATTTTGGCTGTATTTCGGGAACATGCATACATACAAACATACAAGATGAGAGTTTTTTTAATATATAGATATATACATGTATATAAATATTGTTACAAATTCGTGCCCACCGGCGTGCGATCGGCCACGTTTCTCTAATCGCAACCGCGTCGCCCACCGGACGGACAATTCAGTCGTGACTTTCCGGAGCTAACGCCGGAAACCAGTCACGGGTGGTTTTCCAATCCCCACCACAGCCGAGCCAATTGTCTACCCGCGCAAGATAGGGTCACTCGCCGAATTCGATATACCTAAGTACCTGCGCAGGCAGCCGACCGGGCGACCGTACCTCGACGCAGGTCGGCTTGGGACACGAACCGCTTAAGCGTTCCATTCCGTTCTGCAGTGATAACCGAGCAGGTATTATGGCCGACCTCGCCGGATCCGATTCTATTGAACGGGTATTTAAAACCCAACTATTTATTCCGCGATGCAAGATGGCATTTCCAATAGGGAGAGGACGCAACGACCGGGGTACATTTCAACCAAGCACATTTATTTATAATTTACACACAACACGTATGCAAACAAGGCAATGAAATAATCATACACGTATGCAAAGAGACAAAAGCAATCACGTATACAGACAAAGCAAAAGCAAGGGAAAGCACAACGACCAAATATAAGCAGTAATAATTTACAGGCACTTAAGCAGTTCCACATCTTAGACTCGGCGCCACAACATTCATTCCAAAGCCCAAAAGAAAAGGGCCATCCCCCAAAAGATGAGGATGACAGACCGGGTCCGTACACCTTTAGGTGCGTGAAGCCTGGCTGACCGAATGGCCCCCACGAGACCGACACTGGTTACTTGCACCCTCGTGGTGTGACGGTCGGCGAGCTCTCTCCGGCACTCTCCTCTCATGTGCGCCTTGACCCTGGACCACCGCACACAACCCTCACGACTTGGTGCCCAGAGGGAAGGCACCTAGAGATCGAACCACCACGAAGCAGCAGCAATCACCAGACCAGAAGAGCTCGATGATGACGAAACCACCAACGACCCCGAAGAACCTGAAACCACCAATGCAATCCAGAAGCTCTCCCGAAGAGACAACAACGACGACGACCAAAGACACACGACAAAAGGCTCGACGACGTTCAAAAGCACCAATGTCACGAAGAGACGAAGCTCTCCCGAAGAGACAACAACCCACATGATCACCCCTCCTTCTTCGAGCTCGCGGCCTGTCCGCCCTGATATCCCCTGGGGTCCAACCCCTTGCTCCTCCCCCTTCCAGTTCCTGCGAGAAGCTTCCAGAAAAAGGGCGTTCCTCCGTTCCCAGCGCCACATTCCACGAACCGACCAATGGCGAACGATCTGCCTCGCCCTTTCCCCCACACCAAGTGCGGAGAAAACAGGCGGGAATATTAGGCGGGAAAAAATCCGCGTGCCATCGAAGTTCCTTTGGTTTCCTTTTGCTCGCATTTATTGAATGAATGCGGAGAGATGGTTGTAATGTGTCCGTGGAGAAGAAGGGAATTGATAGCTGGCGTAGCGGCGAAGGTGGTTAGGTGGTTGGCGGTAGAGGCGATCGTGGTTGTGGCGTTGTGGTTAAGGGGAGCTATGTTGGTTGTTGCAATGGTGGTGGAGATGTGGTTGGTTCAAAATAACGATAGGAAAAGAAAAACACTATCTCAAAGAATCACAGTCCGGGTAACACGAAGAAATCCCTCTAAACAACAGTGGGGAAACCTATCTGAACACTCACTTATCGGCATAACTCACTAAGAACCTTTATGGTGTTCTGCGAATTTTCACAGCCGTAAACAATATATATAAATATATATATATATATATATATATATATATATATATATATATATATATATATATATAAATATATATATATATATATATATATATATATATATATATATATATATATATATATACATACACACAAGGTGTGTTCAAAAAGTATCCAACCTTAATTATTCGTGTGTAAACAAATGAAGCTAGGGAGGCGTGGTTTGGTGCACGTATGTAGGCGATCCTAATTGGTATGCGTGAATATTTTCCCGCCTGCAGAAGCTGTCAGTCACCGACAGACCGCCGATGAGTGAGGAAGTGTAAGTGAGCGCCGTCGGATTTTCGTTTTTGACAAAATGGCGGAAAAACTTGAACAACGCTACTGCATCAAATTTTGTGTAAAGCTTGGTGATTCCCAAGTGGAAACGATCCGCAAGATTCAACAGGCCTTCGGGAAAGAAGCAATGGGCACCACACAGATAAAAGAGTGGTACAACCGCTTCAAAGATGGTCGTACATCAGTGGAAAGTGAAGCACGTTCTGGTAGGCCCTCAACATCCCGAAATGAGATCGCCATTAACCAAGTGAGGACCCTGCTGATGCAGGATCGTCGAATCACGATCAGAGGACTTGCAGACGAGGCGGGCATCAGCATTGGATCCGTTCATTCCATTGTGACTGAGGATTTGGGCTTAAGGAGAATCTCAGCGAAGTTCGTGCCAAAGCTGCTTACGATCGAGCAGAAGCAACTCCGTTTGGAGATCGCACAGGACATGCTGGAGACTGAACAGTGATCCCAACTTCAACACAGTGATCACTGGCGATGAGACCTGGGTTTATGGGTACGTCCCAGAAACCAAGTTCCAGTCATCACAATGGAAGCATCCAACATCCCCGAGGACAAAAAAAAGCAAGGAAGGTCCGCAGCAATGTCAAAGTCATGCTGACCATCTTCTTTGACTCCAGTGGCGTGGTTCATCACGAGTACGCACCACACGGCACAACCATCACCAAAGAGTACTTCCAAGAGGTACTGCGTCGCCTTCATGATGCTGTGCGACGCAAACAGCCGGACATGTGGGCAGCGGTCAATTGGTAGCTCCATCACGATAACGCACCCACCCATTCTTCACATTTGATAGAGTTTCCTGGCCAAACACAACACACCTGTGCTTCGTCAGGCTCCCTACTCTCCTCACATGGCTCCGTGTGACTTCTGGCTTTTCCCCCAAGCTGAAAATGCCCCTGAAAGGTACCAGATTTCAGTCAAGAGAAGACATCATGTGGAATTCTACAGACCAGCTGCACACCATCCCAAAAACGGGGTTCCAGCGCTGCTTCCGACAGTGGCAGAACCGTTGGGAGAAGTGTGTGGCATCCCAAGGGGACTACTTTGAAGGAGATTAATGCAAGTTTGTTGTATCTGGATACAAGTATTTTTTATGAACAAAGGTCGGATACTTTTTGAACACACCTCGTATATATAAAAAAACATCTCCCAAACTCAAGCCGAAGCTGCTGCATAAAGCAACAAAAGAAGGCCCACGCAAAATAAGCTATTTGCTCTTTCAAACCCTTCCCAGAGTTCCTCCACAGCGATAAAGACGTTCACACACCGTACACACATGAGAATCCCAATGCTGCACACCCCCTCAGCTGCCAGACCGATTTCATCGCTTATTGGCAAATCTTCAGCGACAGCGCAGACAAAAATGCATACCAATGAGGCTCCCAAACATGTACCATGTGCAAATCTCAAAAGCAGTCAATACTTAAATAATAAAGATCCACCCACATCTCTCACCTGTGAATGGAGGGAATAGCCAATCAGCTCTCACCTAATCAACTAAAACAAGGTGGCTCTGATTATCTAAATAATTAACACCTCCCACACTCCTCTTACCAAAGCTGCTGCACATAGCAACCCAAGAAGGCCAACAAAAGGTAAGAGCTTTGCACTTACCTTGTGTAGGGCGTTGGACCACCAGCATTGGGATTCTCATATGTGTACGATGTGTGAACATCTTTATTGCTGTGGAGAAATTCTGGGAAGGATTTGAAACAGCAAAGCACTTAGCTTGTGTCAGCCTTCTTGGGTTGTTTTATGCAGCAGATTCGGCTCGAGGAGTGTGGGAGGTGTTAATTATTTATATAATCATAGCCACCTGGGTTTTGTTGATTAAGTGAGAGCTGATTGGCTATTCCCTCCATTGACAGGTGAGAGATATGGGTGGGTCTTTATATATATATACATACATACACACACATACATACATATATACATATATGTAGTGGACAAAAAAAAAGAATGGAAACACCAATGTAAAGTCACTTAGTAGGGCGTTGGGCAATCAAATGCGGTCAGTACGGGCTGTGTGCGCAGTGGCATAGAGTCCACCAGCATCAGGAATGCGGCACCATTCTTCCACGAGACAGTCAATCAACTCACACATGTTTAATGGAGGTGGTAAGCACTGTCTCAAGTGTCATTACAGAATATCCCATAAATGTTCAATTGGGTTCAGATCTGGTGAATGAGAAGGCCATGGCATATAGAAAACATCAGTGTCATGCGCAGCAAGCCATTGTGCTCTGTGCTCAATGGTGTGCTCTTTGGACGGGGGCATTGAGGAGTCTTCTCTTGCAGCCATTGCAGCCATTAAAGGCAACCAAGCCTGTGCAGCATTTTAATACATGAGCCTAAGCATGCTGGGATGTTATTTGCTTAACGAACACGTGGGCCACACCTGTACGGAAGCCGTTGATTGACATACCTCATTTATCCAGGTGTTTTCTTTTTTTTTTGTCCACTACCTGGATATTACAATGAAATTGACAAAGAAGCTGTCCGAAACAAAATACAACATATTCTGCATTATTTTTAAAGCAAAATTTTCAATAAATATCAGTAATTTGTTCAATTGCATTGTGTTTGTGCATGCAGCAGACTGAGACGTTTACCTAAGGGCCTATTGTAAAAGAGATATACTGGAGTACGTAGGCAGTTTTCAGGCTGTTCACCAGATGCCAGTTTTATGGCTTTAACGACGTTCTCAGAGCCATCATAACAGATTCTGCAAGGGTTATTTTGCACTATTACATATCTGAATCCTCCCTCTGTACTGCATGATGGACCAGACATAATTAGGTCTCAATAGGGAGCGATTGTTTCTTCTGGTTGGGATGCTCCAAAGGGCTGACAAGGAAAAGGATGTCAACATACTGGTTCTCTTATAAAGTGCAGGTAAGATTCATTTTTCAGATGTACATGAGTGAGGCAATCTATAAAGACTGCTTATTTCTGCTTTGTCTATATGCCTCTTGGTCTCCCATCACAGTCACATGGTCTTGAGTTGGCTAACTGGAATAGATTCTGAATTTACATTTTGCTGATTTTATTTGCACACCTCTAAAGTGTATACCCTCTACATACATTCTTCCAGAATAGTCTGTGCATGTTTGAGGTCATGTAAGTATTGGCTTTTTTGTCAATACTTGGCCGAAGCATTGTTAGCTTAGTTGGGATATTAAAGTGTCAAAAAGAAAAAGCTTTGAAATTTTTGATTTCACTGATAATGAACAGTCGTGCTCTGAATATTTGAGTAGTGTTCAGGCTTCTGAATCATGTTATTATTTAATTGTTCCATTGTATAATGCTGCATAATAAAAGTGTCGATGAGCAATGTTCCTTCCTGCACAGTGGCATAGGTTGCCCAAATTGGGATGTCATTTCTGTGATGGACAAGCATTTTATAACAATATAGGGTACATAATTTCATTGAAACATCTGCTGTGCAATCTGTGCCTTTGAGGAATTATGTACACGTTTCTGTCAGATGTTCAATACAATGTCACCTGATCAGCATGCTGTGTTTAGCTGTTTCTGTGAATTCACAAAATCATTTGTTAAACTTTCTATTGACAAGGTGATGCGAGCGCATACTGATGCATGGCAATACAAAACAAAAGCCTCTGTTTCACTTGTCAAAATATTTCAAGACGTTACGGCTTTGAGGAAATGATCAACGAAAGGAACCAAAAATGGGCCTCCACCAAGGCCTCCAAGCCTGTGCGGGGACGTCAACTCAAATGATCAATATAACGGGGCCAGAGATTAGCTTCCCATCGGTGACGGTAAGGCAGCCACACATTAATGAAATACCCATGGTTTGCCAATCAGCAGCTTGCCGCGCATAAATGCTACGTAAATAGTCTGATGGATGTTCATAGCATGGCGCAGCCAAAATCCGATAATGGTTACGCTCACCATTCACATCATCAATCCATTTTGGTTCGTGTTTGGGCCTTGTGGGTTTTTTCGTCACTCACCAGTTGCCAAGCTGGGGCCCAAGGCATTGTAGCACATGGCAATGGATAGAGATTAAGATTGAAGGTTCCTTGTCTCTCCAACTTCTAATCCCACATTGGCGGTTTCCCAAACTTGCACTCGCTTGACAGAGTCTGCCACAGAAGTGCAGCCATTGTGCCACTTTGCAATTCCGGCCGTCTATCTAG
>NC_140969.1:57582989-57662989 GCF_056783735.1 Eptatretus burgeri
GAAAACTGCCTCCATCAGACAAGCAATCATCCACGTGATCCTTGGGTGTGATACTACATCCCGCCTGTATGGAATTGGCAAAGGAGCCGCCCTCAAGAAATTCACAACCAGTGATGACTTCCGTGAGCAAGCTACAGTGTTTGACACACTGTCAGCTTCCACAGCAGATGTTGTGGCAGCAGGAGAGAATGCTTTGGTCTGCCTGTCCAATGGTAAGCCTGGGGAGGGACTCAACTCACTACGACACAAGCACTTTTGTCAGAAGGTGGCTACTAGAACTTCTTATGTACAGCCACAGAGCCTACCACCTACCTCTGCAGCAGCAAAATACCACAGTCTCCGCGTGTATTACCAGGTGCAGCAGTGAAAGGGAACCGTGGATGAACTCCTGCCGCCAGACTGGGGATGGAGAGAAAGTGATAGGGGGAGCTCATCCCTGTCCAAACTGACTTACCACCAGCTCCCCAGGAACTCCTGCAGGTCATCAGATGCAGTTGCAAGACAGATTGCAACAGTTGCAGCCTCAGGTGCACATGCAAGAAGCACGACATTGAGTGAGTGCTCTGTTGCATGCAGAAACTGCAAAGGATCAGGGTGTGCAAATTCATTTCAGACTGAATGTGATGACGATGACGATGACTATGATGAAACCAGTGGTTGAGTAACCAGACAACCCAAAATATTATGTTGCCTTTTATAGTATAATAGTGCTGTTACTTTAAAATAGTCTTCAGAAGCACATGACTTTTTATCGTTCCACATCATTAGTTGTGTTGAACATCAGTGCATGCACTATTAAAGTATATATGCCAGGCCATAATAAATGGATTTAAATCATTTAGAGGTCTTATCTGAAGACACGGGTCATCTCAATAATAAAACCAGACCATCTTCCTCTGGAAATGTGTTTAGAATTACATATATAGTTAGAGCGTTGCTAAATATTCCATTATAAAGTAGCAAAAAGTGGTACCAGAGTACGGTTAAGAAATATTTTGTAAAAATAGAATAAAATAAAATAAAAAAAATTTTTAATTATTTTAATTTATTTAAAAAAAAAATTCCACCACTTGGATTCATTAGGACTTTTATAAGTTATAGAGGACACATTTATGAGTTATGAGCAGTTATCAGATTTTCTGTTACAATTTGTGTGAGGTTCAGTCCTTCATTGTTTATAATGCCTGGACGAGTAGATAACCCAGAAACCTTGAGTCGCTTTCAAAGAAAAACATTACATTTATTTGGACGTTTCAAGGATATGATCACAAACATTATTCTTTTAAAACAGCTGTGTGTGATGGGTAGAAAAAAAATATATTGCTCGGTAATTTAGAAAACGCGTTAATGCTGCAAACGGCTTGGAAATCGGGCGTTATCAAATATATTTCGCTATGAAACTCACAAACGGAAACGTATAACGTTTGTAAAGCAAATCCAATAACTAAATGCTTTAGAAACAGGCACGAGGACAAAGGAAAACCTGATAGAACCAACAATAATATCCGGGATGAAACTTTACCACCATGGCGCCCGTAACAGGCATGGCATGTCCACACACCCACGGAGAGTCATTACAGATCCAAATCTGCCGATATGTACCACGTCGGTGTGTGCTGTATACGTACCCTCTACCTTGTGGTAACTGTCGACTGTACATCCTGGTCAGGACACGAACTGTACGGGACTAATTTGGAATAGGCAAAGCCGAGAAGCGAACGTAGAATTCTTCTTACATTCGCTTCTTAAATATATCAAATTTAAGTCTTCTTGCGATGAAAAAATTAATATTACCTCAACATTACCTTCACAACAACAACTACACCGCCTCGAACAGGATCTCATCTGAAAAAAAAAAATCCTCAACATTACCTTTACAACGACAACTACACCGCCAAGAACAGGATCTCATCTGAAAAAATTAATATTACCTCAACATTACCTTCACAACGACAACTACACCGCCTAGAACAGGATCTCATCTAAAAAAATTAATATTACCTCAACATTACCTTCACAACAACAACTACACTGCCTAGAACAGGATCTCATCTGAAAAAAAAAATCCTCAACATCACCTTTACAACGACAACTACACCGCCTAGAACAGGATCTCATCTGAAAAAATTAATATGACCTCAACATTACCTTCACAACGACAACTACACCGCCTAGAACAGGATCTCATCGAAAAAAAAATTAATATTACCTCAACATTACCTTCACAACAACAACTACACCGCCTAGAACAGGATCTCATCTGAAAAAAAAAATCCTCAACATTACCTTCACAACGACAACTACACCGTCAAGAACAGGATCTCATCTAAAAAAAATTAATATTACCTCAACATTACCTTCACAACAACAACGACACCGCCTAGAACAGGATCTCATCTGAAAAAAAAATCAACATTACCTTTACAACGACAACTACACCGCCAAGAACAGGATCTCATCTGAAAAAAATTAATATTACCTCAACATTACCTTCACAACGACAACTACACCGCCTAGAACAGGATCTCATCTAAAAAAATTAATATTACCTCAACATTATCTTCACAACAACAACTACACCGCCTAGAACAGGATCTCATCTGAAAAAAAAATCCTCAACATTACCTTCACAACGACAACTACACCGCCTAGAACAGGATCTCATCTGAAAAAAATTCCTCAACATTACCTTCACAACGACAACTACACCGCCGAGAACAGGATCTCATCGAAAAAAAAATTAATATTACCTCAACATTACCTTCACAACAACAACTACACTGCCTAGAACAGGATCTCATCTGAAAAAAAAAATCCTCAACATTACCTTCACAACGACAACTACACCGCCAAGAACAGGATCTCATCTGAAAAAAAAATCCTCAACATTACCTTCACAACGACAACTACACCGCCTAGAACAGGATCTCATCTGAAAAAAAAAATCCTCAACATTACCTTCACAACGACAACTACACCGCCAAGAACAGGATCTCATCTAAAAAAAATTAATATTACCTCAACATTACCTTCACAACAACAACGACACCGCCTAGAACAGGATCTCATCTGAAAAAAAAAATCCTCAACATTACCTTTACAACGACAACTACACCGCCAAGAACAGGATCTCATCTATAAAAATTAATATTACCTCAACATTACCTTCACAACAACAACTACACCGCCTAGAACAGGATCTCATCTGAAAAAAAATTCCTCAACATTACCTTCACAACGAGAACTACACCGCCTAGAACAGGATCTCATCGAAAAAAAAAATTAATATTACCTCAACATTACCTTCACAACAACAACTACACCGCCTAGAACAGGATCTCATCTGAAAAAAAAAATCCTCAACATTACCTTCACAACGACAACTACACCGCCTAGAACAGGATCTCATCTAAAAAAATTAATATTACCTCAACATTACCTTCACAACAACAACTACACCGCCTAGAACAGGATCTCATCTGAAAAAAAAAATCCTCAACATTACCTTCACAACGATAACTACACCGCCTAGAACAGGATCTCATCTGAAAAAAAAATCCTCAACATTACCTTCACAACGACAACTACACCGCCAAGAACAGGATCTCATCTAAAAAAAATTAATATTACCTCAACATTACCTTCACAACAACAATGCCTAGAACAGGATCTCATCTGAAAAAAAAATCCTCAACATTACCTTTACAACGACAACTACACCGCCAAGAACAGGATCTCATCTGAAAAAATTAATATTACCTCAACATTACCTTCACAACGACAACTACACCGCCTAGAACAGGATCTCATCTTAAAAAAATTAATACTCGATTGAACATAGAATTCTTGCATTCGCTTCTGACTTTACCTATAACTTGTTCACAACTGTATACGCAATTTCTGGTTACTTCGGCCTGGATTCGGGATCAGCGATCAAATAATGTAAATCACGATTACAAATTATTTTTTGATGATGTGGGAGATATCTTTATTAAAATCAGTGGAGGAAATATATACCATGTCTGATATTATTTGGGTCTTTGATGTCTCCGACGATGCCTTTATCTCCGGGCATGCATCATTCCCCATGACAAAAACCGGAAACAAAAAAAAAAACCAGAAGCAAAAAGAAAAAAAATGGAAGCAAAAGGGTCATAGCCAATGACACGGATTCAAAATTGCCATGGTATTGTGTTGTTGTTTCCTATTCTCTCATGTGCACGCGTTAAGTAATATTCACGAGATAGAAATAAAACCCAATCGTGTTTATACACCACGCAACGTTTAAACACAACCGGAAACAAAAGGGTCATAGCCAACGACACAGATTCGAAATCGTCAGGGGTATTGTGTTGTTGTTGTTTCCTATTCTCTCATGTGTACGCGCTACGTATGAAGCTCACTGCATTCGCTATTATTATCCTCTCTCTAACCCTCCTCTCTCACTCTCCCTAAAGCCAATAAACATGGCAGCTTCAAACCCCAGCGAGGTTACCCAGGAAATGCTTTCAGACTCCAACAGCGAGGTGGCTGAGGATCACCTGATGAAGGACATAATTAAATAAGGCCGTTAATTATCTTCAAAAGGGGTGTTTTAATTACCCAAAACACTCAATTTCACTCTTGCACTTCCTTGGAGTTTTCTTAGTATGCATGCAACGTTTTAGGCTGCTGGGTTACATGGTTTTGGAGTTATGTTTTTTTTTGGAGTTTTTGGAGTTATGGGGGAGACCCACTGATGCGCGCGCACACGCGCGTACACAAACACACATCGATTTTTTTTTAATGAGGGACAGTTGGCTGTGCCTGGATGAGTTTGAGGGTAGAGGAGTATCAGCTGAAATGCGAATCCTATCCACGTTCCTACTGATGACTTCATCTTTGCTTTTTGCTTGTTTGGGTTCCTTCTGATTATTACAATAGCAGTAGTGTACCTATTTCGTCTTGCATTTGATTTGAATTGAATTTATTTTAATCCCATTTTAAATTCAATTGAATGATAACTTTTTTAAAAACGTCATGGGTCAGGGTCAGGTGTCCAATCAAAGCAGAGTCACATCAAAGCAGGATGTCTTGGTACCGTCATCACTGCCAGCAATTATAAAGTGGCAGTTCTAATTATATCTCTTTCTTACTTATGGAACACACCACACAAAATACACGACACAAAACAAGTCCAGGCGAGGGTCTGCAATCTCTGATTGCTCTTTTTATTGTTTGTGAATGTATTACTGATAAGGCAAAATTCAGAATATGCATAATTTAACAATGTGAACATGTTTAGACACCAATTGGTTCAACAGCATTTGAAAAGTTTTATTTTTTTTTAAACATAAAACATATCTTTAGTTTCTGCAATTTTACCCCAACATTTAGGTTTTCACCAAAAAGGGGTGAGGCTTGTGACCTCTCAGTATGTTCAAAGACTCAAGAGCCTCATAGTTAGTGAGTTTCTATTGATGAAGGTTGTTCACATGCTAAAGGCATTACAGTGTACCAATAAAACTCGAGATCACGTTATTCTTTGGAGTTTTACGAGTCACGATGAATTGTTTTGGATTGACCAGATAACTCAGAGGTTGTAGACTCACCTTTGAGATCCATAGTCTGTTGTTCGATTGCCTGCCTGACTATACACTATCACCTTGGTGTTTCCAATGTGAGGTGTTGCATAAATGTGTGTGCAGTTTTTCAGAGGGGCCATTAAGACAGCTGTCCCTTCTGCAAGCATTTATTGTGGAAGTTAAAGATCCCACTGAACATTTTGAAACTCTAAATGTAATGCCTCAACCAAGAGCCATTACAGCACACCTTGTAATGAAGTAGACATCTGCCCAGGATACAATCCCAAGGAGACAAATGTTAATAACCAATATGTGGGTGACCCACTGCACTGTCAGGGCAGATTAGAGGAATAATATGAATCATGCTACACTGTATATATGGATGTATGTATGTATTTTTCCACACAAATAAAAGGGTGTGTGTGTGTGTGTGAGTGTGTGTGTGTGTGTGTGTGTGTGTGTGTGTGTGTGTGTGTGTGTGTGTGTGTGTGTGTGTGTGTGTCTGTGTGTGTGTGTGTTTGTGTGTGTGTGTGTGTGTGTGTGTGTGTGTGTGTGTGTGTGTGTGTGTGTGTGTGAGTGTGTGTGCGTGTGTGTGTGTGTGTGTCAGCGTGTCTCCTCCATAACTCCAAAACTATAATACCTTGCAGCCTGAAACTTTGCATGCATCCAAAGAAAACTCCAAGGAAGAGCAAGAGTGAAAATTGGGTGTTTGGGTTAATTAAAACACCCCTTTTGAAGATAATAACTAACGGCCTTATTTAATAATATCCTCCATCAAGCGATACTTGGCTACCTTGCTCTCTGGGGTTTTAAGGAGTTTCCTGGGTAACCTCACTGGGGTCTAAAGCCGCCATGTTTTTTGGCCTGCTCAACCATTCTTTGACTTGGAACAGGCCGCAATGATTTCTTCACGATAAAGTTTATTTTTTCCCTTTCCTCACTCATATGATCGAATGTCTGTTCATCATAGCTACGAATCGCTGGGTGTATTGCAATGCATATAAATGTCTGGAGACGCCAACGTTCATGGCTTTATTTCATTTGTGCATATGAATAACTGAGAGTATCTCTTAAACTAACCAGAATTACAAATTGCGAGCTCCAGATTTGAAAGTATCAGCAGTTCTGACTCCCCCCAAAAAGTGTTGTTTTGTCCAGTTCAGCATTGCATGGGCATTTCCTGGTGCACAGTTGTATCTATGGCAATTGGCAATCGCTTGACAAGCCAGGCGTTCCGTTGGAGTGCTTGATTGAGTGTTTCAGCCACTCACCGAGCTGTACAATACAGTTCGTGTCCTGATCGAGATGTACAGTCGACAGTTACTGCAACGTAGATGTACGTATACAGCACACACGGACGTGGTACATATGGGTAGATTTGGATCTATAATGACTCTCCAGAGGTGTCTGGACATGCCATGCCTGTTGAAGGTGCTGTGATGGCAAAGTTTCATCCCGTATCTTATTAAGGTTCTTTCAAGTTTTCCTTTATCCTTGCATCTGTTTCTCAAGCATTTGGTGATCGGATTTGCTTTACAAAGGTCATATGTTTCTCTTGGTGAGTTTCAAAGCAAAATATATTTGATAACACCCAATTTCTGAGCCGTTTGCCATATTAACGTATTTTCTAAATTACCGAGCCAAAACTTTTTTCCACCCATCACACGCAGCTCTAAATAAAGATTAATGTTTGTGATATTCTGTATTAATTAATCTATTTTAATCTGTATTGTTGTATTATTAATTAAGACAGCTGTCCCTTCTGCTGTATTAATCTTCTGTATTAATCTATTAAAGATATTAAATTAATATCTTTTGTATTAATAACAGCCTTCTGTTGTGTCGCAGCTGTATTAATCTCTTTACCCATCCCCTCCCCCTCTCTCTTCCCTACTCCCTCCTCTCTCCTCTCACTTCCCCTCTCTGCCTCCTCACTCTCCTGCCACCCCTATCTCCCCCTTCTTTTTTTCCTCCCCATCTGTGTTCCCGTCAGCGAAGCGACGGGTGTTATTTGCTAGTATCTCATAAAAAGCTGACTTTGTGCCTGTGGGTGGGTCATGCCTTCCCCTCACTGTCATGCCTTCCCCCATAATACAGGCCACGCCTTCCCCTCACGGTTATGCCTTCCCCCATTATACAGGCCATGACTTCCCCTCCAGCCATCCAGAAATCACCGTCATCTTTTTCGCTCCACATTGCTTTTCAGCCTATGATGTACGTACATATGAAGAATGAACAACGAGTCTTCTTTCATTAAATAAAGACACCATTTTGAGGAAACAAAGGTAAATTTTGATTACAACTTAAATGAGATCAATGCAAGTTTTCTCCACAGCAATCATGGCAGCATTCAAACATGCACTGCCCAATGAGGGTAAGTTATTCACAAATGCAGAGGAAAGAAAATCGTGATATTTCATTTTCTTCATCTTTTGGTTTTTACCTGACTTTTCAAGGCAAATAAACAAATATACATACATATATATATATATATATATATATATATATATATATATATATATATATATATATATATACATATATATATACAAACATATATATACATATATATATATATATATATATATACATATACATACATATACATACATCTATATATATATATAAAGTTGAAAGTGGGTCTGTCTGTGTGTCTGTGTGTGTTTCTCTGTGACCTATGCAGGCGAAAGGTACTAGACTGATCCTCACCAAACTTCACATGCTGACAGAACATGTACCCGGGAGTGTCCCGATGTAAAAGAATTGTGCTTCCGACTTCCGGTTTCCGAATTATGACGTCATCACCTGATTTCGTAATGTTAATTTTTCAAGTTCAGCCGATTGACATGGGGCCAACGCCATTTGCAATAGAATGAAAAAATAATGCTACAGTCAATTGAAGACAATGACTTCCGACTTCCCTGTTTCCAAATTATGACGTCATCACCTGATTGCGGAACGTTAATTTTTCAAGTTCAGCTGATTGACATGGGACCAACAGAATTTGTTGGAGAATGAGAAATGAAAACTACAGTCAATTGAAGACAATGACTTCCAACTTCCCGGTTTCCGAATTATGACTTATGCATTCGACACACTTGTAAAAATGACCGTATGTATAATGATATAATAATCATCCGTAAGTCATATTTTATTAACATTTTATTTGTTCATTATTGTTATAACCATGGTTATAAAAACCATTTTTATTGTTACTGTATAACGTTTTTACGGCACTTCGGCCTGGATTCGGGATCAGTGATCAAATAATGTAAATCACGATTAAAAAATATTTTTTGATGATGTGGGAGTTATCTTTTTTAAAATCAGTCGAGGAAATATACACCATGTCTGATATTTGGGTCTTTCATGTCTCCGACGATGCCTTTACCTCCAGGGACGCATCATTCCCCATGACAAAAACCGGAAGCAAAAGGGTCATAGCCGACGACACGGATTCCAAATTGCAAGGGTGTTGTGTTGTTGTTGTTGTTGTTGTTGTTTACTCTTCTCTCATGTGCACGCGTTGAGTATGAAGCTCACGATGTTCGCTATTAAATGCTGTGCGGTGTATAAACACGATGGGGTTTGATTTCTATGTTGTGAATATTAAACGCTGTGTGGTGTATAAACACGATCGGGTTTGATTTCTATGTTGCGAATATTAAACGCTGTGCGGTGTATAAACACGATCGGGTTTGATTTCTATGTTGCGAATATTAAATGCTGTGCGGTGTATAAACACGATCGGGTTTGATTTCTATCTTGCGAGTATTAAACCATTTCTTTCTTGCATGTGGGATCATCGGAGGCTTTATACATATTGGCCCCAGAGGGGAAGACATCAAATATTGTTAATCCTCGAGCACTCCACTAAAATTATTGAGCTACTTCAGTTATTTCATAAACGGGAATAGGATGTGCGATGAAGGAAATACATGTTGCTGGTGAAAAATAAAAATGGTGGTGGGAAATTAAAAAAAAATGGTGGTGGTGGTTTGTATATCTACATATTACAGATATAAATAGAATGGTGATGGCGTATGGCGTATGTGTATAATATTTTATAATTAAATGGTTATGGGCGATGTAGATATTTTATAGAATGGTTATGGGCGTAGGTACGTTGTAACTTCGTATACATAATATAACATATTTTTTTTTATCAGGATAACAGACGTAAATAAATCAAATACGCTGGGCCAGGCTGGGTTATGCCCGACGTATAAATTAAGTCACAAATGATGACATGAAACCAGCCTCACATTGTTGAGGCATTATGGTTTTTTATCTGATGCGGCAATAAATCTTAACATTTTTGAACTCGAGTCTTCTGCATATAAAACATGGCGGGGAAAATATAATATTATAGTGGTGATGAAAAAAAATAATAATGGTGGCAACCTCTACAATTTTACAATTAACTGTGACATATACTCCTTCAGACCCGCCGTCATGCATGGGATTCCTGTGCGGAACATGGGTATCCCTGCTAGTATATATGTATATATATATATATATATATATATATATATATATATATATATATATATATATATATATATATATATATATATATATATATATATATTGTTACGGTTCTGAGAACCGTATGCATACAACATACAGGTGTCCCAAGTCAGTTATTCCATTAAGTATAGGGTGTCCCAAAAAATATACAACTTTTAAAATGCTTCGTTTGATCCTAAAAAAGCAGTAATTTTGTCACTAATACTTCATTTCTTGTTGCAGAGACCCTGAAGTTTATTTTGATACCAAGCAAGTGCCAGAAAAATGCCAAGACTGACCGTACAACAACGGAAGAAAATTGTTGAACTTTGGCACCAGACGAAAAGTGTCATACAGGTGCAACATCTTTACTCGAGACATTTCAGTATCCACTTGCGCCATGCACCAAACTTTCGGATAATAAAGTGCACCATCACAAAGTTTACTCATGTGGGAACCATCTGTGACCTTCACAAGGGTCACAGTGGTCGGAAGAGGACAGGTCGTAGTGAAGAAAATGTGGAAATGGTGAGACAGGCGGTCGTTAAAAGTCCAAAAAAATTGATTCGACGACTTTCTGCCGAGACAAACATTCAGAAGAGCACCGTTCAGAGGATCCTTCGCCAAGACATTCATGCCTTTCCAGACAAAATTCAAACGGAAACGGTGCTTACTGATCAATAGAAACACAAACGACTAGACTTTGCAACTTGGTTCTCAGGAAAGTTGGAGGAAGATGCAGACTTCCTCAAAAACTTCACATGACGGACGAATGCCATGCTCACTTGTCCGAGGAGGTAAACAAGAAAAACTTTCGATACTGGGGAACTGAAAATCTTGATAATGCATCAACTGAACGGGTGCCTCGATCTGTTCTCAAAGTTACCATGTGGGTGGTGGTTGGTTGGTATGGGATAATTGGTCCATACCTCTTTGAAGATGACCAGGGACGCACTTGCACGGTAAACCAGAGGAACTATCGCGAAATGATTCAGGAATTATATCTGCCTGAGCTATGTACTCAGGCCCGTTGGAGAAACAACCTGATCCAGATGAGAACCCAGTGGTTCCAGCAAGATGGGGCACCGCCACATACATCCAGGGAAACAAGGCGTTTTCTCTACCAACATTTTGAGGGTCGCTTTATCTCCCTCTACGAAGACGTTGAGTGGCCACCATATTCCCCTCAACTTACTCCTCCAGACTTCTTCTTGTGGGGGTATCTCAAGGACAGGATCTATGGAAACCCTCGGCCTCAGACTCTTGATCAGCTGAAGGAAAACATCCACCGAGAAATCCAGAACATTCCTCAGGAAACGTTTCCCAAAGTGATGGAGAACATGACAACGTGTTTGCAGGCAGTGATTGGACAACGTAGAGCCTACGTCGAACATGTGGTCGAAAATAAAACGATGATTCTATCCCAAAATTTAAATTTTGGTGGCAATTTTGACATTGGTGCAATAAACTTCAACCTTTCAGCTTTCTATCCAGCCTAATACCTTTTTTAAAAATATATGTTATGACCATCCTCTTTGCAGATGAAAAGTTGTATATTTTTTTGGGACACCCTGTATATGTGTAGACAGATCCCCTGTTTGTGTTTCGTGGGAAAATTAAAGGAGTGCTTTGCGATGTGTTTTTTGGTTAGATTAATAAATCTTTATATCCCCACTCCATTTCATTGCAAAGGCAAATCCACGACAACCCGCGGTACCCTCTGCCTGCCTGCCCCTCCTCTCACTTGCTACTCGCGCGTGGCCTAAACAACCGCGTGTTCACCTACTCACCTAACCAGCGACTCGCTGTCCGAGGCAAAATCCTCTTACAGCAGTTCCTTTTTTGCGAGTCCGCATGTGTGGAGCGGATGGGCTTCCCGGTATGGCCGAAAATCTACCCAGAAAGGGCGGACCCATGGAAGCCCCGTCCAATCAAGGTGGACAGTAATATCAGTTTCACCAAGGCCCCTCCCCGCTGAGGGAGATGGATAAATTACGACACCATCCTCAGGGTGGAGTGCTTGCAGTTCGGAGAGTTCGTGAAGTGCTGAGACAGTTCGTTCTGTGCTGGAGTCTTGAGTTCTTTGGGGGTCTGGAAAAGAAGCGAAACTGCAACAGAAGCTTGGAAGACCGAATCCTGTCCCAGACCAGAATCATTTGAAGAAAGATCTGCGAAGGATCCAAGGAGTTCTTTGGGAGTCGTTTGTTGAGAGTGAGAGAGTGAGAGACCCAAAGACTCAGCCTCATCGTGGGAGATACCCAATGATCCGGGCTGCCTTGGATTCCACACACACACACACACACACACACACACACACACACACACACACACACACACACACACACACACACACACACACACACACACACACACACACACACACACACACACGCTGCACGACCATTGTCAGGTGCCACACCACGGAGCATCCCTTTCCCCGGAACTCAGGTACCGAGAACTGCGACCTCAACTCCCTCCCTTCCTGGCTACAAAAGTCCTTTGCCTTCAACTGGGTTTATTTTGTCCGAGGGGGTGTCTGAGTGTGTGTTGCCATCCATGATGTAGAAACTGTACCAGTTATTCGAACCTTGTAAATCTTGCCTGTATTATTCTCACGAAAAGTCTGCTCTGTGTTGCTTTATAAGTTGCTGTAAAATTGTCGCACTACATCTTTCTCGCATAACATCCCCAATAAACCTGTTACCTGTACCACATAACTTTCCTCGCTTTATTGTCAATAAATTGTTGTCGAAATGTTCCGAGTTCGATTTTGTCTTTTCCTCCATTGGTCCAGCATGGTTCGGATCTAAGTTTTTCGCCGGGTCTTTATCCCCGATAATCTATTCATCCGAGCCGGTACGTTCTTGGTGGGTCCGCTCGGCTGCATCTGAACCGGAAAGGTAGTTAGTAGGTGATAGAGTGATCCGGTTCGGGCAAGACGTACCGAGGGCATGGTTCCCCGGTAGACACCGCGTGGTTAATTCAGTTCACGACAAAAAGACCCGACGCTACGCCGTGGATGTATTGGCGTCCACGGTCGGTTTAACGACCCGCCATGTCACGGAATTATCCGGAGTAACGACCTAAAATTCCGGGAGGCTGGTGGGAGACGACATAACTTCCCCCACCTTGCGGTCGTTCTCGCCACCGGACCCCAACAATATATATATATATATATATATATATATATATATATATATATATATATATATATATATATATATATATATATATATATATATATATGTGTGTGTGTGTGTGTGTGCTGTATCGACCACCAAACAGTGATGACTCCATTTCCACCTCACTGTCCGAAAACATTGCCCAACTTCTATCTTCTCATCCGAACTCTCTCTTCCTCAAATGTGGTGACTTCAATTGTCATCATGCCAGTTGGCTGGGTGTGGTAACTCTCTCACCTGTCATGGCACTTCAACAAAAGACTTCTGCGACTCAATCGGTCAACTTCCCAACACGGATCTCAACCAATGGCACTCTATCTCTTCTGGATCTGATTTTGACAAATTTCCCTGAAAATATCTGCTGTTCTTCCTTTGCTCCAATCGGTTCTTCTGACCACATCCTTGTAAAAGTGGACATCTCTCTGACTGTTATCAGAGAACCTCCTCACCGCAGTCGAGTCTGGTATTTCATCAGGCCGACTGGCAGGGTCTCCAAGCAGCCCTCAAACTTCGAGACTGGTCTCCCATCGCTACTTTCTCCATAATCAACTCATCCTGGGAATTCTTTCAAAGAAACTTGCGCTTGCTCATGCACAGATTTATCCCCTCTCGTCTTCAGTTGTCCTTCCCTTCATCCCGCCAATGGTTCACTGAAGTTTGTGGCAAGGAAGTTGTCCTGAAACAACTTGCCTTTGCCTCATGGAAAGCAAACCCAACTGAGGGTAATCTCAGTTCCTTCCATCAAGCTCGGAACAAGTGTGTATCTACCCTCAGGAGAGCCAGAAAATAGCATCTTTCGAAGCACAAGTTTTAACTCTCAAACCTCTCAAACTTCTCTCCCTCCTCAAAATCCTGGTGGTGTCGAATCAAATCTATTTCTGGTGTATGTTCCCCCTCCATCCCCTCCCTTACCTCAAATGGCCGCACTGCTGATGCCGCACGTGAAAAGGCTGAATGCCGAAACTCGGTGTTTGCATCAAAATCTTGTGTCCAAAACCCATCACTTTCTGTACCCACCTTATCCAGTCGCACACAACTATCCCTGGACTCTGTGTCCTTTTCCTCTGACAAAGTGGAGAGCTTGCTGTCAAACCTCGACTCAGATCCTAAAAACCTGCTCTTCTGCTCTTGCTCACCCTCTCTCTCTGTTCTATTCACCCTCTAATTTGCTCAAGGTCATCTGCCATCTGCTTGGAAATAAGCAAACATCACTGCCCTGCATAATAAAGGTGCAAAAACAGATCCCTGCAACTACAGACCAATCAGCCTTCGCCCAATCATCAGCAAGGTTATGGAATCCATCATCACTTCAGACATTAAATCCTTCATCTTCTCCAATGGCTTGATTTCTGAGCATCAATTTGGTTTCAGACCAGGTCACTCTCCCCTGGATATGCTGCTTCTGCTCTCCCAACAATAGATGGAGGTACTCAATGCCAGACATGAAATCAGAGCCATATCCCTCGACATATCGCGTGCCTTTGACACGGTGTGGCACCCTGCCCTGCTCACCAAACTCTCTTCCTATGGTATCCAAGGCCATCTCCACTCTTGGCTTGCAGAATTCCTCTCCTCTCGCAACCAATGTGTGGCCCTAAATGGAGTTCTTTCATTCCCTCTTCCTGTCCAGGCTGGAGTTCAAGGCAGTGTTCTGGGCCCTCTTCTTTTTCTGGTTTTCATCAATGATGTCTTTGACTCTGGAAAATCCTCTTCATTTCTTTGCTGTTGACTCCACCCTCTGCCGTACCATCTGTCATCCCTCAAACTGGCAAGCAGCAGCTTCTTTGCTCTTTGCATATCTGGGTAAAATCACAAACTGGTCCATCATGTGGAACATGTCTTTCAATCCTGACAAATCTCTCACTACGTCTCTATGAAAGGACTGTCAGAACACCCCCCCCCCCCCAACGCCCAACGCCCATCTATTTTCTCAACAACTCTTTTGAATGAAGATGTCCTTTTGTTTAACCTTCTGGGTCTCACTATCTGCCAAGATCTTTCCTGGGAAAGCCACATTTCAAAGCTGCCCTCCAAAGCAAGTTGCCTTCTGGGCATCGTCCATCATGCAAAGTCCTTCCTTGGCACACCTGAGGTCCTGACTACATGCAATGCTTTCATCCACAGCCTGATGGAGTAATGCCCTCCCTTCTGGGCTGGTATTCCTGCCTCTCACCTTTCTCGGCTTCACACAGTGGAAACCAAAGCATTTCGGATCATTGGTATCTCCTGCGATGAGGCTGAGTCTTTGGGCCTCTCACTCTCTCACCGCAGGCAGGTCGGTGGTCTTTCTGTCTTCTACCATCTCCTTTCCAGTCTCGCCCCCCCCCCACCGCTCTGTCTGCGATTTGTCCCCACAATATTTCCTCAGGGCGCTCAATTAATGATAGAGCAGAGCTTAAAGATAGAACAGAGCTCCCTAGGTACAGCACTGTTCTCCCCAATCCAGCAACAGTGCACTGAAAGGGAACCATAAACATATCCCATCTTCCTGCAAGATCACCACTCCGAATTGGTCATCCAAACTTGGGGTCATAACAAAAATAAATCGCCCCATGGGGGACTGATGGTTTTTTTTTCTCCAATAGGCAGGGTGAAAATGAGGGATTGGGGGGAAGAGATCATGCTCCCCCCCCGCCCCCCACCTTCCTCAAGTGGTACGGTTATGGGGTGTACAACTTAAGTTAATGGCATGGTCCTTATATTTCATGAAGAGTTTGATCTGCCTCTGGTTGTCAGTTTCTGAAATGTTTAAATAAATTACCTGAGTTTGAGGCTAAACCCTCCTTTTCAGCCTCTTAGTGGGGGCGGATCCAGATCGGGAGGACAACCCCATGACACCTCACTGTTTTGATGCATCAAACCAAATTTGGTCCATAATCGGTCATATAGTTTGTGAGGAGAATATGTTTCAGTTAAATGTTAATAAAGTATGCATGGATGGTCCCACTCTCTGAGCTTATTTTGGAGAAACAAGTAAAAAAAAAGATAAAATTTCATAGCCCTCGTTGTTTTAGTAATTTTGCTGTATGGAGTTAAAGAGCGAGCCCAAACCTATGGACAACTAAAATTGCTGCCAGTCTACCAGTCAGCTATCTTTGATCAGATCACAAAATAAAGCTGGATGCAAGTGTATGCCATTGTGCACTGTGCTTGTGCCAAGTTTGAACAAAATCGGACATTGCACGTCAGAGAAATGGTTGAGGACACGTTTAAGTAACAAAATGGCCAACAGTCAGCCATCTTGGATCTGATCTCAAAAAAAATGACGTACACATGCAAGTCATCATTCATTATGTGTGTGCTCGTTTTGATCATCGGTAAATGCATGTCCAATAAATGGTTGAGGACATGTTTAACATTGGGTTTTCTTGGAACTCGTGACCACCAGTCAGCCATCTTGGATTTGATCTTGAAAAAAAAAATGATGCCCATATGTAAGCCATCGT
Organism: Eptatretus burgeri; assembly: GCF_056783735.1. Taxonomy (NCBI): domain Eukaryota; kingdom Metazoa; phylum Chordata; class Myxini; order Myxiniformes; family Myxinidae; genus Eptatretus; species Eptatretus burgeri. Next base: position 57,599,691 of record NC_140969.1, read on the forward strand.
TCCTTATCTGTGTGCAAAGTTCAAACAACATCGGTAAATGCCCGTCCGGGAAATGGTTGCGGGCATGTTCACCATCAGGTTTTTTTCTACAACTAAAATGGCCGCCAGTCGGCCATCTTGGATCTGATGTCGAAAAAAATGACGTACATATGTATACCATCATGTGTTGTTTTTGTGCCAAGTACGAATAAAATCAATCTATACATGTCTGAGATATGGTTGTGAACGCACACACGGACAAAAAAAAAATAGACCAAATCCATAAGCCCCTGTTTTGGACTAAGTCCAACGGCAACTAACCTAATAACTCCAAAGGCAACTCAAAGGATAATATGTGGTTCATGGAATGTTGGAATATTATTGGACAATGGTAAAAGACCAGAATGTAGAGCAGCTCTCATAGCCAGAACATTGAGCAGGTTCAACACTGACATTACTGGTTTAAGCAAAATAAGGTTTGTAGAAGAGTCACATCTGGAGGAGTTAGATGTAGGCCACAGATTCGACTGTTTGGATCAGGGTGATTACATGAGGTGGCAGTGCACTGCCTGCTTGAAGTCCAGGAGGGAAGAATGGGACAGAACAGCCTCTGAAAGTCAGTTCCGTAGATGAGAGCAGTGAGGGAAAAAAGTGTGTTCAGTCAACCTGGATTTTGGAAATTTAACCAGGATGGGCTACTGGAAGAATGCATACATCCTCAAAATGCTGGGGAGGATTGAAGGTATGAGGGAGTGGAGAAAGCAATGTTGGAGAATGTAAGGTAGAAAACAGAGACCACTGACCTGTCTGCATTGTCAGAGAAACGGACCTTGTGTTTTGGAATCCGTGATGGGCTGGAGAACCCAAATCATTTTGGGAGCATTAGATTCCACAGAATCCATGAGAGATAGGTGTGATGCTGGAGCACCAAACCAAAGCAGAGAGCAGTACTTTACTGAGATAGACAAAGACCTTGTAGATTGTGAGTAGGTATGATTTTCTAAGGAAAGACTTCGATTGATGGAGGATGTCCAATCTGCAGCTAGCTTTGGAGGCCAGCTTTGTTATGCGGTCAGCCCAGGAAAGGTCATGGCTGATGGTGAGGCCTATGCATTCAAAAGACTGTACCTCTTCCATTAGATGACCAAGGAAATAGATATATAGGTTCATTTGATAATCATTCTGAAGTGACATGGTAAGACTGTGGGGTTTTCCAGGATTTTTTTTTTTGTATACATTGTCAAGGCTCGTGGAAGAGCTTGAATGAAGGACGTGTTCCATTTATCAAACCAGTGTCTAATCATTTCCAGATCAACAGAGAAAGAGAGTCACAGCTGCTGTATGCCAAGCAGTAGGGTGGGGTACTGTACCACACGCTGTGGAGGAATCAGCAAAAAAGGAAGAGAGGGTTTTCTGGAGTGTTGAACAAGTCATTCATTGAGATGAGAAACAAAACTAGACCCAATGCACTGCCTTTCATAACTCCAGCCTCCACTGGCTGGGAGAGGGTTCTATTGATAGTAACATGTTGACTGCAGGAGTGGAAGAAGTCAGACATCCTAGAATGAAGGTGGCCTTTGATGCCACAGGTAGCAGAATGCCAGGCTGTATCAAATGCCCAATATATTTCCAGGGATATGGTCTCTCGTTTTCAGATTTAGGGTCTCAAACTGGGAAATAATTCAAAATGATGGCCTGAGAATGGTCAAGAATGGCCGTTTTAATTTCAAGGGCCAACTTCATAAAATTAAAGCACCTCAGTCCATAAACAACATCTGTAAACATAAACATCAGTCCATAAACAACATAAACAACATCTTGCGGTTCCGGTTTTGAGCGGCAAGAGGTCTCCTTCGGGGCTCCCTGCTGACATTCCCAAAGTTAAGTTCCGGTTGTTATTTGTCCCGTTTTAACTGTTTAATTTTCTCACCTACATGTTAATGTGTGTTCCTAGTTCGGTTTTGTTTCAAAAATCGTGCTATTTTGTGAGTATTTATGTCGACGTTCTTACTTGGTGTTTGAGGCCTAGTCCTAGGTTTGAGGCCTACCGGTTCCACTCGGTGTTCGATCGGTTTTTTTTGTTTGTTTTTTCTCCCCATTACCTTCAATTTCTATCCTCCCCATTACCTTCAATTTTCATCCTCCCCACTTTCCAAACATCCCCCATTCTCCCAACTAATCTCTTTCTTATCTCAAAAAAAAAAAATATATATATATATATATATATATATATATATATATATATATATATACCCAACAACAACAACACGCTCACCTTCTCCCGATTCTGCTACTTCTTCTTCCTCTTAACTTCCTCCTCGTCTTCCTCGATTTCTTTTTTTTTTACACTTCCATGACCTAATCTGTTGAACTCTCTCATACATTAATATTAACAACAAAAACGATCTTATAATGCTTCATCTTCCTCTCTCACACATGTGGTACTCTTTACTGTTTCACAATGCACTACTCTTCTGCTATTTTAACAGACTGCTCTCATTTCGACCTCTCCTTCATTCCTTGCCTAAAAAATCCAACTATTACAGCGCTTGTTCTCTCCATGCTCTGAATTCGCCTTCATTGCATCCATCAAGAATTGTGTTAAATCGCATCTCTGACCTAAAACTTTTAAAAACCACAGTTTGCCATGGATGCTCGCTTTCCATCAACCATTCTTTTTTTCCAACTTCAGTGCCAACTCACCCCCCTCACCCCTCACTCTCAAAGCAACCATCCCACTCTTCTCCCTCCAAGCCTCCCTCTCACCTCTTTCAAAAATTCCCCCCTCACCTTTCTCCCACCTTTCATCCCCCTCACTCTTCCTTCTCTAAGTTGCCCCCCCTCTCATCCACCAACCTGCCTCCCTCCACTGCCCTCTCACCTCCATCTCTTCACTCCACCTCCTCAAATCCTCAACTGCCATCTTCCTTGTCTCTTGTCCCCCCTCTCTCCCAGCACCACAGAGCCTTTTCTCCTCCTCATTCGGCCCCCTCCCTCGCTATTCTGCAATACCCCACACTCCTTCAGCAACCCTCCTTACCTCCCCCTCGTCCCTCGTCCTACCCTCCCCCGCCCCCTCCACCTCCTGCACCCAAAGCCTCCTCCCCTACCTCTTCATTAAAAGTGTGGACCTCAAATATCCGGGGCCTTCGCTCAAACCTTTCAGATCTTTCCATGCAGGTTGCCACTGACAAACCAGACATTATCTGCCTAACAGAAACTTTCCTCTCCCAAGACGTGTCTGACTCCCAAGTATCACTCCCTGGTTACTCCCTCTTACGGTATGACAGACCTGAGCCTCGTCCTGGTGGAGGTGTTGCTCTCTTCATCAAAGACTCTATTCCTCACTCTCCCTGCACTGCTCTCACTCCCCCACACCCCCAGGAATACCTCTGGCTTCGGCTTCCCCTCCACTCCCACCTCATGTTTATATGTGTACTGTACCGTCCACCGAACAGTGATGACTCCATCTACACCTCACTCTCCGAAAACATGGACCATCTTCTATCTTCTCATCCAAACTCTCTCTTCCTCTTATGTGGCGACTTCAATTGTCATCACGCCAGTTGGCTAGGTGTGGGTACCTCTCTCACCTGCCATGGGACATCAGCAAAAGCTTTCTGTGACTCATTGGGACTGACTCAATCGGTCAACTTCCCGACCCGGATCTCAACCAATGGTACTCCATCTCTTCTGGATCTGATTTTGACAAATTTCCCTGACAATATCTGCTGCTCTTCCTTCGCTCCAATTGGTTCTTCTGTCCATGTCCTTGTTAAAGTGGACATCTCTCTGGCTGTCATCAGAGAACCACCTCACCGCCGTCGAGTCTGGCATTTCACTCAAGCCGACTGGCAGGGTCTCCGAGCAGCCATCAAACTTACAGACTGGTCTCCTATCACTACTTTCTCAAACATCAACTCATCCTGGGAATTCTTTCAAAGAAACTTGCTCTCCCTCATGCACAGATTTATCCCCTCTCGTGTTCAGTTGTCTTACCCTTCCTCCCGCCCTTGGTTTACTGAAGCTTGTGGCGAGGCAGTTGTCCTGAAACAACTTGCCTTTGCCTCATGGAAAGCAAACCCAACTGAGGGCAATCTCAGTTCTTTCCACAAAGCTCGGAACAAGTGTGTATCTACCCTCAGGAGAGCCAGAAAACAACATCTTTCTCATCTCAAGTCTGAACTCTCAAACCTCTCTCCCTCCTCAAAATCCTGGTGGCGTTTAATCAAATCTGTTTCTGGTGTATGTTCCCCCTCCATCCCCTCCCTTACCTCAAATGGCCGCACTGCTGATTCCACACGTGATAAAGCTGAATGTCTAAACTCGGTGTTTGCAGCTAAATCTTGTGTCCCAAACCCATCACTATCTCTACCCACTTTACCCAGTCGCACCCAACTGTCCCTGGACTCTGTATCCTTTTCTCCTGACAAGGTGGAGAGCTTGCTTTCAAACCTCGAGTCAGATTCTGCAACCGGTCCAGACGGCATCAGCCCACGTGTCCTCAAAGCCTGCTCTTCTGCTCTTGCTCACCCTCTCTCTGTTCTATTCACCCTCTCATTTTCCCAAGGTCATCTGCCATCTGCTTGGAAATCTGCTAACATCACTGCCCTGCATAAAAAGGTGCAAAAACAGATCCCTGTAACTACAGACCAATCAGCCTTCTCCCAATCATCAGCAAGGTTATGGAATCCATCATTGCTTCAGACATGAAATCCTTCCTCTTCTCCAATGGCTTGATTTCCAATCATCAATTTGGTTTCAGACCAGGTCACTCTACCCTGGATATGCTGCTACTGCTCTCCCATCAATGGATGGAGGTCCTCAATGCCAGACAGGAAATCCGAGCCGTATCCCTGGACATATCACGTGCTTTTGACACAGTCTGGCACCCTGCCCTACTCACCAAACTCTCTTCCCATGGTATTCAAGGCCATCTCCACTCATGGCTCGCAGACTTCCTCTCCTGTCGCAGTCAACGTGTGGCCCTAAACGGAGTTCTTTCATCCCCTCTTCCTGTGCAGGCTGGAGTTCCTCAAGGTAGCATTCTTGGCCCTGTTCTTTTTCTGGTTTTCATCAATGATCTCTCGGACTCTCTGGAAAATCCTCTATTTCTCTTTGCCGACGACTCCACCCTCTGCCGTACCATCTGTCATCCCTCAGACCGGCAAGCAGCAGCTTCTTCGCTCACTGCAGATCTGGATAAAATCACAAACTGGTCCAACACGTGGAACATGTCTTTCAATCCACACAAATCTCACACTCTCACTATGTCTCTTCGAAAGGACCGTTTACAAAACCCCCCCATCCACTTTCTCAACAATCCTCTGGAAGAAGTCTTTTCTTTCAAGCTTCTGGGTCTCACTATCTGCCATGACCTTTCCTGGGAAAGTCACATTTCTAACCTTGCCTCAAAAGCCAGTCGCCGACTGGGAATCCTCCGTCGTGCAAAGTCCTTCCTCGGCCCTCTTGAGCTCCTGACTACTTACAAAGCTTTTGTCCGTAGCCTGATGGAGTACTGCTCTCCCCTCTGGGCTGGTGCTCCTGCCTCCCACCTTTCTCGACTTCACGCTGTCGAAACCAGGGCTTTTAAGATCATTGGCATCTCCCGCAATGAAGCTGAGTCTTTGGGCCTCTCACTCAATCACCGCAGGTTGGTCGGTGGTCTTTCTGTCTTCTACCGACTCCTTCTCCAGCCTTGCCCCCCCTGCTCTCTCTGCGATTTGTCCCAACCACATTTCCACAGGGCGCTCAAGGTCCGCCAACAACCCCCTTCTGGTAAAACTACCAAAATCACGAATCACTGCTCATCTTCACTCTTTCATTCCTCTTTTTTTCCCGCCTTTGGAATAAACTTCCTCACTCTATTCTTTCCCATTCTTCCCTCCAGGCTTTCAAAACAGCTGTTCACCACCACCTCTTATCTTCCCCCATCCAAATCCTCGATCTTTTCTACCCCGATAATCCACCCAAGCCCACTTCCTTCAATTCTCCTGCTTTCCTTCCTGAAAGTCCCTGTAATGTCCATCTTCTCCTCGCCATGTTCCCCGTCCCATCCCCATCCCTCTCCCTTCCACAGTTCACCTGTGTCTGTTCCCCAATGTTTTGTCCCTTCCACTCCCACCCCTCTTGTCTCATGCCTCCTTGCTGTGAGTTGTGTGTTAGCTCTCATACGAGCCTCGACCAAGGTATACAAAAAAAAAAAAAAAAAAAAAAAAAAAAATCTGTAAAGTTTTTGATTAATCGGTTCAGAGATTCTTAAGATAATCTTTGAAAAAAATTTTTAAATCCATGATGGCCACAAATCAGTTTTGTTGTAGCTAATGCATGAGATATCACGATCGATAACAACCCGGCGAAGTTTTCAGTGTATCAGTGTAGCGTTCTCAGAAAAGCGTGACAAAATAGGGTGGAATAATAATCATAATAACAAAAGCTCAGCAAGAGCAATTGGCTTCCAGCCACACTGGCATGGAAACCTAATGATTAACCCTCCCCTATAGGATAGCATGGGGGAAGGCTTATTGCTGTTATAGGGTTTGTTTCTACCATTAGTGCCCTCAATTTTTCCTGGTACAACAGAGTTTCCTTCCCCAAGGAGTACAAAGCCACCATTTTGAATGTTTTTTTTTTAATTACTATTATTTTTCTTCCTGCACTCCCAATTTCTGAGCTATATTTTGGAGCCGGGTGGGACTTTTGGAATGAAAATTTGCATCAATAAAAGGGAATACAAAGTATGGGGGCTGACAATTATTTGACCTTGACCTAATTTTGTCATTACCTAATTATGGACAATTTAACATTTTTCACCACAACTCGACAAAGGTTTGTCTGATCAGAATGAAATTGTCCTCTCCAGATAGCCTTGAGCAAGGTGCATTTACGCTTAATTTATGTTATACCCCTCTAGGTTAAAGGTCTCAGTCTTATACCCCGAGGAGGACTAAACCACTACTTAGGTTTTTATCCCTTTTTTTCTGCCAATGTACGAGGACTTTCGGAATGAAATTTTGCATCATTAATGGGAATACAAAGTATATGGGGTTGACATAAGTGACCTTGATCTAATTTTTAAGGTCTTGACTTAATTGTAGACTTTTTAAAACTTTTTTTCACCAAAACACGACTAAGGTTTGGCCAATCGAAATGAAATTGCCCTCTCGATAGCCTAGAGCAAGACGCATGTATGCTTAATACCCCTCTAGGTTAAACATGAAGGTTAAATGGTGGTCTGAAAAAAATAATGTGGTCAGCTCCAAATGGAGGTCTGGAAAAAAACAAAACGTGTTTTTTGTCATCACTCAATTTTTCGAATGCAGAATCTCCAACACCGCTTGGCCTTCCAAGATGTTCTTGCACTAAAGCTGGGCATCTGATATTTGTTTTGCATCCTTGCGCTACATTTTTCAGATTGTGATGTAATGAACAAAAAAAAAACACCTTTATGATCACAACTTGAATAATTATCATGGATAGATTGTAGATGTGGACAAATTTTCTTAATTTACACTCTATCCCTAAATGTTAAAAGTCATCGTCAAATGGCAATCCGAACAAAATATGCTATCATTGGATCGTGGACCAAGGGTACATCATGGGCGATTGCCAAGGCTAAGCCAGGGGAGGCACAGATATCTCTTTCTGATCACAGATATCTACAGTAATTGTTGTTCTTGTGGTTGTTGTTTCATTCCTCTATTCTCTGCATCTTCCGTAATATTTTGACACAACTTTTTAATTATCCACACGTCGTGGCACACGATTTAACAGCAGTGCAAATTTCATGATGGTTGATTAAATCATTACATGGATATAAAGGAGGACTTGGGTGGCAGTAGATTCACTCACAGCATTTCATCTTTTTCACGGCACACAATCGTGATTTTCCTTTCGAACGACTCCAGAAATTTCCTTTGAAAAACTCAAATCCTATCATCTGTTATACCTTGTGCTCAAAACCCTTGTGCCTTCCAGTATGCACAATGTTGTACCTTTTTAAGTTTAAGGTGATGTTTTGTGTTGTAAATTCTACTTGTAATACATACATGGAAAATTAGGACAGTATTACTGTGCACAATTGTTTGACTATCACAATATTTTTCCAATGATTCATGCTTTTTCTGTGATTGGTAATATTCTGCAGTTGGAAATAATGTAATAATATTGTGTCCTCAACTAGAGTGTATTTTTGTTCAAATCTTTTACTTGGGTTTTGCTGCATTTTCAGTCCCATTTGATCTTTCTTTTTAATCCAGAGATAAAGGCTGATGATAGTGGGACGAGAGGCCGACACCGAAAATGGGTCATGGGGTAAGGGACAGAAGTGCACAAGAAACGAACAGACAGGAACCATCATTGGATGGCTTTAAGCATGCACCTTATGTACATCATAAATTGTGAAGTATGGGCATGAGAACGAGGGAACAGAGGGGGTAAGTAAGCAGAAGACATGTGATCAGATATGAAAAGCTTGCAGAGAAAATGTGGAGAGAAAAAGTGCAGGCAGACGAGAGGAAAGCCAGTGAAAAGAGAAAAGATCATGAATAAGATTTGATTGGACAAACTCAGGAAGGCGATTCCACAGTCAGGAAAATATTAGGACAAAAGGGTGGATGTGAACAGCTACTTTATATTTGAGAAGGGTAACAAGGTATGAGGCTGGCAGGATGGCCTAAAGGTAAACACACTTGCCTCGAAGCTGTATAGCCTGGGTTTGAATCGTAACTCAGCTACAAACTGTCATCCTGGTGTTTCATCAATATGTGTCCCGGCCCTCGGATGGATGTTAAATGGGCATCCCGTCTGCTGGCATTCGTTGGTGAAAGTTAAAAATTCCAGTGTCCTTCGCTAAGGGAAGGCGAGTTATCGTTGGTACCACGGTCAAAGTACAAATTCCTGCCCTGGCTTCCTGAGTCAAAGAAGTGACATGACCAGGATTGTAACCTAGTAACTGCTGCAACAGCACCAACACTCGACATACAATGCCTTCAAAAAGTATTCACACCCCTTTACTTTTCACATTTTGTTGTGTTACAGCCTGAATTATATTTAAATTTTTGTCACCGATCTACACAAAATACTCCATAATGACAAAGTGAAAATGTGTTTTTAGAAATTTTTACAAATTTCTTGAAAATGAAGTACAGAAAGATCAAATTTACATAAGTATTCAGCCCCCTGAGTTTATGGTTTGTCGAAGCATCTTTTGCAGCGATTAAAGCTTTGAGTCTTCTTGGGTATATCTGTATCAGCTTTGCACATCTGGATTTGGGGAGTTTCTCCCATTATTTCTTGTCCATTTGCTCAAGCTTTGTTAAGTTGTATGGGGAACGTTGGTGAACAGCAATCTTTAGGTCTTTCTGTAGATTCTCAATGGGATTCAAGTCAGGGCTTTGGCTGGGCCACTCAATAACTTTCACGTTCTTGTTCTGAAGCAATTCCAGTGTTGATGTGGCTGTATGCTTGGGGTCATTGTCCTGTCGGAATATAAACCTTCACCGCAGTCCAAGGTCTTTTGAACACTGTTTCAAGTTCTCCTCAAGGATTTGCCTGTATTTGGCTACATTCATTGTTCCCTTTATCCTTACAAGTCTCCCAGTCCCCGCCACTGAAAAGCATCCCCATAGAATGATGCTGCCACCAACATGCTTCACAGCAGGGATGTGTTAGATGGGTGATGAGCTTTGCTCAGTTTCCACCAGATGTCACGTTTTGGATTCAGGCCAAATAGTTCAATTTTTGTCTCATCAGACCACAGAACATTTTTCCTCATGCACTCAGTCATTCACATGCCTTTTTGCAAACTCCAGGTGTGCTACCATGTGCCTTTTTCTCAGGAGTGACTTACATCTGGCCACTCTCCCAGATTTGTGAAGTTCTGCAGAAACTTGTTCTTCTGGCAGGTTCTTCCATCTCAGCCAAGAAACTTCGTAGTTATGTGAGAGTGGTCATGAAGTTCTTGATCACCTCCCTGACCAGGGTCCTTCTTGCCCATGTGCTCAGTTTGGTTGGACGGCCAGCTCTTGGAAGAGTCTGGTTAGTTCCATATTCTTTCCATTTCCTAATGATGGAGCTCACTGTGCTCTTGGGAACTGTTAACACTCTAGAAATTGTTTTATACCCTTCCCTTGATCTCTTCCTCCTCACAAATCCATCTCGGAGTTCTACGGACAGTTCCTTGAACTTCTTAGTAGAGCTTCTGCTCTGACATGCACTGTCAACTGTGGGACCTTATATAGAAAGGTGTGTTTCTTTCTAAATAATGTCCAATAAATTGAATTGGACACAGGTGGACACCAATCAAGTTGTAGAGACATCTCAAGGATGATCAAAGGATACTTGATGCACCTGAGCTCAATTTGGGGTGTCACAGCAAAAGGGTTGAATACTTATTGATGCAAGACATTTCAGCTTTTCATTTTTTTACTTCCGAAATCTATATTGATGACTTCCGTCCTCTGTTTGTGTGTGTGTTTGTTTGTAGGCACGATAACTCGAGAACGGAAGAAGCTACCAATGTCAAATTACACCACGTGATTCAGGAGGGTGATGGCAAGCGCTGATTAGTATTTGGTCAAAATCGGCCAAAGGTCAAGGTCACAGTGAGGTCAAACAATTCGATTTTTGATGGTTTTGTACAGAATCATCGTAGAAACTTCTGCTTTGCGTCGCTACCTTCTCTAGAGACAGCTTTTATTAGACAAGGTCAGAGGTCAAGTTAACAATTTCGTAAGTACCAATCTATGACTGCTTGTTTATTAATTTTGAAAATTTCTAATGAAAACAAATTCCACTTTGACATTTTGGGGTATTTTGTGTTGATCAGTGACAAAAAAAAAAATCTCAATTTAATCCATTTTAAATTCAGGCTGTACTGAAACAAAATGTGAAAAAGTCAAGGGCCGTGAATACTTTCTGAAGGCACTCACTGGAAGACAGGGTACATGGCGGCGGCGACACCGACGATGAAGGAATGGGTTGCTGGATAAGTGTGTGTGACCTTAGTGAACTGGAGATGGATGAATGACAGATGGCAACCAGGGGAGGATCATAAATTTGTTAGGACACCAAAATAAAACTTCTCGGTATCATTAAATCTTACAGTCTACACTTTAGATTGTAAAAGTGTAAAAAAAAAAACAAGATAAAAACTGTGATTTGACTTCATCATTTATCTTATGGTTATTTCCTTCACTTTAGCTTTACATATTTAGATTTCTCAAGTCCCTTACATCTGCTCCAGAAACAAATTTTGTTAATTTAAATGAGCTTCAGATCAGAGTTGTAAAGCTCCAAAAGATAAAGTATATTAATCAAATATGCTGCAACTATAAAAAAGAGATGTACACCCCCATGAGAGTCATTCAGAAAGTTCCAGGAGTGGGGTATTTGCACCCTGGTGCCCCATTTTTCTCTGTTTAAATTTACTTGTGTGCTTGTTACTATTAGTTCGACATCATTTGTTGATTCAGAGAATTTCAGACATAATCCAGAATTTCACGATGACATGCAATTATGGACCTTCCTAATTAGCAGCGAGGCATCATCACACTATTATGCGAAGAATGTGCATCTCTAAATAAATTAACAAACACATGGTGGTCATGCTTGGAGAACTTGTACCCTCATTATAATGGACGGATAGCCTTAAGCATGAACCCGAGTCCTTCGAAGATGACCCCAGGTCAGTATGGCTGGTCCATGTGATGACCCACAAGGTGTTGCTCAGGTAGAGGCATGAATCAAGGATCGCTGCACTAAAGTTACCACAACATCCACAGAAATTTGCAAAGCAGCATTTTCATCATCAGAACCATGAACAAAAATGTTCCCCTGAAACCTCAGCACTCACAAATGACAGAAACACCTGGACGTGAATTTCTCAAACTGTTCAATGCAGATCCAAGCGCACGTTATCGCTCATCTGGTAAGTGGTGACAAAACATGATTCACCAAACCAAATTGCAATCCACACAATGGAAGCACAGGAGTTTACCGCCTCCATGAAATTCCACACCCAACCCTCAGACAGCAACAGCATGACCTTGGTTATCTGGGATGCCAAGGGAATCCTGATAATTGACTATATACCTGACAAAACTAAAACACAGGGAAACATTGTGTCAGACTCATGTAAAAAATAATTGTGGAAAACCATTAAAGAGAAACACTGAGGAATGTTGACCAAAGATGTGTTCTTTGTTCAGGACAATGAGCCTGTATACAAGGCCAATGTTGCGCAAACCGCCAGGTGTGACTGTAGATTTGAGCATCTGAATTACTCTCGTATAGCCCAGACCTGGCACCCAGTGACCATTAACTAAACCTTTTTGACATCTTAGGTCCCGCCCGCGTGCCAGCCTATTCATCGATGGAGAAGAATTGACTGAAGCAACCAAGATATGGCTGAAGGAACAATCTGAAAACTTATATTTTATTGGTATAGATAGTTTGAAGTACAATAGATAGTTCAAAAAGCACATTGAAGTCAAGAAATGCTTCGATATTTTTATATAAATATAATATGGGCATCAGCCCTGTTGGGGGGCTTATATGTTGCTTGCTGTCAGTGCGTCCGTCCGTCCGGTCTGAGCAGCTACTCGAAAATAACTGGACACATTTCTTTCATAATTGGTACATGTATTCAATATTAACTGGGTGTGAGGCATATCAAATGCAATCAAAGCCAAACGTCACGGAACACACGGAACAATGTTTGTCATTTTTAAATAAAATGCTTTCGGAAACCATTATTTATTTATATACACGATACCATTTCCACTACCAACACAAAACTTTGAATTATTTATTTGTTTATACACATTTTATGATCTTCACTATGTACATACTGTACTACCTTGAATTATTTCTTTATATATATATATATATATATATATATATATATATATATATATATATATATATATATATATATATATATATATATATATATATATCCACATTCCATCTCTTAAATCTTCAAGTGTGGTTGGGGCTGTGTCCTTGATGAAGTTGTTCATCATGTCCAAGAGAGGGAATGCTGAATGGAGATGTACATTTGAGTACGAGTCCCTTCCAATTATTGATCATTTCCTCATTGCGGATGAACTGCACTTGAGGACAGCATTTAAAAGGATTTCAGGCTGCATGGTGCAATTGGTGACATGCGGAATCTATTTGCGGAATATTTAGTCCAACATGTAGCCCGTCTCATTGGTTACCACACTTTATTTCTGTGAGTTGTTCGTTCCTCCTACTGATCACAATGTGTGGGGAAGCAGTGAGAGGGACTGTGAACAATAACAGGCAATGGAAGGGGCGTGTTGGGCCGGTATGTTGAATAAGGAAGCAAGAGACAGACACCGCGGTGCGATTCGTGTGAGGTACGGGCGCCACATATCGGTGCTGAAGCTTATGATCCAATCTTAATGGATAGATGTGGGTGAACTGTATGAGCATACGACGAACAAAACAATGCGATACAAAAGTGTAGGGTTTAATGAAGCAAGAGCAAATCCACAGCCGATTTCAAGTTCAGAAACAGAAATTGTATGAAACACGAAAAACGGGAAGGATAAATGTGAGAAAGGTCAGTGCAGGAATCATAATGGAAGGAAGGAATGATAAGGGTCAAACACAGAGTGGAATATGGCTACTATTGAAACAGCAAACATGGGCATGGCAAGCAAAGGATCAGAAAACATGGAAACCTTAAATATTGAGCGAGTCTGGGTTCTTTAAGAATGAGAACAGCAAGTAATAAAGCAGAAAATGCTGGATCGAAACCATGTGTTAGGCAAGGGATCAGCACAATGTGCAGAAATAACAAATGCAGTGAATGCAAGTGGGATGAGTAGAGTACAAGAGCGGGAAACGCAAGTGACTATGCAGTCTAGAAAAAAAAAATTGAGGTAAATAGAACCAGCTCTTTGTGCACACCAAACACGATTATACAGCCCGACGTTTATCACTCCCAATATTCGGCAAGTACTTCACTTTCCACGCTATGTTGAGACTGTTTATCGGTGTCTATGTTCGTTCGTCCATCTATCCATCCATCCCTCTCGTGTTCGTATAAACTCCTGAAATTCCATCGGACCAGAGAAAATTGTCTCTTTTGACTGGTGATCCATGGTAATGTCCTGTGCAGATCTCACTCATTCGTTACCAAGGATTTCCCTGTTGCTTTGAACTTGGCTATGAAATGGAGTTACACTTCGTTCAAACTCCTTCATGTTCAGGTCTTCATATACAAATCCTCACAAACAAATCGGGATGTACACGAAGGTCCCTTGAACAACAAATCGGAAAGGGGTCTGTGCCTCGGCACCATGATTTTGGTACAAATTACATGGGAACACACCTTCAGCTCAAGATCCTTACATCGGATATGTGGAGTTAGGTTGTTTCGGAATGTGTGGTTATAAAAAAAAACAAAAAAAAGCTTTAAAACCATGCAGAAGTTATGTCTCAAAATAAAGGAAAGAACATGCAGAAGTTTGAGGTGAAGAAGTAATATTGTGTGGGATTTTGAAGTGAAGAGGTGAATCTTGTGAAATTTGAAGTGAAAGGAGGGAATCGTGTGAGAGTTTTGATTGAGGAGGTGAACCATACGGGATTTTGGAGCCCGGAAAAGTGAGTCACGTGAGATTGTCAATTGGAGGAAAATCGCGTGCAATTTTGGAGTGGAGATTAATTGTGTGGGATTTTTGAGTGAGGAAATGAATTTCCTGGGGTTTGGGAGTGAAGAGGTGAATCACATCAGATTAAAGAGTGAAGAGGTGAAGCCCATGGGAATAAGGAGTGAAGAAGTAAATCGTGCAGGATTTGGGAGTGAATAAGGGAATCCCAGTAGATTTGAATGCGAAGAGGTGAATCCAGCATCGTTTTTGAGTGAAGGAAAAATTTAGGGGGTTTTGGTTTGAAGAGGAGAAACCCATGCAATTTTGGAGTGAAGAAGAGAAAGTTGCAGGGTTTTTTGAGTGAAGAGGTGAATCATGATATTTTAGTGTGAACAGGTGAGCTGCGCAGGATTTTTGGAGTGAAGAAGTGAGTTATGTGGGATTTTGAAGAGAAGGGGTGAGTTGTGTCAGTTGTTTCTGGAGTGCAAGGGTGAATCATTCTGGTTTATGGAGTGAGAGGGGAATTGTGTGGGATTTGAGTGAAAAGGGTGAATCAAGCGAGATTGTAAAGTGCACAGGTGAATTCATTGGGATTTGGGAGTGAAGAGGAAAATCCCACTGGATTTGGGAGTGAAGAGGTGAACCCTGCGCAATGTTGGACCGAGGGGTGAACAGTGTAGGATTTTGGAGTGAAAAGGAAAAACTCGTGGATTTTTGGAGTGAAGAAGTGATGGAGCAGAATGTTGCCATGGAATAGGATCATGCGTGATTTTGGAGGTCGGTGATAAAACTTGTGAGATGATGGAGTGAAGAGGTGAATTGTATGTGATGTTTGAGAGAAGTACTAAATCATGCGAGATTTTTAAGTGAAGGCTCATGGGCAGGGGGTTTTGGAGTGCAAGGGTGAATTGTTCTGGATTTTGGAATGAAGAGGTGAACCGTGTGGGATTTTCGAGTGAATGGGCCGAATCGTGTGGGAGCTTGAGCATGGAAAGTGTGGACGGATAAGAGCGAGTTACATTCACTCCACCGTGGCTGATGGGCCGCCTGCGGTCAGCGCGGACAATGCACAGAGTGGTGGATTTACATGGCTTCAGCTATTAGGGCCAGCACGGAGCATGAATCGAGGTTCTTTGGCATGCATGTACTGGATCCGGATACCGATAATCAAATTGGCACAAAAGGTGAGGGGTGGGGGGGGGGTGGGGGAATAAAAATAATAATAATAATTTTTAAAAATCCAAAGAGTGATCGGTCCCTGCTCAAACCCAAAGTGGTTTAAAGAAATAGTGCAAGGGGCAACAATACCGCATAGACCTACAGGGCTCGATTTTCTGTCTCTCAAGATCTTCCTGCCATGAAAAGGCTTTTTTCCATGTCGTGTGAGATGATGTATTTTTATACACATGCGCACATATATCCTCAATCACACTGACACACACACACGGCTCCGTTCCACCTTGTGAAACAGCATGTGGAGATAACAACCAACAACGCGTGCATGCGTGTGCGCGCACACACACGTGGGCACACACACACACACACACACACACACACACACACACACACACACACACACACGCGCACACACACACACGCGCACA
Source organism: Eptatretus burgeri (assembly GCF_056783735.1). Lineage (NCBI taxonomy): Eukaryota > Metazoa > Chordata > Myxini > Myxiniformes > Myxinidae > Eptatretus > Eptatretus burgeri. Next base: position 57,615,898 of record NC_140969.1, read on the forward strand.
CACAGGCACACGCACGCACACGCACACGCGCGCACACAAACACACACACACACACACATACACACACACACTCGCAGGCGCACACACAGGCACACACACACGCGCGCGCACACACACACGCAGTCACAGACAGACACACACACACACGCACATGCACACGCACACACACACACACACACACACACATACACACACACACACACACACACACACACACACACACACACACACACACACACACACACGCACACACGCACACGCACACACGCACGCGCACGCACACACACACACACACACACATTCACACATGCTTACGTGCGCATGCACTCACGAACACTTGGATGATCTGGAGGTTGCAGAAAGCTCATTTTTGAGATTTTTATTTACTTACAGGTTTAAATCAATGAATTTCTGCCATGACAGACTTGACAGACTTGACGGTGCTCGAGAGGGTAAAGTGCTCATCGAGGGAGAAACTTCATCGTGAGGGGAATAGCGGGACTGGGACAGCACAAGGCAGGATGCACCAGATCGTCCGGTGAGGAGTTAAAGGTCAAGGGAAAGGATATCGAGTTAAAGAGACACATGGGAGTCAATTGAGGACCTCCCCGGAGCCGACAGAGCGACGGCGGGACATCCGTACCTCGCGCGCCCTGCGGACCCTTCCAGGACAGGAGGACGAGCAGGAGGGCAAGCAGAGGGTCATGCCTCCCACTCCGGGCCACCATCATCACCCTGTGCGATCGTCGCCTCGTCGTCCTCCTCCTCCTCTCAGGGTCCAACCGTCGGTCCGCGTGACGCTCGGCTCGAGCTCCACCTGGTGCCCCAGCTCGCTCAGAGTGAAGCCCTGAATGAGAGGACGCGCGAAACACTCCGAGCGACGCCGTGACCGCAATGTCCATGAGCATCGTCCGGGACGCAAGAACCATCGCGGAGACACGCGCCCTCCGCCGGCGACCGCTCCCCATCACCTATTTCTCCGCCTTTTGCTCCTCCCCCTTTCGTGTGCCCCGCCCCCAAAACCAACCCTCACTTGGAAGAAAACCCTTCCTCGCTCCTCGCCGATAAGAGCGCGATTGCTGTCACTACTAGATAAACCGACAGGCGCAGTGTCTTCTTATCCCACCGACGCCTCATAAGTATCTGCTGGAGCGACCGGGTGATCCTGCGGTCGATCTGCATTGGCCACGAACTCCCAACTCCAATCGAAGCTCGCTCTGGATTCCCCGATCCTTCGGAGCACGTCTCGGAGCCGACCTCCTGAGCGGGCCAACATCACCCCCTATCGACGGGGGTTTCGGGCGCGACTCGTCGGTTCATTAAATTCCATGTGTGCGCAACCGAGTGGTGTTTAACGTGGCTGAACGTCACGCCGGTTCCAACAGCAAGCAGTCAGTCATCCCGTAAACAGCCGAACTTTCCAACACAGATCTTCATCAGACAATGGGGGGGGGGGGGACTGTACTCCTACTGCAGCTGTGACCCCCAAACAGCAGACAGAGCCGCGCAAACTCTCACAAAGTTAACAAGGAAAATAGCACTCAGAGATTGCAGACCCTTACCGGGACTTGTTTTGTGTGGTGTTTGTGTACTGGTGTGTTACCTAATTAATGAGACATAACTAGAACTGCCACTTTATAACTGATGCCAGTGATGACCGGGTACCAAGACGTCCCGCTTTGATGGAATCCCACTTTGATCGGACACCTGACCCTGACCCTGACCCATGACGTTTTTTTATTATTGATCAATTGAATTTAGAATGGGATTAAAATTATTTCAATTCAAATCAAATGGAAGACCAAATAGGTACACTCCTGCTATTGGAGTCATCAGAAGGAACCCGAACAAGCAAAAAACAAAGATGAAGTCATCAAGAGGAACCTGGATATGATTCACATTTCAGCTGCTACTCCTCTACGCTCAAACCCATCCAGGAACTCCCTCATGAGCCTTATTCAAAAAATAAATAATAAATAAATAAGAAAATAAAAAAGAACCCGGATTGAAAATTTAAATAATTCTGCCTGCCAGACCATGTGTCCGATGAAGTTGAAATTTAAAACATATATTCCCCATCACCACTAGATCATAATTGTGAGGTTTCACGCCTATTGATGAAGTGTTTCCAGAGAAAACATTATTTAATATTTTCATCAATCCAACATGGCTGTCAAACCATGTGACCGATCAATTACTCCTTAAAAAAACTTGTACACGCAAGGCTTGGGGAACATTTGTGTGAAGTTTCACCTCGATCTGTTCAGCCACTTCAGAGCAGAAGATTTTGGAAGTACAGTAGACTACTCGTAAGTCGTCACCATCGAGACCGAGAAAAAAGTGACGACTTAGATGTGTGACGACTTACGCGTATGCGAACCTTCATGATGACTGTGGGGTGAAGGATGAAGTCGTGCGTGGCCTGGACACGTACATGTGAGAGGGCGTAACAATCTCTAAGCCGGCTATTGCACCAAAAGGGAAGCACAATCCTCGGGGCATAGGTTCATTGGTGAGTTCGAAAGTGATCAAGCAAAGATGGAATTCATGAATCAGTTTATCAAAAGTAAAGATAATGAACAACTGTAAGACAACTCATATACCATCGGTGATGGTATATCACCATCGACAAATGTGGAATGAATTTCTGTTAGAATTCATTGATTGGAATGAATGTGGAATGAGTTTTCATATGGAATGAAAACTCATATACCATCGACAAATTACATGACACACAGTCATCGTGATGACTACCACTCAATACCTATGTGTAAGTGAGTGTGGTGATGTACAAAACAAGCCAATATAAAACCATGATCGGACTTCAACACTAAGCTCGATCGATCCTTTACTCATTCGCCAGAGACTGCATTGCGCAGCCTGCCTACCTCTTCAGATGCATGTGGGACGGCACGCTGACTGAGCTGAACGCAGCGCAGTGATAAATAGCCTATCACTGGCGGTGTAAACCAATGAGCACGCATCACGATTCCATGAAATCGGGCTTCTCACGAGGTAGAAGTTCCATGTGACGAGTTAGGCATGGTAATTTACTTGAGTTTCCATTATGCGGCAACGGACAACATCTGACCACTTAGACGAAGTGACGACTTAGAGATGACGACTTACAGACTTTATTCAAAGGGATTTAACATTAGATAAATTCGGGACTTTTTGACGCTGCCGACTTAGGGGAAGTGATGAGTTACACGCTGCCGACTTACGCGTCTACTGTGTTTTATTTTTAAACAATATGGCTGCCGAATCACGTGGCCGATGATGTCATCAGTTTTGGCTGTGACCATTTTATCCTAAGAAGACCATCAAAATTTTTCATACTGATCAGATGTAGCATTCTACATATGCAATTATGATATCATAACTAAGGTACCTATGACATCATAAAAAATCACACTTATTCCCCATGATGAGTACTTGTGGTGTGCAAAGTTTAAATATTTTCCTTGGTGTGGTTTCAGAGAAACAGAGGTCCAAAGTTTTTCCGTTTTCCAAAATGGCTGCCACACCACGTGACCTATGACGTCAAAATTACCATTAAAACATTCTGCAACAGTAATCTCACCGATGGTGAACATTTTGACTCAATCTGACAAGTGGTTGTGGAGAAATCACAAAAGTTCTGTGCAGACAAACAATCAAACAGACAAACAAAAAAAAGAAGACGTCGTGCAGAGCACGATACTTGCAAAATGCATAAAACAAATTTGACCTAAAAAATAATTGGCTGGTTGAATTCAGTTACCTGAAATATATATCCTCTTCAGATTTCAAGTCATTCAGATGAAAATTGAGGATTTTGGAAATCTCACCAAAGTTGTTGACCTTTGGCCGATGTTGACCTTTTGACCTCAAAAACAATAGGCTTCTTCCTTTTGACAAACTCTACTATGTGGTGAAGTTTCATGAACATAGGATTAAAATTGTGACCTCTCGAGTCTAGATGATAAACAGACATACAGACAAACAGACAGACAGACAAACAGACAGACAGAATAACAAAATCGACTGACCAATATATTTGAAAAATCTTCGATTTTGCAAAAAAAATACGTCGTGCAGAGCATGATACTTGCAAAATGCACCCCTTTTAAAAGGTTACCATGGATACATAAAATTGTGCAGTTTGTTAAAATGAACATTGACAATCTTAATCAAAGCTCAGGTCAATTGGATTAAAAAAAAATTTGGCAGATTGAAATTGATTTTAGAATGTTGACCTTGAGTTAACCTTTGACTTTTTGACCTCAAAAATAGTTGGTTTCCCAATTCAGTGATTAACTTTGCAAATCCTGTTCAACTTTCAAGTTAATAGGATGTAAATTGACGATTTTTCAGTTGAAATTTGATGATTTTAGAAGTTTGACCTTGAGTTGATGTTTGACTTTCTGACTGCAAAAATAGTTGCTTTCCCAATTCAGTGATGGACTATGCAAATCCTGTTCAACTTTCAATTTAATAGGATGTAAATTGACGATTTTTCAGTTGAAATTTGATGATTTTAGAAATATGGCCGATGTCGACCTTTTGGCAAATGTTGACCACAAAAGTAATTGGTGATTGAATTCAGTGACCTGAAATGGAAATCGTCTTCAAATTGCAAGTCAATCAGATGAAAATTGAGGATTTTCGAAATCTCACCTGAGTTGTTGACCTTTGGCCTGTGTTGACCTCAAAAATCATTGGTAGTTGAATTAAATAAACAAATATGCAACTTCTCTTCAAATTTCAAGTCAATCGGATGAAAAGTGACAATTTTATAAATTCGGTTTATGTTCACCTCAAAGACCTCATATGCAAATCCTGTTCAAATTTCCAGGTAATCGGAGAAAATTGAGGATTTCAGAAATTTGACAAAGTTGTTGACCTTTTGACCTCAAAAACAATAGGTTTCTTGCTTATGATGAACTCAACCATGTGGTGAAGTTTCGTGAATATGGATTTATAATTGTGACCTGCAGGCGATTGACAGACAAAGAAACAAGGAAAAGCCGTCGTGCAGAGCACGACACTTGCAAAATCCATAAAACAAATTTGACCTCATAAATAATAATTGGTGTTGAATTAAATGACCAAATATGCAACTCCTATTCAAATTTCAAGTGAATCGGATGAAAATTTAAATTTTAGAAACTAGAACTATTTTGACCTTTTAGCCGATGTTTACCTCAAAAAGAATTGGTGTCTAAATTTGGTGACCTGAAATATAAATCCTCTTCAAATTTCAAGTCAATGGGATGAAAATTGAGGATTTTAAAAATCTCACCTAAGTTGTTGACCTTGGGGCTATGTTGAACTTTTGACCTCAAAACAATAGGCTTCTTCCTTATGACAAACTCTACCATGTGGTGAAGTTTCGTGAGGATCGGTTTAAAATTTGTGACCTGTAGGTTATAAACAGACAGACAGAATAACAAAACGACTGACCACTATACTTGGAAAATCTTCGATCTCACAAGTAACAAATGGACAGACAGAGACAGGAGTGAAAACATAACCTCCATCCACCTTCGCTGGTGGAGGTAATAATAGCATGGATCTGCGTAACCTCCGCAATCAAAGCGCTTCTGGAGAGAGAAAGGGTTCTAAAGGGTAAATGTAAAAGGTTTCTAAAGAGTATGTCTGAAGGGATGTAAAAGGTAATTTTCTGAAGGGTTCTAAAGGATTCCAAAGGGTAATTCCAAAGGATAATCCCAAAGGATTTCAATGGGTAATCCTTATGGGGTTCCAAAGGGTAATCCTAAAGGGTTCTAAAAGATAAATTATTAAGTTAAAATTCTGAAGGGTTCTCAAGGTTAAATTCTGAAGTGTTTGAAAGGTTAAAGTATGAAGGGTTCTCAAGGGTAAAAGCTAAATAGTTCTAAAGGGTAATCTTATATTAAGTGGTTCAAAAGTGTGAAATCTAAAGGGTAAATTCTAAAGGGTTTTTTTATTGATTCATATGTAACCCATGGCTGCATCATTTTCTGGGGCACGGCTCTGCCACTGATGCAATGTCTCCTGTTACCAACATGCTGGTATTCATTTTGCCGACTTCAGAAAGATGGCAGGCTGAGTCAACCCGCCTAGTGTTAATTCAACATCTGACAAGGGCTTGAACTCAAAACCCTAACTATTATACAAACACCAAGCTTATTCTAATGGATAATTCTAAGGGGTTCTAAAAGGTAAATGCTAAAGAGTTCTAAAGGATAAATGCTGAAGAGTTCTGAAAGGTAACTCCTAAAGGGTTCTGAAGGGTAACTTCTAAAGGGTAACTGTGAAATGGTTCAAAAGGGAAAATTCTGAGGGGATCTAAAAGATAAATTCTGAAGGGTAATTTCTGAAGGGTGAATGTGAAAGGGTTCCAAGTGGTAATTCCTAAATGATAATTCTAAGCAGTTCTAAAGGATAATTTCTAAAGGGTAAATGCAAAGCGGTTTGAAAGGGTAAATTCCAAGTGGTTCTAAACTCTAAAGGGTTTGAAAGGGTGAATGCTAAAGGGTAAATTCTAAAGGTTAAATTCTAAAGTTCTAAAGGGTAAATGCTAAAGTTCTGATAGGTTCGAAAGGATAAAGTCTACAAGGATCTCTAAGGTAATCCTAAAGAGTTTTACAGGGTAAATTCTGAAGGGTTCTCAAGAGTAAATTCTAACTGGTTCTAAAGGGTAAGTGCTAAAGAGATCTAAAGGGTAACTCCAAGCAATTCTATAGGGTGATTGTAAAGGGTTCTAAAGGGTATTTTGAAAGGGTAAATGCGAAAGATATGTAAAATGCGAAAAGGGTTCTAAAAAGGGTTCTTCACTCTTTCATTCCTCTTTTTTCCCGCCTTTGGAATAAACTTCCTCACTCTATTCTTTCCCATTCTTCCCTCCAGGCTTTCAAAACAGCTGTTCACCACCACCTCTTATCTTCCCCCATCCAAATCCTCGATCTTTTCTACCCCCGATAATCCACCCAAGCCCACTTCCTTCATTTCTCCTGCTTTCCTTCCTGAAAGTCCCTGAAATGTCCATCTTCTCTTCGCCATGTTCCCCGTCCCATCCCCATCCCTCTTCCTTCCACAGTTCACCTAATGTGTCTGTTCCCCACTGTTTTGTCCCTTCCACTCCCGCCCCTCTTGTCTCATGCCTCCTTGCTGTGAGTTGTGTGTTAGCTCTCATACGAGCCTCGACCAAGGTATACAAAAAAAAAAAGGGTAAATTCTGAAGGGTTCTAAAATGTAAATTCTAAAGTTCTAAAACGTAATTCTTAGGAGTTCTAAAGGGTCATCCTAAAGGATTCTAAAGGGTAAATTATATGGGGTTCTAATGGATAAATGCAAAATAGTAATTTCTAAAGAGTTTGAAAGGGTGATTCTTGGGGTTTCTAAGGGTAATACTGAAGGGTTCTCAAGGGCAAATTCTAAAGTTCTAAAAGGTACTGTTAGGGACATTGGGTCTGGAGTTATCACGAGGGAGCTCCACGGACCTTTGCCCAACCTCTGGTCCTGAGGCTGCCGGCCACAGATAAATCTGCAGTCCTACAGGTTGCTAGGCAACCATGGACGCAGATTAAACCGCTGAGCCTGGCAGGGTTTTCACTCCTTGGTAACGTGTTACCTGACCATTGGCATGACAACCCTTATTAGGGATCCTGCCCTCAACATCCACCCGTCTATTATTTACGGCTGAACAAACCATGGATGGCTGTTGGATAATCACTTAGCCAATCAGTGAAGCAAAACTTCCCATCCAAACTAAACTTACACATAATGTCGGACCAATGGAACGTTGCATGAAATAGGCAAAGCCTAGTGATGAACAAAGAACTGAAGAAAGCTAAATAACGAAAAAAATATGTATAGAAATCCAGACACAATGGAGTTGAGAGTTAGATCATATTGTTCATCATTTTGTTGTCATTTTTGTGATAAGCTGTGAACAATTTTGTGGTGTGCAGAAGAATAGTCACCCTTCGACCGCAAATGTTGGCATGTCGTCGTTTGTCTGAATTTATGTTTTACCCAATTACATAGCTATTTGAGGATTGTGCCCATATCTGTGACGCTTTCTGAAGTAATTCAATTGCGGAGGTGAAAACGATGTATTTCTTTTACATATGTTCACTTTGAATGAGTGTGGAAAATACTCCAGTTTGGGAAATATTTGTACACCACAAGCTTAGTTGCATATATATATATATATATATATACAGAAAATTTTCCACCACTTGATTTACACTTGAAGTTATTCATCTGAATTTGGCGTTACAATACTGTGTTATCATGAGGCATTCAAAAAATCAAACAATCACACGTCATGAACTGAGTTTCCGGAATCATCTCCAGCATATGTTAAACGCAAACTATTTTTTAAGCAGTGAAGCCGCTTCAATATTTGACTATTTCTGTCCGTCCATCCATCAAAAATGAAGAAGAACCTTTCTAACACATGATGTTTGGATGAAAAATGTACCCTTTTGACCCTTTAGTCTCATGAGACCCCTTTGACATTTGAAGACCCTGAAGATCCAAAAGACCCCAAAAACTACTATAAATGGATGAGGTGTGTGTGTGTGTGTGTGTGTATGTGTGAGTGTGCGTGTATGTGTGTTCACACCTTGTTATCTTGCCAAAGCAAGACATGTTACTCGATCGGTTTGTTTGTTTTTTTGTTTATATATTTATATATTTGTCTGTTAAAATTGATTTTCAACTTTCAACTTGCTCTCTAAGTCACAGTTCTAAAGCAATAGCTCTCAAACTTGACATGTGTATTCGTGAGCGCAATAGCTTTTGAGGCCCAAAATTTCGAAGGTCAAGGTCAAAGGTCAAGGTCACCAGGTCAAACATCAAAATCAACGAAACCCTTAGTTTTTGAGTAAATTTTATTGGATCATCTCAAAACTTGGTGGATATATAGCATATCGATAGGCGCTCAGCTGATTAATTTTTGGTGGCGATCAGCCTTGACCTTTATGGTTAGCACCTGAGGTTGAAGTTGACCTTCATGAAGGTCATTTTTAAATCTGTGACTAACAATATCGAGTAGCACCTCAAATTGAAGCCCTAGAAGTGTCTCAGATATATAAAAATTTCGTCGTTATGACATGTTTCGTTATTATGATGACGTCGTTACGTCATCAAATGACGTCATGACGAAGAAATTGATTTTTCATTAAAAAAAATGAAACTCTCAAATCAAGGTATTTTGGCAAGATAACCTTTGGCCTAAGGCCAAGGTACGCTTTTTATTTATTTGTATTTGTGATACACGCACACACCTTAGTGTGCGTATATCACATTCATATTTATACACCTTCAGACTGACTGATCAGTCAATGAAAATTGTTTTTCCATTTATTTTGGTGACTAGACCCACAAAATGCAATAAAAACAAACATGGCAACCTGCATTTGGTGGCGTACGTTATGGCGACCTCCATGTGTTGACATCGGTGGTGATGTAGTCGATACCATTTCCAAACACGGTGGAGTTGAGAGATAGATCATGTTGTTCATTATTTTGTTGTCATTTTGGTTCTTTATCTCACGTATCCATGTTATCTATAGAACTAACTCTTCGTTCGTTTTGAAGAGAGGATGTGGGGGCGAGGGTAGTTGGACTTGTCATTGCAGATAACGGACGATATTCATGGTACTTCTGTGACGTCATTGTGAATGTGAAGCTTGGTTGAAGCTTGGCTTACATCCACACCAATAAATAAACGCGTGAGAGAAAGCCCTTCATCTGCAATGTATATACTTACTGTCCCACCATGGTGTGTCAGAGGCGAAGTGGCGGTCTTATGATGAAATTGAGAATTCATTGGTGAGAAACCCAGAATGATTCAGCTTGAAACACCCCAGGGAATGAAAAAATTTCTAATTACAAGTTGTTATTTTGTTTGGCATTGGTGGAATTGTCTTTGTATCAAAGGGATGCAAGCACTGGAAATGCATAAATGTCAGAATGAACATTCTGTAAAACTCACTGGCCATCCTGTTGATCACCATGGTGTGGCACAGCAATGGTGATGTCATAATCTCATTGTTTGAATTCTAACCAATAAAATCGTCTGAACGGTTTGCTGGAAATATAACCACAGCCACAACTTCACCACTTATATGATAACAAAATATGACAGCACCTCTCCCACAACCCCGTTCCCTCCCCCAATTCCACAAAAGGAAAGTTCCATCCCACAAATATATAACATTGGCTGTTTTACCTTTTTATGATAAATCAAAATCAAACCAAACTAAGCAGTGAGGGACGCATACGAGTTTAAAAGTGGGTGTGGGAACCTGGCATAATTTGATAAGTCGAGAGAGAAAATCTCAGATATAAACATGGCATACGTTTTGAGAGAGATCTGGCCGATAACTAATAAACTCCAACAAATCGTTCATAGGAAACCCTGAGGACTAAATGAGGAAAGTGGAATGAAAAGCTGATATTGGCAGAGATGAGTGGAAGAATAAGCAAATCTCGCAGAAAGTCTCCTCGAGGAACCCAAATTTGAGTTGACCACTGAGAATAAACACAAACACAATGGTGAACTTTAAAGAAGGGGATCACCACCAATTGCCATTCTGTTGGGGTGGTTGAGTCTATTTTATGCACCCCCATTGGGGTGGTTCAGTGCTGGTCAGGTGTATGGGTATCCAGGGTTTGAGGCCTTGCCTGATGTTGCAGTGTCTGTACAGGTGTTTATTGTCATGGATTGTGCACTCATGGAGTGTTGAAGTCTGTCTCTACTTTTTGGCATGGTGGCAGTGATTTTGGATCACGCCCTAAAGACAACAAAGTGTCCCCTTCACCAAGGCTTATGGCACTTCTCCAGAAAGTGAGTGAGCACAGCAGAAAGCAATCTCCTTCCCTCACTATGACTGCATGTGCTGACAGTGATTTAAATCATTGTTTTACTTCAACATGGCTCACATCCATGCCCCTAAGCAATGGGCTCTTACCAAACAGGAAACTATCACTTTGTTTGAGAATTATAAGGAGAACTTTGGGTACATTTTCTCGTAAGACCCCAATTTCTCCCCATTCTTGGTAGATGAGACCTCCTGGTTGAAACACTCAAAGCAGGCCCCCTTCAGAGGTCTCTTCAATGATCCCCTCCTCCCCCTCCCTCTCCCTCTCCATGGACTCCCCTGCTGGCAGCCGACAAATTTCACCATTTGGAGCTCATGTTGGGTCAGATTGCTGACTTCTTTCCCATTATTTCACATCACACATTCACCAAGGATTTTGTCTCTCTCAAATCCATCTGATAGCCTATGTGACTACATTTTGGTTTCCAATTCTCCAGGGCCCACTTTCTCGATATCACGGACATACATCTCTTCCCCAGAGAGCGGTCCAAAGACCTTCACCTATGCCTTGTATTGTTCATAGAGGATAACCTCCTCAAATCAGATGGAGGTATCTCACACCATGCTCAAACTCCTACCGAGGATGAGGAGCTCAACCTCACCGGCAGGGGAGTCCTTGGAAAGGGAGTGGGAGTGCTCCCCTGGTTACACTTCCCTCACCCCCACCGACAGGAGAGTCCTCAGAGAGGGGGTGGGAGGGCTCCCCTGGTTACACCTCCCTCACCCCAACCTTCCCCACCTCATCAAATAGTGTTATGGCACAAATCTATGGTACCGGTACCGTTCACTGGCCTCCATCAATCCTGAGATTTCCCAGACCCTGTCATCCTTGTTGGAGGAGCTCCAATCCTCAGGTGACTCAAAGGTCATGAGTTCATCCTCATCTTCATTCCCCTCAACACATCCTCCACACCCCATGGCCCCACCAGGATCCTAACCCCCATTGACCCCCAGCTTGCTTGCCCCCCCCACTTCCACCCACTCTTGCCTCCTCTGCCATCAAATTGACTACCCCAACCATACTTCCCACTATCTCGGTCATTGCCTTCTTGGTGCAGCCTTGGAGTGCCGGTCCCTCTTTCACATCCATCATGTTACCGAAGTGGTCATGGATGACTCAGCCAGGGAAGACTCTGAACCTGATGATCTCCTCCTGACAAGCTCAGACAGACATGGCAGATTCTTCTCCATCTTGGATTCCAACTGTTCCGTTCCGCATAGAGTCCGTTCCAAACCTCCAATGCTTCTCAGAGCATTTTATGGCCATCGTCCCCTCAACCTCACTCTTGACTGTGGTCCAAACAAATATGGTATGAGCTTCTATTGCTTGTTATATTGATGATCCCATTACAAATACCACCCATTCTGCTGTTCAAGCTAACAGCATAACCCCACTGAAAGTCCTTGGAGAAAGACAGCTCTCCCTCTCCAGACCTGGTTATGCCTGGTGTTGGCTTAATGGTTAGGGTGGCGGGCTTTGGATCCGAGGGTCCTGAGTTCAAATCCCGTTCAGCTGTTGAATTAATACCAGGTGAGGTTAACTCGGCCTGTCATCCTTCCGAGATTGGCAAAATGAGTGCCAGCATGCTGGTATCCTGTGTCGGAGTGGCAAACCATCCAGGATTGTGCCCAATAGCCAAGGAGACTGCTTAAGCAGCACCAACGCTCTGCACAGAGTATGGTTCCAATCTCCTCCTCCCCCCTCCTCCCCAGACATGGTGCAGACTTCACCCTTGACACACTCATTGTGGATGATCTGGATGTCGACATCCTCACTGGAACCCGATTCCTCATTTCCAATGAAATCATCCTAAATCTTATAAAATGACACATTGTTCTCTATAATGGTGACAAAATCACTTACGATGCCACTCCAGTAACTCCAACCCTGCTGCTGTGTCCTGTCACTCGTCTTACCTCTCCATGCATTGATTCCCCAACTTCACAAGACCCTTGTGTGACCCTTGCCATGGAACCCGGAGCAGATTCTCCCCACACTCAAAGCCTGATAATACGTGGCCTCCCTCACTCCCTCCACCACCCTCCTACATCCTTGAGTCTGTTGCTAGCAAGATACAGTATGCCTACTCAACACCAAGTTCCCTGTCCACCTGTAGAAACACACCCACTTCTAGCATGGTCCATCCTGGCAATAACCTCACTCCCACAACTTCCCCCCAACCGCCACTTCTACAATACGGCCCAAACTCCTTACTATCCTATGCCCAGCGGATGTAGTTCCTGTTCTGCATCTTGCATCAAGAGTTTGACCATGTCTTTGGCCTTGCCATCTCTTGCTACAACAGTGTCCTGGGACCACTCCATGCCAACATCAACATGGGCCCCATGCAACCCTCATAATGCAATGGTCAGTTGTCTCTTTATCCCCACAAACAGCTTGTTGAGCTCCAATCTAAGTATGATGAGTTGGAGAGCCCAGCTGTCTTCCACTATCCAGAAATTCTAGCCATTAAGGTTAAATATCTCAACTATTCCTTCCTGGTCAAGGAGCCAAATGGTGGCTCCCACCTGGTCACTGCTTTCACTAGTGTTGGCCGATACAAGCCTCAACCCTCCTTTATGCCAAATGCAGAATCCACCGAGTGTAAAATTGCTTGCTGGCAATTTGTCATCAATTGGATCAGACCTATCCAAGTTCTTCCACCTAATACCCCCTTGCTAAAAAATAAATAAATAAATAAACAAGAAAAGCACGTTCTGCAGAGCACGATACTTGCAAAATCCACCCCCTCTCCAAAGGTTGCCATGGATACATTAAATTGTCCATTTCATTAAGATTAGAAGTGACAATTTTAATGAAAGCTCAGGTCAATTGGAAAAAAATTCAGATTGAAATTGATGATCTTAGAAGTTTGATCTTTGACCTTTTGACCTCAAAAATAGTTGGTTTCCAAATTCAGTGATGCGCGATGCAATTTCTGCTTAAATTGCAGGTTAATCAGATGAAAATGACAATTTTTCAGATGAAATTTGATGATTTTAGAAGTTTGACCTTGAGTAGACCTTTGACCTTTTGACCTCAAAATAGTTCCTTTCCCAGTTCAATGATGGAGTGTGCAAATCCTGTTCAACTTTCAAGTTAATAGGATGTAAATTGACAATTTTTCAGTTGAAAATTGATGATTTTAAAAGTTCTAACTTGAGTTGACCTTTGACCTTTTGGCCTCAAAAATCGTTGGTTTCACAATCCAGTGGTGCAATATGGAAATCTTGTTCAAATTTCAAGTTGATAGGATGAAAAATGATGATTTTAAAAATTTCATATCAAGATGACCTGTGACCTTTGACCTCAAAATCAATGGGCTTCTCAGTTGAGACTACCTCCACAACTTGGAAAGTTTCATGACGATCGATTTAGAATTGTGACCTGCAGGTGATAAACAGACAGACAGACAGAATAACAAAATCGACTGACCAATACACTTGAAAAATCTTCGATTTTGCAAGTCATAAAAATCGATGAAATGCCGAAGCAGTCACCCACCCCCTTCCCTGGCTTCAAACCCCTTATGCCTTCCCCTGATGAAAATCTCACTTCGACCTACCCTCCCATCCTTCCACAATCCCTCCTCTGCCACGATAGACTCCCTCTACACCACTTCCCCCCCTCCCCCAACTATTTTTCTCTCACACTTTTTCTGCCTAAACAATACCCAGGGTAACATACTGGTCACCACTCGGCATCCAAACTTCATCACTCCTGCACGACAACCTGACCGACCAATATCTGACGGTCCAGCTCTGACTCCTCCTGTCCACAACCCAGCTCCAGATCGCAGTCGTCGCTACAGGCCTGCATATCTGAAGGATTATGTTATCTAACTATACAACACAAATGCGTTCGTCAGTCCTCACGTTGCCATTATACAGGTCCCATTTTTCCACAAAAGGACGGAGCTTATGCCTCACCCCTGTTTGTTTCTTTGTGAGCAGGATAACGAAAAAAAAAATTATGGAAGAATTTGGATGAAACGTGGTGGAGAAATTTGGTGTGTGACGAGGACGAATTGATTCGACTTTGATGAAGATCCAGATGCAAGAAAGTGTAAATTTTTTAAGTGATTCTTCACCATTGAGTGATGGGGCCAAAGCCCCATTGTATCTCATAGCTGGTGCCCTAGACCATTATACAGGTCTCATATGTTCCAATTGTCACCTCAGTCAACCTTTATCAGACAATTATGCCATCCTTGCATGATACACCGTTCGTGCCACAAATAAAACAAGAAACAGAGAACAAAGAAAAAGTGATCACGGCCATTGTGTTCATCTTTGTCCTCGTCCATTCTGCTGAAAATCTGTACTTTTTTTGTCTCTGCCTTTCATCGGCGTAATGGTTTGAGCGTCCGTTCCGAGTGTGGGGGAGGTGGTCGAGTCCATTCTCCACACCACCGTTGCAGGGACATAACTGAAGGGAGATGTCTGGGTTGGCCTCAAAACTTTTCAGGTAGGCCTATCAGATACTCCTAAAAGGTTGGGAAAAAAAAATCCAAGAATGGTCAAAATATATGTTTCAGAATAAGACTAGAATATACTTCATTGGGAACACAAAGCAAAATATATTTTTAGGCTCTTCAATTTTGGGTAGGCCAAGCCCAAAGTTTGGGCAGGCGTGGCCTACCCAGAGTTACGGTCATGCCCGTTAAGGTGGTTCAGCCCTGGCCCTGTGAATGGGCATTCCAGGTTTGAGGCCTTGCCTGTGTGTTTGCTTAATAAAAGTTGTGGATTGTTTGTGTGGAGTGTGTAAGTGTCATCTTTACTTTTGTGGCGAACGGTACGTACGACCCTTATTGCAGATACCAATGAAGAGTGGAAATGGAGTCGCACAGCTTCATACTTGCGGTGTGCGGAAAAGTTTTCTTTTGCCTCTGCAAGTGCAGCTGAAACGTCTCTGGTACTACAGCCATGAACAGTTGTCCTGAGACCCCATGAACCATTTGCATCATCGATTCAAGACATTCCTATTAGAGACCCGGAAAGCCGAGCTCAACTAATGCTGCCACGGTCTTCAGATTCAACCACGTGGGCGGTGTGTGGGAGATATCAAGTTCAGTGATGATCAAAGCACATTTTTAATTGATCAGCAAAACCATCAGGATGATTATCCACTGCACTCGCCACAGAGCTTCTTGTACAAGCGAGGCTGTTCCAAGTTATTTCAGAAGATCATGCAGTAAGGATAGATATTTGCTGGTAAAGGGCCTGGGTGCATTCAATTGGATCATCGCAGATGTGGAATCGCCTCACCAACTTGAGCCGCAGATGCTAAGGGAGCGTTTCTTCGTGCGCACCTTTTTTGGCACCATCGCTAATTAGTTGAAGTGCCCAAGCCTCACTAGTTTCAAACATGCGAGCCATCACTTTGGCATGAACTGATTAATTTGGATCACAAAACGAATATAAACGAAACACCAGATTATGTCATACGTTTCATCCGATACGATGGACCATACTCGTTGTTTTTTTTTGTACGTTATACAGAGCGTTGTTTTTGCCAAAGCACTTTCTTGCCACGGGTCATGTTGGGTGGTGTGCTATTATTCTCCCAGCAGTAGTTCGGGCTTTGCGAAGAACACCGTGAGATCATTAACGGCCACAAGCGAATGCCAGCAGATGGGACACCCAGTTTAACATCCATCCAAGGGACTGCCTGTAAACACCAGGATGACAGATTACAGCTGTGTCAGGATTCGAACCCAGGCTAAACAGCGTACAAACGAGTGTGCGTACCTCCAGTTTATCCTGCCAACCCTGTACAGATTTCATACATGTGTGAAACATACCAAATGCACAGTGTTCACGTCTATGGGGAGAGGGCTTAAGGATTGGTGGCCAATTTCAATGTGAAATCGATCTGCAATGGTTCGATAATGTCGGATAAAATGCAGAAGGAAAACCACTTAGAAATGTTTTCTTCAATGGTGTGAAAATGAGTTCATTTTTTTCAAAATAATTAGTAGCCGGTGCGATAGTAACGGCGAGTTTCACGAACACCTGTTGAAAAGCACATACCGATCTGAGGTTACGGGCACATCAACACAGAAAGCTTCATAACATGACAAGAAAAAAAAAATCTATTGGCCGGCACGGAGCAGGACACAGCAGGTTTTAGGTTCCGTGGAACTTGAGCATCACCGCTGGATGCAGGTGAAGAACCAGGTGTACTTCAGCAAACAGGGCGTCAGCTTTCACAACAGAGTACAGAACCAAAAGCCAAGTTTCATCGCACATCATGGAGAGCTTCCACACCAAGACTGCCGACTTCGGCAAGATGGAAATGATATCACACTTTGCATTTCACGACATGGCGAGGAAATGCATCCAAGCCAGGGTTGCCTGTTTGGCCTTGTATCGGCCAAATTCACCGATTTGGGCCTTTTTCCGCCGTCGTTTGGCTGACAAGGAAAACAGGTGCTGGCGAAATCATCTTTTGGCCTTTTTTCAATAAAATATTCCTTTTTGTATTTCCTGCCAAAAGGCTTCTTTCTTTTTTCCCGCAAATCGGCCAGAATTGCTTTTGGCCATTTCTGGCCGGTTTGCGACTGCAGCTGATCTTTCGGTGACCATAGCCAATCAGAGCCATGAGTCCCAAGCCCCCTTTTCCAACCCACATACGTAAATTCCCCATGGACCTGAGTAATGTCCACGAGCGCCGGTGGTATCCCAGCGCCCATGCACATGGTTGAAGAGTCACGCGTCGCAATGATGGTGCGCAATTCCAAATATGGACTTGGCTGGTGAAATAAGCACGTGGCCATATATTTGAAGCGACAGATTTCAAAGTATTTTACTCAAGAGATGTGGATATATATAAATATATATATATATATATATATATATATATATATATATATATATATATATATATATATATATATATATATCCAGTGTTGAATCACTCATCTTGTTCTCATTCTGTGAGTATATTGGAGCTGTGGCAAAAGTGACTCACAATATGTGTAGTGTTTTAAGTTCCTTGATTCAACGATTAATTCTGTTCAGAGACTATATTCATACATTTATACAATTCCACACTTTCGCGACTCACTTTCCAAAGGCATGAGATGGTGAGGTGGACAAATGACCATGAGGATGCATTACTTTAAAGTGTCTTTCTCAATCAAAACCATGCTTCGCATACGAAGTAGACGTCATAAATCACCTGGGTAGGAGTCACAGGACAGATCTCTTGGGGACTGGGAGGGGGGATGCGGGCAATGCATGAAGCACATAATTCCACGGGTGGTGTGTGCTTCCCCTTACCACTTTCATTGCACTGTGCAGAGCCTTGCCTGTGGAGAGCCACGCCTGGCCGGCCCAAAGGCCCCTAGTGGAAAAGAGGGAGGGGAGGTCCAAAATGGAATTACAGGATGGAGTAAAACAATCACATTAATGTGATACCTGAGTCTGATAAAGGCAGGTGAAGTTAACTCTGTGACTCAGGTTAGCAGTGATTCATCTCTACTAACTAACTGATTAGTGGAAATACTAAGGTCGCTGTGGGTAACGAGGACCACCAATGGCAAAATCACTTCTCATCGAAAATAACTTGGTCAACAAAAGTGGGACAATGCACAGACAGAATCATCCAAACACGAGTCTTCAATATCCAAACCTACAAAGCATTTGCTCCTTACAACTATTCATAATTAATAATTCAACTAATTACTCCATCTGGGATTTGAGGCCCACATGCTTGGGGGAAATGAGGCCCACGTTTCACGTTTGCAGTTCAGACATATAAATTCACCAGCTGCATATTCCGATACCGAACATTCAAACATACGTGAACATCATATTAAAGATACCGGAGCATGTTGAGCCAAACAGTGTTTCCCAGTTTTGCTCCTCCAGGAACCTCGCTATGTGCATTGCACAGAAACATGAAAGCGCATAATTCACACATTCCCATTTCTATTCCGAGTATGAGAAGCATCCATGAAAAAGAACAGCAGTAAATAAACACTGCATTTTCCAAGGTGTGTGTGTGTGTGTGTGTGTGTGTGTGTGTGTGTGTGTGTGTGTGTGTGTGTGTGTGTGTGTGTGTGTGTGTGTGTGTGTGTGTGTGTGTGTGTGTGTGTGTGTGTGTGTGTGAGTGTGTGTGAGTGTGTGTGTGTGTGCGCATTGTTGTGGAAATGCCAAAGCTTTCCTTTTGTTTACAATTTACATAGAGCCCCATCCTACTTGATAATCTCTCGATCCGTCGGTGCAAATTCCCGAAGATGTGGACTAAAATTGTCCCCACGGGGCTCTGTTAATCACTGAACTGTTGGTGAATGTTCCACTTAATCAGTACGGGTTAATAATGGGGCAAATATCACTCTTGATGTCTCCTACAAAGCAGTGATCACCATGAGAAGCAAGTGCCATCACAGGGTGCAGGACGATAGTTAACCTCCACCATCGAAGATGGACGGAGGTTACTGTTTTCACCTGTCTGTTTGTTTGTTTGTGAACAGTATTACGGAAAAACTCCTGGACGGGTTTCGACGAAACTTGGTGGGGGGATTAGGTCTGGTCCAAGGATCATGCCATTACATTTTGGACTTGGTCCAAAGTCCAATATGGCCGCTATGGCGGCCATTTTAAAAAAATGTTTGAATTTTTGTTTTTGCATTTCTGCATGTTTTAAGTGATTTCCAACCAAAAAAAAAATTGTAAGAGAAAAAAAAAATTGCAACTTTTTTTCAAAAAAATTTCGATTTTATTTGAAAAGTATTTGAATTTTTTTTTTCATTTCTACATGTTTTAAGTGATTTCCACCCCCCCCCCCAAAAAAAATTTGTTAGACAAAAAAAAATTAGAAATTTTGCAACTTTTTTTTTTTTTTAATTCGATTTTTTTTTTTTTGGGCATTTCTACATGCACGTCGATCTAGATTAGTTTATTCAATCGTGGTTCAGTAGAGTCTGATCCGTTTTGACCTACAATGAATAGGAT
Source organism: Eptatretus burgeri (assembly GCF_056783735.1). Classification (NCBI taxonomy): domain Eukaryota; kingdom Metazoa; phylum Chordata; class Myxini; order Myxiniformes; family Myxinidae; genus Eptatretus; species Eptatretus burgeri. The sequence continues at coordinate 57,635,718 of NC_140969.1, forward strand.
ATCAGGTTCACTTAAGTGACCCAGCAGTATTGATGGCGGAGGTTTTGCACTCTACCGAGTGCTCCCCCTCTAGTTAGTCTTTGCAGCAGAGAGATCTCAACCAGAATTTAAAAATAAAAATATAAAATCTCCAAGGGGATGCATGCAAGACTCCATTTTAAGCTTTAGTCTTGGACACAAGTTCATTTATATTGAGAGACACTTTTTAAGACCAAAAGGCAAAAGTACATTGTCAGGCAAAGTCGTGTGAAAACAACTCATTCAGCAGAGTCCTACGTAAGGTCCAAATGCATGGGCAGAAAAGGAACCACTTTTTCCTCAATTGAGGTCCATTTAATGTTAAGCGCATATTTTCATCTGTAAGACCAAAGTGCAAGGTTATGCCAAACCATAAAGAGTTTGTCACAGCAATATACATGCAACCTGACCCTTTCGACAAAATTCATGATCAAGTGAAGAACGAGAACGGCACTCAGGAGAGTGCAAACCTCCACCAGGCTGAACATACCCACTGATAGGCCGGATCGGCATCCGGACCTGAACCAAAATCGAATTGGCTTGTTCTCGTTACCTACCAAACTCATCCACCAATAAGTTTTGTCAAAATCCATCCATAACTTTTTGAAATATCATGCTACATATCGTTGTTGGGCCTATCTAACCCGCCCACTCGTTTTGAGATATCATCTGATATATCGTTTTTAGTCCCACATCGTTTTGGCCCGATTTAACCCATCAACATCATTCGAGACATCGTGCTCTCCATCGTTTTTCACCCTATCTCTCAATGGTGAAGAATCACTTTTTAAAATTGACAGATCCGGGATTCGCATCTTCACAAAAAAATCTAATTAATTCGTTCTTGTCACACACTCAACCTGTCCACCAAATTTTGTCTGAATCCATCCACATCTCCGAGATCTCCTGCTCACATAAAAACAAACAAACAAACAGGGGTGAATACATAACCGACCTCCGACAACCTTCGGTGGCAGAGGTGAAAACATGCATCCCGGTCCAAATGCCAAAATACTTGATTATACAAGGAACTGTTTAAATCCTTTGGATGAAATGTCACTTTATCACTGCATGAGTGCAGCTCCAAAATAAATCCACCAACGATATTTCCATTAAAATACAGCATGGTGTTTTTGTGTGCGCATGCACGTATGGAGTGTGCATGTGTTTCGGTGGCTCGGCCACGTAGTCAGAGTGCTGGACAACCTCATTTCAAGGAGAGCACTGTTTGGTGGGCAGTCTCGACCCGATCCCTCCCGGGGGACCAAGAATGACATGGTAGGATCAAATCCGTAAAGATCTGATTTATGAGTGAGCCCTACAGATCACTGTTGTGAAGAAGATACAATCTCAAGGGTGGGTTCATGTGCCTCATATTGCTTTAGCATGGAGGAAGAGATCGCACACCAATAAAGACAGCAGAATAATATCGATTCACCAATCAGGAAACGTCAAATCAATTCCCAACCTGTTCAAAAGAGTTCAGAGAGCGGGAGACAATGCTCGGCAAAATTAGTCGATGAAAGGCAGATAACAAAAATGAACAGAGAGGAGCAATCCAGCGCCAAAGCTGCAAGAGAGGGGTTTTTCAGCTGGGAATAACAGAATGCTGGACAGAACTTTCTGCACTTTCATGTTGCATACATGGACTCGACCTCTTGTATGCAGACATGTTGTTGCGGATTTGCATCAATTCTCGAAGTACAACTGTACTGCTGATGCAGTACCTGCTGCAGGTTAGTGCAGAATCTTTTTTAAAACTTCAGCCAGGGTGATATATATATATATATATATATATATATATATATATATATATATATATATATATATATATATATATATATATATATATATATATATATATATATATATATATATATATATATATATATATATATATATATATATATATATACACACACACTAGTAAAGGCGCCCGTCTTCAACGGGCGTCACTGGCAACATATGGTAAAAGACAGATAGCATGAATGTATTTTAAACAATATATTATATCATTTTTATCCATTGATTATCATTCAAGTTTTCCACTTCGATGACATGACCACGTAGTTTAGTGACTACACAACGTGTACCATTCGTGAGTTCCGGAGGATCCATAAAGCGCATTAAAATTACAGGGCACCCTACTTTAAAGTGATCCAAAAGGCCGGATCAGTTTCGTCTCCATATTCATATGTTGTAGAATTTAGCTGATTCTGAAACTGTTAACAGCATGTCGATCGGATGTTTCTGTGATTTTCTACGAGAGTAAACAGAAGTACGACTTAAGCCTGTACGCCACTATGCGGAGAACCGAGGACCTAATATTTCACAACAAACTAAAAACTCACAAAATTTAAAGATATTTTAAATAAACAATTTATTATGATATCAATTAAATATCATTTTTATCCATCAATAATATTAATTGTTCTGTACAGCTATAGTTGTTCTCCTGGGATCTGCGCATCCATCCACAATCTATGTTCTAATGAAGTGCAGTCAGAATAATAAAAAGTCGGATGAACATGAACTGTTTAACTACCATAATCATCAAAACGAATTTTGAGGGCCTCTTCAGGAAGACAATAATATCATTACTATACAAGTCAAAGCTTGTTTCATTTCATGCAGTAACAAAAATCTGATGGTGGAACAAAAAAAAGGGCATGCCGAAATATTAATATAATTTCATTTCATGCAGTAACAAAAATCTGATGGTGGAACAAAAAAGGGGCATGCCAAAATATTAATATAGATTAATATAGATAATCATCAAAACAAATTTTGAGGGGCCTCTTAAGGAAGCCAATGATATCATGTTAATATATCTGTCAAAGCTTGTTTCATTTCATGCAGTTACAAAAATCTGATGGTGGAACAAAAAAAGGGGCGTGCCGAAATATTAATATAGATATTAATATAGATAATCATCAAAACAAATTTTGGGGGGCCTCTTAAGGAAGCCAATAATATCATTACTATATATGTCAAAACTTGTTTCATTTCATGCAGTAACAAAAATCAGATGGTGGAACAAAAAAAGGGACGTGCCGAAATATATATATATATATATATATATATATATATATATATATATATATATATATATATATATATATATATATATATATATATATATATATATATATATATATATTGTTCCAGCCATGGGTACTGAGTGTATTATAAGGGGGTTAATCCTCGTTTCTCCTCGAAAGAACCAGATATGGGGCCATTGCTCACAATGAACTTTGTGGTGTGGTGGGTTGCATCACAACCACAAACTCCAATCAGTTAACCACGAGTTCCAGGGACCACCATCAAATTTGCCATTTTACTCGAGGTCACATGACCTCCTGACTGGGAAACATGCCCTCAGTGATGCACCAATCTTATTTTGATTTGATCTTAAGTAAAGCAGCCGAGCAATCCCGCTGGTGCACGCCAACTACGACAGGTTAATTGCTTTGGAAATTACCTCCCAGTCTATTTCGGTTCGGCCAATGCTGAATCAATGGAAGGAAATGACAAGCACGGACAAGTTGAAACACCAACAAGGAATTTATTATTAAGAAAAATAAATAAACTGAAATTTTTTTTATTTCCTTCTGGTGTAAATGGATTAATTCAAATTAATCAAATGTTCAATCAACAAAAATAATCTCAAACAAAGAATTCAACAAACATTTCTTGAAAAACAGACAAACAGCAGATGCTTATCACAATGCCTTTTAACAATTAAACACGAGACATGGGTACCCAGCAGTACATTCAGGGGGAAAAGAAATCCGGTCTTGGCTTACCAAGGCAGAAGTCATCGTGCGTCCAATAAAATGACCCAAAATGTGTGAGCGTGCCTTGGTCTGCTGCCAGCACCCTGCCTCGCCATGCACCCATCCACAAACAGACTCAAACACCAATCGACATCAAGTCGTCACCCCCAGGAACCAGGGACGCCAAGAATCAGGTACTGAGCAGAACCAGCAGGAACGGTCCAACCGTCACCAACCGTCAGGAGCCATCAGGAACTGTAACCAATGGTAAGGAGCTGTAACCAATGGTCAGGAGCCATCAGGAACTGTAACCAACAGTCAGGAGCTGTAACCAACAGTCAGGAGCTGTCAGGAGCTGTCAGCAACTGTCACCAACTGTCCGGAAGGCGGTCCTCCCGTCCTTTTTATTGGCGACCAGTGTGGGCGGAGCCTCAAGCAGACTTCAGCCAAATAAACTGACCATCAGAATAAACTGTCCAGAAAAAGCTTGTGGTGTGTTTAATCAAATGTCCTGTAAGTCCAAAGTGTAAATAAATCATCTATTTCCAAACCAATGCATCCTGATGGAAAGGGGTAGAATGAGTCTCCGTTGGGCTAACGGCTATTGATCGCATGCACAAACGGTGAATATCGCTCATGCAGAAATTAAAACTAACTTAAAATCATACATCATGAACGTGTCGTAAAGAGGAAAAGGTTATCCCATAAGAAAGAAAGGGAATCTGTTCCCTACGCTTCTCCAATGCATCAAAGAGTTAGAATCCCACCAGACAAGGTGATGGGTCTATTCTGAACCTGCATTTATGGAAATAACTGTCTGAGGACCTGGATGTTGTGTGCATTAGTCAGATCCAATTCTGAAATCCACAACAATATATACACGTGTGTGTGTGTGTGTGTGTGTGTGTGTGTGTGTGTGTGTGTGTGTGTGTGTGTGTGTGTGTGTGTGTGTGTGTGTGTGTGTGTGTGTGTGTGTGTGTGTGTGTGTGTGTATGTATATATATATATATATATATATATATATATATATATATATATATATATATATATATATATACAGTATGTATTCAGAAAAATCAATCTTTTCAATTTTAATGCAAAACTCTGTGAAGTGTGTGGACTTGTGAGAAAAATTTATCCCTGACCATCTCATATCGATACTAAATCATGCCATCAAGCAGATATAATTACCTTTCTTTCAAAAACTTTTGGGCAGGGGGATTTTTTTATTTTATTCAGGGTTAGATGTACATTTTTGTGTTGATGTAGGGTTGTGTAGGTCCGACCGCACCAGGTACAATGAGGTCACCTACACCTCAACTTCTTCTCCTTCTGGCTATCTCTAGCTTCCTTGGGTGTATGTATGATGGCGCCTGTAACATGTGTAGCATAATATAAGATTGTACAAGTTATTATCGGGTTATTATCGGGATTGCGGAAGTCAATGATGTGTATGTCACTTCTACTGTGTCCCCTTTCTTTTTGTTAATAATAATATCATTACACTTATCCCTCTTCCAATCCCCTCAATTTTATTTTCTCCCCCCCCCCTCGCTGCCCACCCGCTCCGATCGTCACAATACCTCGACCCAGTCTCACCATTCCCCTCTCCCCACCACTCCCTTCTCCATGCTCTCTCATGGCCGTGTCTGCACTCATCATCTCCACTTTCCCTCAAAGCTTCCCTCTCACACCCCTCTCAAATCAGCCGCCTCCTCCCTCTTCGAAGCAAACTTCTCACTCTTCGCCCTCCAAGCTTCCCCTCACCTTTTTCAAAAGCTCCAACCCACACCTTTCTCCTTCAATTCCACCCCCTCATCAATCTCCCTCAATTCTCCCCCTTCACCAATCTCCTCAATTCTCCCCCCCTCGCCACTACCTTTCAAATGTGCAACCCCTCACATCCACAAAGTTTCCTCCTCCCTCCACTTTCTCTCTCTCTCTCTTCCATCTGATTCATCCACCGCCTCCAATCTCCTACTTCCCTTTGGCCCCTCTCTTATTACTCCCCACTGAGACTCATCCCTTCACCACCTAGTTCTTTGTTCTTTTACCAATCCCACCCCCCCCCCTTGCTCTTCTGCAGTCTCCTACACACTGTCAACAACTCTCCCTACCTCCACCTCTCCTCGCTCGTCCTACGCCCCCTATCCCCCCCGCATTCGCTGCATGCAAAATCTCCGCCCCCCCCCTCTTCCTTAACATTGTGGACCTCAAATATCTGGGGCTTTTGCACAAACCTGACTGATCTCTCCATCCAGGTGGCCACTAACAAACCAGACTTAGTCTACTGAACAGAAAATTTACTCCTTCAAGATGGCTCTGACTCCTTAGTACCTCTCCCTGGTTACTCCCTCCTCCAGTTTGATAGACCTGAGCTTCGTCCTGGCGGTGGAGTTTCTCTCTTTATTAAAAAAAAAACTCTATTCCTCACTCTTCATGCATTGTCCTCACTCCTCCACACCCCCAGGTATACATCTGGCTCTGGCTACCCCTCCGTTCCCAACTCTTGTTTATATGTGTGTTGTACCATTCACCAAACAGTGATGATTCCATTCACATCTCGCTAGCTGAAAACATGGACCAACTTTTCCTCTCATCCCAACTCTCTTTTCCTCTTATGCGGTGACTTCAATTGTCGTGATGCCAATTGGCTGGGTGTGGTAACTCTCTCACCTGTCATGGCACTTCAGCAAAAGACTTCTGCGATTCATTATGACTGCCACAATCTGTCAACTTCCCGAACAGGATCTCAACCAAGGGTACTTCATCTCTTCTGGATCTGATTTTGACCAATTTTCCAGAAAATATTGGATGTTCTTCCTTCGCTCCAATCGATTCATCTGACCACATGCTTGTCAAAGTAAACATCGCTCTCCATGTCATTGGAGAACCATCTCAGTGCCATCGAGTCTGGCATTTCACTGAGGCTGACTGGCAGGGTCTCCAAGCTGCCATCGAACTTCAAGACTGGTCTCCCATCGCTACTTTCTCCAACATCAACTCATCCTGGGAATTATTTCAAAGAAACTTGCTCTCCCTCATGCACAGATTTATCCCCTCTCGTGTTCAGTTGTCTTACCCTTCCTCCCACCCATGGTTCACTGAAGCTTGTGGTGAGGCAGTTGTCCTGAAACAACTTGCCTTTGCCTCATGAAAAGCAAACCCAACTGAGGGTAATCTCAGTTCGTTCCATAAAGCTTGGAACAAGTGTGTATCTACCCTCAGGAGAGGCAGGAAACAACATCTTTCTAATATAAAATCTGAATTCTCAAACCTGTCTCCCTCCTCCAAATCCCAGTGGCATCTGGTTATATCTGTTTCTGGTGTATGTTCCCCCTCCATCCCTTCCCTTAGCTTAAATGGCTGCACAGCTGACACTGCATGCAAAAATGCTGAATGTGTAAACTCTACGTTTGCTTCTAAATATTGTCTCAAACCCATCACTTTCTATACCCACCTTACACAGTTGCACCCAGCTGTTCTTGGACTCTGTGTCCTTTTCTTATGACAAGGTGGAGAGCTTGCTGTCAAACCTCGACTCTGTTTGATTCTGCAACCGGTCCAGACAGCATCAGCCCTCGTGTCCTAAAAACCTGCTCTGCTGCTCTTGCTCTATCTCTGTTCCATTCACCTTCATTCAATCCTGACAAATGTTCCATTCACTCATTTACTCAAGGTCATCTGCCATCTTCTTGGAAATCAGAAAACATTACTGCTCTACATAAAACGTGCAAAAACTGATCTGTGCAACTACAGACCAATCAGCCTCCTCCCAATCATCAGCAAGGTCATGGAATCCATCATCACTTCTGACATCAAATCCTTCCTCCTTTCCAATGGCTTGATTTCCATCCATCATTTGGATTCAGACCACATCACTCTACCTGAACATGCTGCTTCTGCTTTCCCAACAATGGATGGAGTTCCTAAAGGCCAAACATGAGATCAGAGCCATCCCTCTAGACATATCGCCAGCTTTCGATATGGTCTGGCATTCCACACTTCACCAAACTCTCTTCCTATGGTATCCAAGGCAATCTCCACTCATGGCTCGCAGACTTCCTCTCCTGTCGCAGTCAATGTGTGGCTCTTAATGGCTCTCGCTCATCTCCTCTTCCTGTCCAGGCTAGAGTTCCTCAAGTCAGTGTTCTAGGCCCTGTGCTTTTTTTGGTTTTCATCATTGATATCTCAGACTCTCTCGAAAATCGTCTTTATCTTTTTACTGATGACTTCACCCTCTGCGGAAACATCTGTCATCCCTCTGATCGGCAGACAGCAGCCTCTTCACTCTCTGCAGATCTGGATAAAATCACATGTTGGTCAAACACTTGGAACACGTCTTTCAATCCTAACAAATCTCACCCTTAAAGAAGTCCTTTCATTCAAGCTTTTGGGTCTATCGGCCATGATCTTACCTTCGAAAGCCACATCTCCAAGCTGGCCTCCAAAGCCAGTCACCGACTTGGCATTCTACGCCATGCAAAGTCCTTCCTTGGCACACCTGAACTCATTCCCGACTAGCCCTTCATGTGCACCTTTATGGAGTACTGCTCTCTCCTCTGAACTGGTGCTCCTGCCTCACACCTAGCTCAGCGTCACACTGTGGAAACCAAGGCTTTTAGGGTCATTGGTTTCTCCTGTGATGAAGCTGAGTCTTTGGGTCTCACTTTTTCACCACAGGCATATTGGTGGTCTTTCTGTCTTTTACTGTCTCCTCTCTGGTCTTGCCGCCCCCCTCCCCCCCCCCGCCCTGTCTGTGTTCTGTCCCCTCTATATTTCCGCAGGGTGCTCAAGGTCCGCCAAGAAACGCCTTCTGGTAAACTGCCAAGATCATGTATCACTGCTCACCTTCACTCTTTAAAACCTCTTTTTCCCCACCTCTGGAACAAACTCCCACACTCTTGTCAATCCCATTCCTCCCTCCCGGTCTTCAAAACAGCTGTTCACCAGCAACTCATATCTTTCTCCACCCCAAATCTTGATCTTTTCTCCCATCCTGAATCCACCCCAAACCCACCTCCTTCAAATTCCCTGTTTTCCTTCCTTAAAGTCCCTGTCGTACCATCTTGTTTACCCCATGTACCCTGCCCCACACATATCTCCTGTTGTCTTTGTTCCCCACTGTTTTGTGCTTCCCTCCCCCGCCCCTCTTGTATCCTGTCTTGTTATCGGTTCTGTGTGTTTGCTCTTACACAAGCCTCAACATGTTATATCAAAAAATAAAAATAATTTCAAAAAAGGACATTGTGTCATGGTATTCTGACCGAATTTTAAATTGCTATAAAATCGATACAAGGGATCACTGCATCAGTATCGTCGTGCCTCTAGGCGCTGCATGCACCACATTGATATCTAATGTATTAACAGTGGAAAAACTAGGTAAATGACCCATAAGCTGTCACCTCTTCAATGAATATATAAGTTTTCTCAGGGGGTTGTGTGGTCATAGGTTGTATAAAGAGTTTCATATCTATTTGTGGGCATCAAACTTCTTACGATGGCCAAGGGAGCCACCTGGGCCCCTTTTTCACCCCAACAATGCATACTTACAAAATGGCAAGAAAAAAAGTTCTCTCATACACAAGTGCGTTTTACAGAGCTCAAGCTCAGAGTTGCAGCAACTTTTTGACCACAACCTTTGGAGCTGGACAATAATGAGAATGTGTTGAAGGAGTTGAAAAGAACAGAACACTCAGATCTATAAAATCCACTAATGCAAGCAGACGTTTCTCCAAGTTAACTTCCAGCCGCAAGAGTGTGCATTCATTTTTGCATTACCCTGCTTGCGAAACACCAATCTGACAGTTTATATTCGAGTCTGGAATTGAACCCAGACTGGACAGCCCAAATGCGACTTCCGAGCCATCCTGCCAGATCGACAGCCAAGAAAGGCACATATTCTTCAATCATTAGCAACTAGCATTGTCTCAATTTACAGCAGTTTCTCCAAGTGTGCTTAAGTTGCATACGGTATTGCATTTGTCAGCCTTATATAATGCAACTCATTTACAGAAGGGGCCTGATAAATGCTTTTAATCCGAGGAGGGTGGTAACCCATTCGGAGTGAAATACCGCATCTCGAAGTTGCTTTACGCAGAGCGTCAGTGAGCCATCACTCCCATGAGTTGCTACTTTTGATTGGATTATCTGACTCCGTTGTTCAGAGGATAATTAAATGGTAGAGAAGGATGCATGGCACTCCCATGTCTGATTTAGCCTCCTGGACCTGCCTCTCTGCGTAATTTGTCCGAGAGTGTTGAACAAAGGAGGCCTTGCAGTTCCACAGGAGAGGTTGGATGGGGGCAAGTGTGGGAATTGATGTGGATTCGTATATAAAGGCAGGCTCGTTATGCTTTGGATTATATCTATTAATTATATCTTTGAAAAATGCATATACTGATATTGAAGTCTCGAAAAGCCTAATCTTACAGCTCAACTGCTTTAAAGTGCCAATTCATCACGTTTGAGTTTTTATGGTCCACATTTTTATTGAGTCATTTTTACGCTGCGACTCCCTTCGACATCATATTTCTTCTTCATTTCCATTTTCTTCGTGCATCTTTCAAACGTATCATTGAGCTGGCTGTCCAATATGCCCTATTTTTACCTCCGTCACCCGAAAGTGAAGGAGGTTATGTTTTCACCCCTTTCTGGCTGTTTGTTAATTGCCGGAATCCTTCGGATTTCGGCAATTATATTGGTCGGTTGTGTGTGTCATTCTGTCTGTCTGTTTGTTTGTGTGTTTGTTTACCCTGTAGCGCCACACTGTTTCAGCGATCATGACCAAACTGGGTACAGACGTCGGACATGGTCCAACTTTGACACTTGTCGTTTTTGGTGAATCTAGGTCAAAGGTCAAGGTCAAGGTCACCGAAAAACCGAAATTCGCAATGACACCCGCTAAAATGGTCGTATCGACTTCAAACCAAATCCAAAATGTGCATCTTCCAATACTGCATCCAACCATATGTCTCATTGGGGGTGTCACACCAACACCCTTCTTAGCGGTCGGGGGTCGAATGTCAGGGGGGTCAGGTCAAAACTTTCAAATTGCGATAAAAACGCCATTTCAAGTCCGATTGACTTCCACGTTATGATCATGACCAAACTAAGTGCTATAACTCATGAAACAGTAGCACTATCGACATATAAGAACCAAATTGATTTCCAGGTTTTTGTTTTTTCAGAGATCATGGAGATATGACAAAGTTATTCCGGCAATTCCTTGCTCAACGATCAATTTCATTTGTTTGTCTGTGTGTTTGTTTGTTTGTGTGCAGGATATCTCAAAAAGTTGTCAACGGATTCGGATGAAAATTGGTGGACATGTTGGGTGTGTGACAAGGAAGAATTGATTCAATTTTGGTGAAGATCCGAATATGGATGTGGATACGAAATTTATTTATTTTTAATGATTCTTCACCATTGAGAGATGGGGCCTAAAAGGATATAGTACTGCATAGCATGATATTTCAAAAACGTATTGGGCCAGATATGTTGCCGTGGATCAGGCATTGCGTAGCAGAAGTATGTGCTCTACCGAGTGCCCTTCTCGTCCTTCTTGCATCACATCCAAACTTGAAACTATCAGCCGATGATTCGCAACTGCTTCAACCATTATAAATCACATGATCTAAACTCGCTGGTCTGCCCGTTCCATTTTGGGATATTTACGACATCTAGGCCCAAGGAAAAGTTTACACCGGTACATTACTTTAACAAAAGTATTGGCACTTAAAATTAACCCTCACAACCTGCACATGCACATTATTCCCAGAATGTGAAAGCAGCACGCGCTTTGTAAAGGCATCGTATTGTGCCATCAATCATGGACAAAGCTGCACAATGGGCTTTGATTCAATATCAGGGGAGAGGGACTTCACGTTTTCCAGTTTGACAATGCACCTTACCACGCTGGTGTCTCCCTTAGGAGTTGGTTGAAGGATAGCAACATGTTGAAAACCTGCAGTGGCTCAGCCCAGAGGCCACGATACCAAAACAAACCATGCTGGGGGATCTTGGAATGCTGTCTGAGAGCCAGAGCCACCGGAACACAATCCAGCACTGAACCTGCACATGCTCTCATTGCATGGAAAGATGGAACTTAAAACGCTACACCTCATACCACATCTGCTCATGTTTGACACAACTTTTTTGTGACAGTGACACCGCAGTAGACATTCGAGCATTAAATAAACGATAATTAGATGAAAAAGAAACGGTTATGATTTAAGAAACCCGCATACTTCCTGACTGTTACAATACTTTTGGTAAGACAGTATAGGTAGTGCATATTAAATGACATGAAAGGTCAAACATCATCAATGGACAAGACAACAAAGTACATGGTATTCAAGCCTGAGGTCAAGCTTCATGGCCTAAGTGCTCAAATAGGAATGCCAAACAAGCAAATCAAATGGGATATTTATTCAGATGCAGCCTTTGGTGGCACGGCTGTTTCATTTTCTGGGGGTGCAGCTGTGCTACTGATGCAATGCCCCTGTTACGAACACACTGGTACTCATTTTACTGATCTCAGAAGGATGATAGGTTGAGTCAACCCTACCTGGTGTTGATTCAATTGAACAACAGGGGCTTGAACCATAGAATCTTAAGCCAAGCAGCTTAACCATTCAGCCAACACCAGGCTGAATGAGTGTTGATGATGAAATGAGTTATGGTCATACATAGTCTGACAAGATGGTGCAGAGTGCACTCATGTTTAAGCTGTCTAATCTAGGTTCGATTCCAGACCTGACTATAAACTGTCAGATTGGTGCTTGGTGAGCAGGCATTGCATCAACGAATGTCGTGAAGCCAGGTATTCTGTCTAATAGCATTTGTGTGTGGATATTAAAGATCCCACAGTGTGTTTCACGAAGAGTAGTCAAGTTGTTGCGGGCACCCTGAACAAATTACAACTCCTTGCCCAAATCAACTTTAGCCATCACCCCAGGCCTGGCCAACTGGTTCGTAAAAGACTAAGGCCAAAAAACGTTCCCTGGTCCATCCCACAAGATGAGAATAATTGAGGCTGTTGAAGAGCTCGTCGTAAATGTGCTATGGGACCTGGATCTTCATCACAGCATCCTTTGTGTCGCCTTCAAAAACGTCAATAGAGGAACCTCATTCAATTTCATACTGACGGCAATAATTTTAACCTCCAGAGATTGAAAGCCAGGACCAAGGTTGGTGACATCCTGATCTATATAGCAATTTGGTGATGACTGCACTTCTTGCACACCCCCTTGTATTGCTGATATCCAGCACATAACTAACTGGCTTACACAAGCTGCCCAAAGATTCTAGTTTACCATCAGCCTCAAGAAGAGAGTGGTTATATGCTTTAAACCAGACCAGAAGTTGTTGTACCTTCCCCCACCATCAGAGTGGACAACACTGTATAAAATATGATGGACAAGTTCTGTGACCTCGGGAGCACCATCACAGTATGCTATGGGACACAATATTATTATTCTTCTTGTTGTTCTCTTTCATATGGCAAATAACGGCTCACATGTCCATGTCCAAATTAACGGTTGACAATGAGACCTCAATACTGCAGGATAAGACAAGCACTGTGTTTGGTAAGCTCAATAAACGGCAATTACAATAAGCACAAATCAGCCTCCAGACAGGCTGGCAGGATGGCTTGGAAGGACGTACACTCACACTCGCTTCTATGCTGTCGAGCCCGGTTTTGAATCCTGACTCTGCTAGTAACTGTCATTCCGGGGGTTTCACAGGCAAGGTGAATCATCAGTGTGTGTCGTCCCTCGGATGGACGTTAAACTGGGTCTCCAGCCCACCAGAATTGGATGGTGGACGTGAAAGATCCAATGGTGTCCTTCGTGAACAGTAGGTGAGCTATCGCCAGCACCCTGAAGAAATTCCAGATTCCTGCCATAACCTATAGAAGGCATTGCATTAGCAGCACAGTCGCACCCTCAGCCAATGATGCTACTGTGCAGCCTTGTGATGCATACGGAATAATAAGAACCTCTATACAAAGCTAATTGTTTACCATGCAGTCATCTTCACCACTTTAACAATAGTGTTGAGACATTTGAACCTTAAACCATCATCAGCTGAAGGATCTGGACCAGCTGCACACACCATGTCTTCGTAAGATTGGCACATCAAATTCAGAGGTCCTCGACATTCGCCAGATGCCTGACATTGAAGTGTTCCTCATCAAGACTCAGTTGTGCTCGACAGGAAATCTGGCCCAATCACCTGACATCAGGATTCCCAAAGCCACCCAGAATGGTCATCTGAGAGAGGGTAGGCATCCACGCAGTGGCTGGAGGAAGTGCTGCAAGGACTTCCTTAAGGCCAACTTTAAAGTGTTGGGTGAAAGGATTGCCATGAGCAGGAGACAATGCAGAAACATCCACGGTGCCATTTGTGGTCACTCCTGCCATTCCTTCGCCGGTATTTTGATCCACAAAATAGTCAACAGTTGAGATCCGTCAAATGGACGTATCATCTTTGTCTCATGAACCCATCATTCTCCCAGCGTTTGTTCTCTGAGGTTCAGGGCTATCTCGTATTCAGAAATGTAAACATTGGTCTACTCGACCAGACTCGGTCATGTAATGGTTTGAGCATCCGCTCCAAGTCTGGGAGGTCGGCGGTTCAAACCCCCAAATTCAGCGGTTCAGTCATACCAAAGACTTTTTTTTTAAAGGTACGTGTTGCTTCCCTGTTTGACGTTCAGCATTTCAAAGGATGATAGCACAGACAATCACCATTGGTTGACATCCATGGATAGGTGGAAATGCCTCCTTCGGAAATTTCCCGCTGAGTGCAGTGAGAAAGGCATTGTTAAGGTGTTGTGGTACCCAGAGTGCCATGGGGAAGTGAAGGCACTTCCCCAAGCTCAGTGGCTGTGTTTGTCTCATCTAACTAGTCCTGTGTTGAGTCTCATGCGTTCGTCTGTATGTCCAGGTGTGTGAGATGTGTGCAGCTCCACTAGGAGCCTTACATCCGAAGAAAAAAAGACATCAAGTCAATATACATACAGTCATGACAACATCTGAGTTCAATGTCTTCTTTTCGGTTTTCTACTCCGTTTGTTCTCTTTCCTGTGGATTACTTGAGTAACTTCACTCACGACTGCTGTGGTGCAACAGAATAATATTTCACATGAATTTGAATGAGAGAAGTCTATTCTAAATGACCACCTGACATCTACAGCTTCCTTCATTTTACTCAAAGAGTGCGTTTGTTACTTGCAAAATCGAAGATTTGTAAAGTATATTGGTCAGTCGATTTTGTGACTTACGAAATCTTTAGATTTCTTTAGAAATCTAAAGATTTTGTAAGTATATTGATGACTTCCGTCCTCTGTTTGTGTGTTTGTTTGTTTGTGTGTTTGTTTGTGTGTGTGTGTTTGTGTGTGTGTGTTTGTGTATTTGTTTGTAGGCACGATAACTGGAGAACGGAAGAAGCTACCAATGTCAAATTACACCACGTGATTCAGGATGGTGATGGCTAGTGCTGCTTATATTATGGTCAAAATCGGTCAAAGGTCAAGGTCACAGTGAGGTCAAACATCCAAAAAAAGTTATAACTTGAGAACAGAAGAAGATACCAATGTCAAATTACACCACGTGAATCAGGAGGGTGATGGCTAATGCTGATTAGATTTTGGTCAAAATTGGTCAAAGGTCAAGGTCACAGTGAGGTCAAACATCCAAAACATTCGATTTTTGATGGTTTGGTACAGAATCATCGTAGAAACTTCTGGTTTGCGTCGCTACCTTCTCTCGAGACAGCTTTTATTAGACAAGGTCAGAGGTCAAGTTGACTATTTCGTAAGTACCAGTCTATGACTGCTTGTTTGTTTGCTTGTCATTCGCCTACAGGTCACAATTTAAAACATATCTTCACAAAACTTCACTACATGGTAGAGTTTGACATAAGCAAGAAGTCTATTGTTTTTGAGGTCAAACGGTCAACATAGGCCAAAGGTCAACTTCGGTGAGGTTTCTAAAATCCTCAATTTTCATCCGATTGAGTTGAAATCTGAAGATGATTTATAGTTCAGGTCACTAAAATCAACCAAAAATTACTTTTGAGGTCAACATAGACCAAAAGGTCAACAACTTAGGTGAGATGTCTAAAATCCTCAACTTTCATCTGATTGACTTGAAATCTGAAGAGGATTTATAGTTCAGGTCACTAAAATCAACCAAAATTTACTTTTGAGGTCAACATTAACCAAAAGGTCAACAACTCTGTCAAATTTCTAAAATCCTCAATTTTCATCTGATCGACTTGGAATTTGAGGAGGATATGTAATTCAGATCACTGATTTCAACCAGCCAATTATTTTTGAGGTCAACATTGACCAAAAGGTCAACATAAGCCAAAGGTCAACAACTTAGGTGAGATTTCTAAAATCCTCAATTTTCATCTGATTGACTTGAAATTTGAAAAGTTGCATGGTCATTGAATTCAACTACCAATTGTTTTTGAGGTCAAATTTGTTTTATGGATTTTGCAATATTGTGCTCTGCATGATGTCTTCTTGTTTAAGTTATTGGCAAGGTCTATTATCTATTTACTTAGTTCATCTATCTCATTCACCTCAACCATTTATTTGCATTTACTTAGAATAGCTTGCAACATGTTTAATTGTTTATCATATACATAGGATTTACTTGCATTTGACTTTCTTATCCCACTACACTTGCATAGGATCTCTATGAGCAAAGCACACCAGCACAAAAGCATACTCTTGTAAAATATAGCAATGAACTGTTTATATTCTAATTGATGCAGTTGAGACAAATGGTTTAACGTCAATTATATACAAGGACGAACAAAAGTACCAGTCGCTTTGCTGATGGATTCAATAAAAAGACATGTTATACTTCACTAACACACTGCTCTATTCACTATCATTTGCCCGAGGTCATCTTCCATCTGCTTGGAAGTCAGCTAACATCACAATTGCTCCACATCCCCTACCTAAATGTCCATCCACCCCACATTCCTTCTCCTACTTGCTCACTCCATGTCCTACACCCTCCTTGCTTCCTTCACACCCCACATCCTACTTGCATCCCCTGCGTCCTCCCCCCTCTTTGCTTCTCCACCTGATTCCCGGCCCTTCTCTCTTTGCCCCTTGCGTCGTGGCCCCAGTTTATGAAACATACATAAGCAAACAAACACAAACAGAGCTTTATATGTTAGATTTGCTGATCCCTTTATTGGGGCGGTATAAATGCCACAAACCATTGCTGCGATCACTACTGAAAAGAATAAAAATCGCATCCGTGTCCGAAGGAAGCGGTTCAGTTTGGCATTTTGAATATGAAATAGGAAAGCCTAGAAATGAATGAAACCCATTACAATTACCTTTTCAAACCTTTGAGAACACTTTATAATCACTAGTGGGTCCGTTGGTCCATCGGACCAAATTTTCATTGGTCTTCAAGGCCTTGTTGCATAATACCTGCCTGCTGTACTGCTTGAGTATTGGTTTGCTTTTCACAAAGCTCAGACGTGCCTGGGCCACGGCAGAGATTATGCGTGCATTATTATTCTTGCCAAATGATACTATTATTATTTGAATTTATTAATATATGGTTTGTTCCAATGTTATCATGATTTTTTTTTTTATTTTGCAAATATAATGCCATGCTGCAGAAGGACTTGTTAAGCTGCTCCATACACTTTAACATGGCGTGCGTTTAAAGCATGGGAATTATTTGTAGGTAATTAGCCTTGCCAACTCATGAGATCATGACGATCATTTTGGTATTTCACATTCCACATCAGAATGCTCCAGTAGAACTCCACAAAAAATATTACACACACACCTAATCCATTTATAGGAGAGTCTTACAGGGTCTACAGGGTCGTTTGGGTCTTAAAGGTCGAAGAGGTTTTATCAGTCTAAAGGGACAAATGGTGCATTCCAATCGTAGTGGTACATTCAAAATACACCGCCCCCATACCAAATATAAAACCAGAGAGTTGGTGTCAAAGCCACCCAATGCTCGCCTGTTTATACATTTATCTTTTTATTAAAAGACGTCTAATAATATTTTTTTATAAAGCATTGCAGTGAAGTCTGATCCAAATAATTTTAAAGCAATATATGTATTTGTATATTGTAATCAGTAAAAAATAGTGTGGTAGATAAAAACATTAGAAAGGAAATAACTTGCACCAAAAACTTTAACATTTTCACGCTCACGCTCACGCTGATGCTCAGGCCGGGGGTATCGCTATAGCTCTCTGTTCTTCGAGCAGGCGAGCTAACAACAAATCCTCCAGAACGCAACATTGCCGAGGCACCTTCAGCACCTGGCGATGCCGCCATGCAGCCGGAATTGGGAGGGAGCGGTGTACAATAATTGATTAATTAATTAATTGCATAATAAAATAAGTATTATTCGTAAAATAATTGAATTCACCATCATTTGTCGAATGGCATACCTAAACCACCACTATTTCATCCGAATCTGTAAACTTTTTGAAAATTGTCTCCTGAAAATTAAGTAATTCATCGAGAAATTGAATAAGTAATCAATTAATTGATCAATCAATAAATCAAAAATACCCTTTATAGCCAAATCACTTGTCCACTGTCAGCTGTTCAAATATCAGATTCCTAGATCAAAAGGTGCCTGAGATATTACCTGGACAAACAAGAAAGAAAATAATTAATTGATTAATTGATTAATCAATAAATCAAAAAAACAAGTGCAGGTACATTCAAAGTACACCACCCCCATGCCACATAAATAAATAAATAAATCCGCCAGAGCGTGACCGTCGGGGCGCCTTCGGCGCCCGGCGATGCTGCCTTGAGGCACAGACACAAATTAGGGAGGGAGTGATGTACAACAATTGATTGATTAACTGATTAATTTCATAATTAAAATAAATAAATCATAATCGTAAAATAATTAATTTCTTAATGAATTGGCTAATAACATACCTTAACCACCACTGTTTCATCTGAATCTGTAACTTTTTTGAAAATTAAGTAATTAATCGAAAAATCAAGCAATTAATTGATGAGTCAATAAAATTTTTTTAAAACCTTTCTAGCCAAATCACTTGTTCATTTTTGTGTCCAAATATCACCTTCCTTGCTCAAAAGGTGCCTGCGATATTGCGCAGATGAGAAATTAATTGATAGATAATAATTAAGTAGTTAATCAATTAATTGATAAATAAAAAATGAAAAAATACCGTTTTGCCAAAGAACATCTTCACTTTTGTCCCCAAATTTCAATTTCCGATCTCAAAGGATCGCTGAGATATCGTCCGGACAAACAAACAAGAAAACAAACATTCAAAGTACACCGCCTCCATGCCAAAGAAACAAATAAATAACAAATCCCCCTGTGATGCCACCTTGCAGAACGTGTATATCATGGAATTGGGAGGGAGTGGTGTACAAAAACCAGGACACACACACGGAGTGAACTCGTTCGTTTTGGTCATGGTCGTTTCACCAAACAAACGAAATCCCTTGAGAGGTCTCAAAGGCTTTTTTGGATGGATCTTAAAGGTGGATTTTGCAAGTATCGTGCTCTGCACGACATCTTTTTCTTGTTTGTTGACCACCCTCCTTCCCGATGCCACATCAAGGCGATGCATGACGTCATAGCAAGGCACAGAAGGAAGGGGGTACTCACTACTCAGTTTTCACTCCGTTCGTTTTCTTGATTGCTTTGTTGTTTGTGTGTTTGTCCGGGCACTATCTCAGCCATCCTTTGATCGAGGAAGCTGAAAATCGGAGATAAAGGCGAAGATTTGCTTTGGCAAAAACCCAATGTTATATTTTTTGATTCATCAATGAATTGATTAATTACTTAATTATTATAGATTTATTATTTACTTCTTTATTTTATTTCTCATCTGTGCAATATATCTCAGGCACCTTATGAGCTCGGAAGCTGGTATTTGGACATGACAGTGACAAAGCGATTTGGCTAAAAAGAATATTTTTGATTGATTGATTCAACAATTAATTAATCGATTACTGAATTATTATCGATTTATTATTTACTTATTTTATTTCTCATCTGAGCAATATTCGAGGTCTCATCTGGGCAATATGTCTCAGGCACCTTTTGAGTTAGGAAGCTGATATTTTTGGACATGACAGTGACCAAGTGATTTGGCTCCAAAAATTTTTTTTGATTGATTGATTCATCAATTAATTGATAAATGACTTAATTATTTTCTTTCTCATCTGGGCAATATCTCAGGCACCTTTTGAGAAAGGAAGCTGATATTTGGACATGACAGTGACAAAGTGATTTGGCTCTCAGGTGTATTTTTGATTTATTGATTAATCAATTCATCGGTTAATTGTTTTCTTACTTGTTTGTCCGGGCAATATCTAAGCCTTGCTTTGAGCTGGGAAGCTGAAATTTTGGGCCAAAAGTGAAGATGTGCTTTGGCGAAAAAAGCATTTTTATATTTTTTTGATGAATCAATTAATTGTTTAGTTATGTAATTATTTTTGATTTATAAATTACTTATTTCTTATATTTCCCTGACTGGCAATATCTCAGGCATTTTGAGCTTAGAAGCTGTTATTTGGAGAGGACAGTTAACAAGTGATTTGGCTATATAGGATATTTTTGATTTATTGATTAATCAATTAATTGTTTAATTTTTCCATTAATTACTTAATTTTCAAAAAGTTACAGATTCAGATGAAACAGTGGTGGTTAAGGTATGCGATTAGCCAATTGATGAATAAATTAATTATTTTACAATTATTATTTAATTTATTTTACTTATGCAATTAATCAATCAATTATTGTACACCACTCCCTCTCAAACCTGACTCCATGTGCTGCAAGACAGCATAGCCGGACGCCGAAGGTGCCCCGGCGCTGTCACGTGCTGGAGGGTTGTTATTTATAAAATTGGCATGGGGGCAGTGGACTTTGAATGCACCGCAACTTGTTTGTTTTCTTGTTGGGTGGTCGCTAGACTACCGTTATTCTCAGGTTTTCCGTCTGTCTGTATGTATGTACAGGCCCTGTCACACCTTGACGTTTTAGCCAGCATATGCTGACGGATGAAAAATTTGGCGAATACGCTGGCACACGTCAAATACGTTATGGGTAAGTTTTGTATACGTTCAGAGCACGCTGAAGCACGCTGGCATACGTCGTAGTACGCCGAGCTCGTCGAGAAATTTTAAGCATGCTCAAAAATTTTCGACGTATATCAGCGTATGACTCACACGTTCCGCATACGCTGGCCATAAGTTGTAGGCACGTTATACGATCGTTGACACACGTCGACACACGTTATTTGTAAGTTACTCAGGAGTCGAAATACGTCGAGGTAATGTTTTGCGTACCCAAAACTTATTTCTAACCTATGAGTAAAGTGCTTTGAACCTATGTGTAACGTATCTCCAACGCATATTGATGTATGTAGACGTATTTGACGTCTTCCAGGCGACCACAGAACTTACTGAACGTGTTTCTAACTGACAGCTACTGTATAATGGTGTATTGGCAGCGTTAAGGGGAATTGGTATACAAAAATGGGCTTCACAAGAGGAACCCGTCAGTGCTCCAGACTCCATGTTTTTTTTGTTTTTTTTCTTCGGCATGGCGGTGATGTTGACACTTCGATGTCTGGTACGTTTATGATTTGAATCGTCGAGTGGCAGCCTTTTAATAGGTTACGCCACGTGATCGTCGGCGATACACTGCTGCGCGCTATGCATAAGTTAGACTATCGTTGGGCATAAGTTGTGAACGCCGACAACACGCTAAGCATTCATTGGTATAAGTTATCTACGTTATCGAAACGTTCTGTGTATGTTACTAATACATTATGCATTCGTTATTATACACCCAAAACTGAAAAAAACATCAATATTTCAGCGTACGCCAGCGTTTTACATACATTTTGATACGTTGCCATACGCTGGCTAAAACGTCAAGGTGTGACAGGGCCCTAATGGACAGCTCTGGAGGCCAGAGGAGTCAACCGATTTTGATGAAACTTGACTGGTAGGTTCATACCAGGATCTAGTTGTATGCTTTTGAGCACCGTTGCTATGGACACCACCGTTGCCTTGCAACGGGACTTTGAAATTTTAGAAAAAAAATCCGAAAAATATTTATATATTTTTTTTTTTCGAAAATCAAAAATTGGCTTCTATGCTTTTATGCGCACTATAATCAACCTCTTTATCAAAAATTTTCAGCCCGATCCGTCAAAAACTGTGTGACTAGTATGCAATTATGTAGCGACCACCGATGTCGTCTACCGGCTTGTTTTCTTGTTTGTTTGTTTATCCGGGCAATATCTCAGCCATCCTTTGAGTTCGGAAGTTGAAATTTGGAGATAAAAGAGTAGATATGCTTTGGCTAAAAGCCACCTTTTATTTTTTGATAAATCAATTAATTGATTAATTACTTAATTATTATCGATTCATTAATTACTCATTTTTGGTATTTCACATCCTGTTAATATCTTAGTCACCTTTTGAGCGAGGAAGCTGAAATTTGGACATGACAGTGCATAAGTGATTTCGCTATAAAGGGTGTTTTTGATCTATTGATTAATCAATTAATCGATGAATTATTTTCAATTCTTGCTTTCTGGGCGATATCTCAGCCATCCTTCGAGCAAGGAAGCTGAAAGTTGGGGACAAAAGTGAATATGTTCTTTGGTAAAAAAAAATATTTTAAAAAACCAATTTTTTTGATAAATCAATTGATTAAATACTTTATTATTATCAATTTATTAATTACTTATTTATTTTATTTCTCATCTGGGCAATGTTTCAGGCATATTTTGAGCTAGGAAGCTGATATTTGGACATGACAGTGACCATGTGATTTGGCTAAAAGGGTATTTTTGTTTTATTGATCAATTAATCTATTGATTATTCATTTTTTGGTTAATTACATGATTTTCAAAAAGTTTTCGATTCGGATGAAGCACTGGTGGTTTAGGTATGTTATTCGGAAATTGATTTTTTTGAGAAATTAATTATTTTATGATTATTATTTACTTATTATAATTATGCAATTAATCAATTAATCAATCAATTATTGTGCACCGCTCCCTCCCAATTCCGACTCCATGTGCTGCAAGGCGGCATCGCCGGGCACCGAAGGGAATACCTCCTGTGCTGATGCCCTTCGCAGGGCAGCTCACCGGATGACGAGATTGGGGCAAATGCAGGAGGAAAAGCATGGGGTAAATTTCCTGGGTCAGATCGTGGTGGTGTGTGGTGGAGTAGTGCTAAGGTGTTGTCCACCAGACCTTGATTTTGCAGATGATGCAGTCATCTTTGTGGAGACTCTAGATATCCTTTTGGAGGCCCTCGAGGTGCTAAATGGGGAGTCAGGGAACCTGCGATTACGGGCTTCCTGTGTCAAAACTATGATACAGGCTTTCAATGACATCTTGGATGTTGCTATCTTGTCTGTACCTGTTTGTAGTGAGGATGTTGAGGTCATGGAGAGATTCAATTGCCTTGGCAGTGATATTCATGTATCTGATGGCTGTGAGCCAGACATCAATAGATGTCAGGGTCAGGCCAGGGGAGTCATGGATTCACTAGATCATGGGGTGTGGCACTGTCGGTACCTGTGCAGAACGATGAAAGTCCAAGTCTTCATGTCCTTGGTGCTTCCAGTCTTGCTCTACGGATGTGAGATTTGGACTCTGACCAGGGTTCTGAGATGGAGATTTAATTGCTTTGGTACCAGGTCTCTTCAGAGAATCCTTGCATATCGCAGGTTGGACTTTGTGTCCAATGAGTGGTTGCGGAGAGAGACTCAAATGAGATTTGTTACCTGCATAGTCCGTGAGCACCAGCTGTGGATGTATGGACATGTGGCTCGTTTTCCGGAAGCTGATCCTGCTCACCAGATTCTCTCAGCAAGGAAGCCTCATGAGTGGAGGAGACCAATGGGCCGACCACATGCCTCGTGCTTGCAGCAGGTTTATCAGCATCTCAGGGAGATGGGGATGGGCCAGCATCTGCCTGGGGGATGGACCAGAGCCCCTTACCGGCAGAAAGTGGAGCAGTGATGCGCTGCTCCGGCGCATGCTCCCAAACCTGACCTGACCTCAGCCACCTCACTCTCCTGGCT
Organism: Eptatretus burgeri; assembly: GCF_056783735.1. Lineage (NCBI taxonomy): Eukaryota > Metazoa > Chordata > Myxini > Myxiniformes > Myxinidae > Eptatretus > Eptatretus burgeri. Next base: position 57,659,632 of record NC_140969.1, read on the forward strand.
CTTCAGGTCTATCCTGGATTACCTCGCTGAGGTCTGAAGCTGCCATGCTTTTTGGCCTGCTCAATCACTCCTTGACATGTAGGAGGCCACAATGATTTATTTTTGATGAACTTTATTTTTTCACTTTCCTCATTCATCATAGCTACGAATTGCTGGGTATTTTGCAATGCTCATAAATGCCCAGAGATGGCAGAGTATGTGGCTTTGTTTCATTTCTGCACATTGCATAACCTCAAAAACTCGTAAAATAGTGTTCATTTGTCCAATTCAGATATATTGGATATTTCGGGCATCTCTGGGAGGTGTATGTTTAATATGATGGTTCGGTGATTGCTAATCGTGTGCCAAGTGAGCCGTTTCTTATCAACCGTTTCGTTGGAGTGCTTAAGCTACTAAACGAGCACTCGACAATATTTGCACTGTCACTGAATACTGTATCGATCGACGTGAACAAAGTTCAGGGGCCACTCGCCTGCGTTGGCCACGTGTTGTTCTGCGGTGCAACGGGTGATGGCTGGCTCACTGAAAATGTAAAATTTTATTTTACACGGCATTTCCACTTTCTGTACGATCTTCCATTATATGACCCATCACTTTGGCAGAGATAAATACAAATAAAAATGAAACGTTTCGTTTCTAAAAGTTTCTTCAACCATTTTGTGGATTGCTTAGTGAAGTCACTTGGCACCCATTCTGCCAAACTTCAATCAATGACGATATCATGGTTCCATACTGGAGGTAAGAAGACCAAATAAATGATGTGATCAAAATGAGTAAAAAAATATTTTCAGTTGTTATGAAGTAATGAATCACCAGATCACGGCAGGAAAGCCAAGCGGTACGCATGCTCGCTATGTAGCCTGGGTTTGAATCCTGACCCAGCTATAAACTGTCATCCCAGTGTTTCACAGGCAGGGTGATTCATGAAAGTGGGTGCCGTATCTCGGATGGAAGTTAATCTGAGCATCTCATCTGCTGGAATCTCTCTCCCCCTCCCCTCTCTCTCCCATCTCGCTCCCTCACCCCACTCCCTCTCTAACTCCTCTGCCTCTCTCACTCCTCTGCCTTCCTCACTCCTCTGCCTTTCTCACTCCTCTTCCTCTCTCACTCCTCTGCCTTTCTCACTCCTCTTCCTCTCTCACTCCTCTGCCTCAGGTCAGGTCAGGTATGGAAGCATACCCAGGAGTAGCGCGTCACTGCGTCCACTTTGCACCGATACTCCAGGGGCCTCTCTCTGGATGCCTGACCCCTCCCCATCTCCTTGAAATGCTGATCAACCTGCTGTAATCACGAGGCACCTGGTTGGCCAATTGGCCTCCTCCACTCATGAGGCTCCCTTGCTGAGAGAATCTGGTGAGGAGGATCAGCGTCAGGAAAATGAGCCACAAGTCCATACAGCCGCAGCTGATGCTCACGGACTATGCAGGTCACAAATCTCATTTGATTCTCTCTCTGCAACCACTTGTTGGACACAAAGACCGACGAGAGATAGCCAAGCATTCTGAAGCAGATGGTGGTGAACCCTATCAATAATTATCTGAGCAAAGACCTTGCCCAGCACGAAGAGCAGCGTCTCCCCTCGGTAGTTGTAGCAGTCTTGGCAATCACCCTTCCCTTTCCAGAGAGGAACAACAAGTCGCCTCTTCCAATCAGTTGGGATGATGCCTGTGTTCCAGGCAGGGCACAGAACTGCATGCAATGACGTGAGTACAGCATTTCCACCAGCCTTGAGAAGTACAGCATGGATGCTACACATCCCAGGAGCTTGACCCCATTTCAGCCTGTTCACCGCAGCCTGTGCTTACTGTGCACTAACGAAGGTGGGTCACAGTTAATTTGAGGGTCAGCGATGGAGATAGTAACACCCCTGACATCCAATTCAACAGCTGGTGGATTAGCCTTGAACAGCTACTCAAATTAACTGGCCAAGCGGGCCTTCACTTCAGACTCCTCTGTCAAAAGCCCACCACCTTCCACTCTAACTGCAGTACACCGAGGGATGAGCTTGGAGGAACGCAATGCGTAAATTCTACTGTAAGCAGGATGAGAATCACTTGACCACAGGTGATGCTCTACCCCCTCACAGATTCCTCACACATAGGCCTCCATGTCCACCCTCAGCGCACATACAGTTTTGTGCCTAAATACCCTAAACAGCTCAGCTCTGCCATTAGGCCAAGCCCTACGACTCTGGTCAATGGTATCCAGTGTCCCTTGAGAGACAAATTCTTCTTCGCCCAATGGTGAGTTCCAAGCCATCACCGGCAACATCAAGGATGGTCGACTTGAAGGCACTCCACAACTCTTTATGATTCTCCAAAGCACCCAGACCGCCCAAATCCCCACTCAGCCTGTTTGTAAACTCCTCAGTTACCTTCTCCTCCTTGAGTTTGCCAACATCCAGCCTTGGATGGATTGGTACCATTCTCCCAGATTTAAGCTGCAACTTCAGTGTTGCTCCAACAAGCCTGTGGTCAGTATTGAGGAACTGAGCACTCCGGTAGACCCTGCAGTTCTGGATTATCCTCCAGCAAAAATCAACGAGCACATGGTCAATCTCTTTTGCCACACCACCAGCGTTGGAATACCATGTCTAGCGATGAGTCTGTGGGTTCTGAAACCATGAACCAGTCGCCCAAAGTCCATGGCTTCTTACAAAGTCACAGAACTTAGTGCTATTTTGGTTCACAGTTCCAGACCCATGGGGACCAACACATGTCTCATAACCATCCCTATCAGTTCCAGTGGATGCATTGAAATCCCTCAAGACTGGAAGAGTATCTCGCCTGGCGCACTGATCACACACAGACTCGAGTGCGGCATAGAATGCATCCAGAACGGTGAAATCACTCTCCTCAGTCGGAGCATACACAGAGACCAGGGAAATGACACCGAAGGAGTGACGAATCCTTCATCTCATAATACGCTCATTGACCGGTGTTACCTCAATTGCCATTGGAGTCAGCTTATTGGACACAGCTACAGCAACTCCTTTGGCATGGTAACCATGAGAGCGACCAGACCAATAGTATGTGTAACCACCTGCCATGATCTCGCCACAATCAGGTCTCCAAACCTCAGAGAGTGCTGCATTACCGATCTTCAAACGCTTGAGCTCAGATGATAACAGAGACAGGTGATCATCCTCTCTTTGAGATAGGACATTCAAGGCACCGACCCGAAGGGACCTCCTCAGGTTAACCCAAGGAGACCGCTGTCTGGTGGAAGACACCTCAGCACAACCCTGACACATACTACCGGAATCTGAACCAGGAAAATGACCCCATGGTTTCCCTTCTAGCATCAAAGAGTGGGGGACCCGTAGGCTTTGCCCCAATCCTGTCATTTCAATTTTATT
>NC_140969.1:57667989-57825489 GCF_056783735.1 Eptatretus burgeri
GAATAGTGGTTGGTAAATCGGCCACTCAGGTATATGGAGGTTTGAATAGTGGATGGTAAACCGGCCACTCAGGTATATGGAGGTTTGAATAGTGGTTGGTAAACCAGCCACTCAGGTATATGGAGGTTTGAATAGCGGCTGGTAAACCGGCCACTCAGGTATATGGAGGTTTGAATAGCGGCTGGTAAACCAGCTGCGAGGGTACATGGAGGTTTGAATAGCGGCTGGTAAACCGGCTGCTCGTGTATATGGAGGTTTGTATAGCAGCTGGTAAACCAGCCACTCAGATATATAGAGGTTTGAATAGCGGCTGGTAAACCAGCTGTGAGAGTACATGGAGGTTTGAATAGCGGCTGGTAAACCGGCTGCTCATGTATATGGAGGTTTATATAGCAGCTGGAAAACCGGCCGCTTGTGTATATGGAGGTTTCAATAGCGGCTGGTATACTGGCTGCTGGGGTAGATGGAAGTTTGAATAGTGGTTGGTAAACTGGCTGCTCAGGTATATGGAGGTTTGATTTGCAGCTTGTAAACCGGCCACTCAGAGAGATGGAGGTTTAAATAGTGGCTGGAAAAACGGCCACTGGGGTTCAAAGGGTTCAGGCCCAGCAATGAACACTAAGTTGTAAGCCTTCAAAATCATTGTTCATTTGAATGTGCAGAACTTGTTCGCTCATCTACCACCTCCACTCTGACACTATACATGACTAATAATTGAACTGTTCTTCTTTGCTTATCCCAGAAAGAAACCATGAAACTTGCCCACTTTGTACAAATCTTGCAACTTCAACTCATGGAACTCTTGATTGCAGGATAACAGGCCCAATGGAGTGATGTAGATCAGCATGAAAGGATAAAGGAAGGAGTGCTGGCACCTTTTGTCGAATATATTACATGATCCACCTGACATTTCCTTGGCCCTCTTAGCCAAAAGATAATCCAACCGACCTTATCAATTAAATCCCACTATAGAAGATCTCCCATACCCTCCAGTTTGCATCTTTCTAAATTATGCCTGCTTTCCCAATGGTGCAGCTCTGCTGGGCCTGACTTGTCTTGTTCCAAAATTATTTTCTATTTCAAATGGAGTTTGATATCCATCATTTCTATCTATGAAGCAATTTTATCAAATCCATGAACGCATGACTCTCATACACATGCTTCTAACTGCAGCAAGTACATATCAAATGTTTTTATCCACGTCAGGGTTAAAGAAAAATCGTGTGCTTGGAAATTATGTCGCAATGCACATAAGCTCCGTGCGGCTGTCAGACAGCCCTCTGTGCAGCTCTTCAATCCTCAGTAATCTTTTCGCCATTCCACTAAAAGATAGCAGTTAGACAAACATAACAAGAGGCAGCTCACACAAGCGATCACAGCACTGCACTTCATCTTTGGCCAATAGCATGTCAAGATAACAAGCTCAGCATGGTCTAATATTAACCAAATACAGTCTGACAAATTCAATCCATAAGAAAAAAGCCTTTGTCTTTGTCCACCCTGGGATAATTCTATCTCGTATTAAAGTGCGATTACTTTCTTTTATGTCCAGACCGGATGGTGAAAACGGTTTACAGATGGCCGGTCTGTAGGATTGCCAACCTCACTATACCTTGTCAGATTGGTGCTTTGCAGGCAGGGTGTTATATCAGAATGTGCGCTTTTCCTTGGATCATGATGAAGTCAGGTGTCCCATCTGATTGCATTCGTCGTTGGACTTTAAATATACCATGGCATCTTTCATGAAGAGTAGGTGAGTTACCTCCCAACGCCAAATACCACTGACCTCTCAGCTTACTTCCAATCACCAGCAAGGTCATGGAATCCATCATCGCAGTTGTCAAGAAATTCTTCCTTTTCTCCACCAACCTCATCTCAAATCACCAATTTGGATTCAGACCAAGTCACTCCATCTTGGACACACCAACAATGGATGGAGGCCCTCAATATAAGACATGAGATCATGGATGTCTCTCTGGAAAGATATATATATATATATATATATATATATATATATATATATATATATGTATATATATATGTATATATATATATATATATATCATGCTTTTGATGCAGTCTGCCATTCCTTGTAACTCTCCAAACTGTCTGCCTACGGCATCCAAGGCTAACTTCACACATGGCTTCCTGACTAACTGTACTCTTGTAGCTAACATGTGGCTCTCAACGGAATTTTTTCAGCTCCTCTCCCTGTCAAGACTGAAGTGTTCTAGGTCCAGTCCTATTCCTGACCTCCATAAATGATGTCTCTGACTCTAGAAAATCCCCTCTATCTATTTGCTGATGACTCCACCCTCTGCCGTGACGTCCCTCATCCTTCAGACAGGCAGGCTGCAGCCTCTTCCTTCTCTTCAGACCTTGTCAAAATCTCAAGCTGGTCAAACACTTGGAATATGTCTTTCAATCCTAAGAAATCTCACACTCTCACTATCTCTCCAACAGGAGCATACGGCAAACCGTCCCAGGTTCTTTCTCACAACCGTCTCAAAGAAGTTCAGTCACTCAACCTCTTGGGTCTCACTCTCAGCCATAATCTTTCTTGGGTAAACCACATTTCAAAGTTGGCCTCCAAAGCCAGCCACCAGCTGGGCATCCTCAATCAAGCAAAGTTCTTCCTTGGCACACCTGAACTATTCACATGCAAGGCTTTCATCCACAGCTGGATGGAGTACTGCTCTCCTCTCGAGGCTGGCACCCCTGCCTCACACTTTGCTCAGCTTGATGGCACAGAATCAAGGCTTTCAAGATCATTGGAATATCCTGCGATGAAGCTGAGTCCATGGGCCTATCACTTCGTCATTGCCCACAGGTTAGTGGTCTCCCTGTTTTATACTGCCTCCTTTCTGGTCTTGTACCCTCTGCCCTCTTCGTGCTCTGTCCCACGCATCTCCACGAGGTATCTGTCGGGCAAACGTGGTCCACCAGCTGTCGGTAGTACACGCTTACCTTTGAGCTATCCAGCCTGGAATTTCTGACCCGACTATAAACCATAAGATTAATGCTTCGTAGGCAGGGTGCCACATTAAGAGTGCACCATCGCTCAGATGGACTTTAAGCTGGGTGTGCTGTGTGCTATATTAGTTTGTCGATGTTAAATATTTCACGGTGTTTTTCATGAAGAGTAGGCGAGCTATCGCTGGCACCCTGAACAAATTAGGAATTGCTGCCAAAACATTTTTTCACTGTAAAATCAGCCCTGACCAGCCAGTTTGTGATAGACCTTCCTCAGCTGACCCAACAAGAAGGTGAGAATAGTCAGGATCCTTCAATAAGTAATACGATGAGAGTCATAGTGGGAGTAGTAGTAGTAGTAGTAGTAGTAGTAGTAGTAATTCTTCCTCTTCATTCGTATGCAGCACAATTGGCTGCATGATGGCATCGTCAGCTGAGGGTGTGGTTGCACCGCTAATAAAGTGTCCTCTCTGCTGGTGGGTGGAGTAATTTTTACTTTGTTCAGGGTGACAGCGATAGCTCGCCTACTGTTCGCAAAGGACACCATGGGATTTTTAACATCCATAAACGATTGCTGGCAGACGGGATGGCCGTTTAACATCCATCCAAGGGACAGCACACACAATGAATAAGGCCAAAAAAAAAAAATGTTGCATTGGCGTAACGGGTCACTGAAAAATTGGGTAGGTCGGTCGGGATCTTTTTTTTTTTTTTTTTTTTTTTTTCCTAATAAATCCCTCCCAAAATCTCCCCCGGCTCGAGTACCACCCTTTTTGTCGGCGAATTCTGTCCGAAACACTTCCGGGTTTTTGCGATCGCGATCGCAATCAACAAGATACTTGAAAACGATAGCAAAACAACAAAAATAGCAATAAAATAGGGTCGGCAAAATTTTTCGATAGCAAAAAAACAAAAAAAAAAACGTAGGGTCGGCGGAATTTTTAGGGTCGGGCGGGTTACGCCAATGCAACATTTTTTTTTTTTGGCCTAATGATGAATCAACCTGCCTGTGAAGAACTGGGATGATTGTTTATAACTGGGTCGGTATTCAAAACCAGGCGAGACAGCTTCGAGGCGAGTGTGCATACCTTCAGGCCATTCTGTTAGCGTAGTAGTAGTAGTAGTAGTGGTAGTAGTAGTAGTAGTAGTAGTAGTAGTAGTAGTAGTGGTCGTGGTGGCAGTAGTAGTAGTGGTATTAGTAGTAGTAGTAGTAGTAGTAGTAGTAGTAGTAGTAGTAGTAGTAGTAGTAGTAGTAGTAGTAGTAGTAGTAGTAGTAGTCGTCGTCGTCCCATTCATGTTCTTGTACTCCTCACGTCACATTCCAGTTGGAAAACATTTTTCATTTGATTCAAAAATTTTGCAGGAACTCATCAGTGACCACTTTAACCTTGCGATTACAATGCATTATCAAAACTGAGAACTTCACTGCCGACAGAAAGTACACTGTCTTTGTTAATCTCCAACACCTTTTGAATTTTTTTATTTTTCAAGTACAACAACTGCATCTTCCACTACCCTTTCAAACAAGCATCCAGAAAATCACCCAAAAACTTTGGAACATGATCTTGTATATATTGGGAACTGTGGTGTCTGCCCGTGTGTTTGTCTGTCTCCTGTTTGGGGTGGCCGCTTTCAGTGCTGCGTTTAAAAAGCTGTGCATGTTGGAAAAAGTCGACATTCACTTTTGAAATGACGGAAGAACAGGCACGAATAATGTTAATGTCAAATTTCGCTTAAACTCACTCAGAGATTTGGTTCTGAGTGAAACCAAGAGTGCAACACAATTAACCTTTTTAAAATCCGTGAAATAATTTAAATTGCTAAATGAGCTCAAATTTTTCGTGCCACCGGGGACGGGCACTTTTGCTTGTCGGGTATTATGTTGGCAGAACATCACCATCTTTGGTTATTCGCCATCCATAACTGAGATATTTTCTATTTTCAATAAACCTCTCCCCTCACCTCACCCCCTTACCCACTTACATCTTCCGATCATACCCATATTTTTTGAGCTTATTTCCTTCCCTTTTCTCTCTCATCCTCCTGTTTGTTGAAGCCCATTGTTGCATCCACATGTTGGCACTGCACTAAAGTTAGAGCATTGCCATATACCCTCCCTCACCTCACACTTCCACGAGCCTCAATCTTGTTTAAAAATATACAAATGATTGTGCTCCTTAATTCTCAATTCTCAAAATTAATGCATGTGCCCAACCATAAATTAAGTTGCTGACTTGATCTGCAGCAATAAAATTTAATAAATCCATCCACCAGGTAACCCTGGATGATTCTTCAGATTTTCTCAACAATGGATAACAGAAGGGAGTTAAAAGGAGACGAATCATAATCTGGGAAAGACCAACACAAGTAATTGAAAGGATAAATACTGAAATTCCATGAGGAAGCAAAGGACCACACTAAGTACTGAGTAAAGAACTCAACGCATAAATGACTTGTGTAAAGTTAAGACGAGTGTAAAGTAAAGAACGCATAAATGACTAGGGTAAAGAACTCAACGAACTGGATAACATCCTGAGCCGCCCCCTTCAGACGTGATTGTTACCCAGATTAACCATACTTAACCTAACCCTCTTTCTTCCCAGGAACAAAACCACTGGGTCAAACCAAAAGCATGCTCAACTGCTGGACAATCTGGGAGAAGTAGTACAAGTCATGACCAGACTGATGAACTTAATCTATACCCTGGATGAAATACCTAAAGACTTCTGTGAAAACATCTTGTTCCAATCACAAAAACAAAAGAGTTCCACATTGGGGAGATCATTGTACAGTCATTCATTCAATCATTCAACTCACTCTGAGATAATTATTCAAAAGCAGAAAAGCCTGTTCCTCACATTTGTGAATTACAATAAAAGCTTGACAGCATTAAACATGATAAACTAATAGAAATCATGAAACAATTGCTGGCATCCCTGATTTAAATTACCAACATATACTGCAAACAAAGTGCTGAAGTCTGCACAGCTGGAGTAACGTCAAGAAAAGAGATGGTCAAGAGGAGATTTTGACAAGGGTGCACATTGTGAAACGAGGACTATGCTTTCAATCTGCACAGTGAGTATCTGAAAAAAGTATCAGTTGAAAAATAAGGAGGTGTGACAAGAAAAATGCCAATAACATCACAAACAGAAGTGAGGCTGATGGTGGGATTTGTTTCACATTCTGACTGGTGTGTCTGGAGAAGAAGATTTTTGAAGGAATTTATGCAACGGCCATTTTGACATACTTCCGGTCACATGATCGGCATGGTCTCTACTATTTAATCGCATGACCCTGTCGAAATGTTGTAACCCAAATTTGGATACATTCTGAACAGTGGGTCTGGAGAAGATTTTTTGAGGAATTGATGCGATTTTCCATAAATTGACGAAGGCGGCCATTTTGACACACTTCCGTTACTGTGATCGGAATGACCTCCACAATTTATCATCCCTACCCAGGCCTAATGTTGTAACTCAAATTTGGTGGCATTCTGACGGGTGAGTTTGGAGAAGAAGTTTTTTGAAGGAATTTACACGACCACCATTTTGACACACTTCCGGTCACTTGATAAGCATGGCCTCCACAATTTAACATCAGGATCCTGTCCTAATGCTGGAACCCAAGTTTTGGCGCATTCTGTCTGGTGGGTCTGGACAAAAATTTTTTTGAAAGAATTTCCACGATTTTCCTAAAAATTGACGAAGTCGGCCATTTTGACACACTTCTATTAACATGATCAGAATGACCTCCGCAATTTAACTTCCCAATCCTGTCGTAATGTTGTAACCCAAATTTGGTAACATTCTGACTGGTGGGTGTGGACAAAAAGATTTTTGAAGGAATTTCCACGACTTTCCCAAAAACTTGACTGAGTCAGCCATTTTGAAACACTTCCAATCACGTTATCGGTATGACCTCCACTTCACATACCCTGCCCTGACCTAATGTATCCCAAATTTGGATACATTCTAAACAGTGGGTCTGAAGAAGAAGATTTTTTGAGAAATTTATGCGATTTTCCATAAATTGACTAAGGCGGCCATTTTGACACACTTCTGTTACTGTGATCAGAATGACCTCCACAATTTATCATCCCTACCCAGGCCTAATGTTGTAACCAAAATTTGGTAGCATTCTGACTGGTGAGTTTGGAGAAGAAGTTTTTTGAAGGAATTTACACGACCACCATTTTGACACACTTCCGGTCACTTGATAAGCATGGCCTCCACAATTTAACATCAGGATCCTGTCCTAATGCTGGAACCCAAGTTTTGGCGCATTCTGTCTGGTGGGTCTGGACAAAAATATTTTTGAAAGAATTGCCACGATTTTCCCAAAAATTGATGAAGTCGGCCATTTTGACACACTTCTATTAACATGATCAGAATGACCTCCACAATTTAACTTCCCAATCCTGGCGTAATGTTGTAACCCAAATTTGGTAACATTCTGACTGGTGGGTGTGGACAAAAAGATTTTTGAAGGAATTTCCACGACTTTCCCAAAAACTTGACTGAGTCAGCCATTTTGAAACACTTCCGATCACGTGATCGGCATGACCTCCACTTCACATACCCTGCCCTGACCTAATGTATCCCAAATTTGGTAACATTCTGACTGGTGGGTCTGAAGAAGAAGATTTTTAAAAGAATTTATGCGATGGCCTTTTTGACACACTTCCGGTTCGGTGATCGGCATGGTCTCCGCAATTTAACATCAAGGACCCTGTACTAATGGTTGTATGTAACCCAAATTCAGTAGCATTCTGACTGGTGGGTCTGGAGAAGATTTTTATCAAGGAATTTACACAATTTTTCCAAAAATTGACTGAGGTGACCATTTTGACACACTTCTATTAACGTGATCAGAATGACCTCCACAATTTAACATTTGCATAATGTCGTAACACAAATTTGATAGCATACTCACTGGTAGGTCTGAAGAAGAAGATTTTTGAAGAAATTTACTAAGTCGGCCATTTTGATCTAGTTAAAGTCATGTGACCGGAACGAGCTTTGCAATTCCTGTCACCACTCAGGAAAGGAACATTGCAACCAAATTTCAGCTGGATCAGCCCAGCGATTTGGCCGGAGAAGTCGAAATAGGAGGATGGACAATGTGCGATGACAATACTTTATCTGGAATTTCAATTCCAGATAAGCTAAAAGAAGAAAAGAAGAGGCACGCAGGTTTATATTCTGGAGCATACTTGGTCAGAGCAAATAGCAGAGTGGCACTCTCCTGACCCCCTATATGCTGCCCACCTCTGTTAGAACATAAATACAATACAAGGACAAGTGCTAGCCACTCACGTCTTCCCCAACTCCCCTCAAATCCCACCCTACCCCCCTCACACATGTCCCTCTCACCAATCTTCCCTCACTAGGTTTACTGTGCGCAGTCAAGTACGAAAGCAGAGCTGGCATATTGAAGTGTTTTCCACTTTGATTCTCCAAATGAAAAACACTCATAAGTGTGTGCTAAAAAGTGGATTGCACATTATAGCACGCATTCTCGATCTAGGATGGCACATATTTATGATGCAGTACATTTTTGTATTTCAATATATAACAACATTGCATCACTGGTTAGTTAATTGTATCAAAATCAATTTAAACAAATATTCATATTTCTTTTCCAACTTGTTGGACATTTAAGTAATGGTTGAGGCATGGTTCTTCAAGAGCAGATTGAAAATGCACTTTAAAGGGATCTGCAAAAATCAATGCAGTATTGGTACAGAACGATGAAAGAACCACCAAATAATTTTAATAACCACTCCTAATGTTTTTTGGCTCCGGTAAAAATCCATCGCCATTGCTAATCTGAGAATTATTAGCTTATCTGGTATTGGAATTCCAGATAAGGTATTGTCGTCGTGCACCGTCCGTCCATCTACTATTTCCACTTCTCTGGCCAAAACCGCTGGGCTGATCTGGCTGAAATTTGGCAGCAACGCTCCGCTCCTAACTGGTAACGGAGATTGCAATGCTTGGTCCGGTCACGTGACTCTAAGTACGTCAAAATGGCCGACTTAGTAAATGTCTTCAAGAATCTTCTTCTCCAGACCCACCAATCAGAATACTACCAAATTTGAGTTACAATATTAGGACAGGGTCCTCATGTTAAATTGTGGAGGCCATGCCGACCACATGAGTGTAAGTGTATCAAAATGGCAGTCATGCAAATTCCTTCCAAAATATTCTCCAGACCCACCAGTCAGAATGCTGCCAAATTTGGGTTAAAACATGAGGATAGGGTCCTTAATGTTAAATTATGGAGACAATGCCAATCACGTGACCGGAATTGTATCAAAATGGCAGTTATGAAAATTCCTTTCAAAATCTTCTCTAGACCCACCAGTCAGAATACCACCAAATTTGGGTTACATTAGGCCAAGACCCAGTTAAGCTACAGGTCCAGTGATCCTGTTTTATATGGGCTGGCAGGATGGTCTAGACTCCTAGAGGTACGCACACTTGCCTCTAAGCTGTCTTACATGGGTTTGAATCCCGGCCCAGTTATAAACCGTCATCCCGGTGTTTCGCCTGCAGGATGATTAATCAATGTGTGTGCCGTCCTTCAGATGGACGTCAAACTGGGCATCCCATCTGCAATCATTAAATTGTTTACGTTAAAGATCCTACTGTGTCCTTTGTGAAGAGTAGGTGAGCTGTCGCCAGTACCCTGAAACAATTCCAAATTCCTGCCCTATTCTCCTCCTGGGAGGAAAACCCTACTAATGGGAGCCTCCTGTCGCTCCGCAAAGCTACCTTCCCTCACCAAAGGTTTTCAGGCATTCAATGAGACCACCTTGCTGCAATATGCGTGTTACCCTTATTGACGAAACATTGATGTTTGTACTTTCAGAACTATCACCGGCACCCTGGCCAAATTCCAAAATTCCTGAGCACACCTACAGAGGGAATTGTATCAGCGGCATAGCCATGCCATCAGCCAATGATGCCACCCCGCAGCCTTGTGCTGCGTACAAAATAATTATTATATGCATGTCAATTATAATAATAATAATAATAATAATAATAATAATAATTAATCCTTTATTTCAGACACAAAGTCCAGACATCAATCATCACTGTACAGCATTAGTATCACACAAAAACGAGGTTATTCCACCTATGCACAAGCGATGAAGCACGAAAGCCAGCAATTAATGATTTCACGAGCATGTTGTCAATGAGAAAGACAAAGTTTCCAAAACTACACATTGACTTCCTGAGTAATTCTTGAAAAGACATCACCTCGTGATTCACAAAAGTTTGGGAAGCGCGATGCCGGCTAGTAAGGCCCAACAACCATCGAAAAAGCATTGTGACTGGACAGCAGAGTGATTTTATGCAAGGATGACTGAACAAAATTGCTCCACAAAGTTGACAATCACAGAAAGCAACAGTAGTATTTACACAAACGACACTTAATTTCATCAGAACAGATGAAAAAAAAAACCTCCAAAGTAGCATACTTGCTGGCACACAGAGGGAGCGATATTGTCGATTAATGTCGTGATTATCCCATGTCATGACTGATGTGACCTACTGTAGGTATGTATACCTGTCAACATGGCTCAATAGGTCACCACACAAGTAACAATCAGCTAAGTGGTAAAACCTCACCTGTCGAGTCTGAAACACCGTGCATCCCGATTTAGCGGTGTTACACACAACAGCAAGTTCAGCAGCTTTGTGTTCACAAATCCCTAATAGCACCCGTAAGGTAAACACAGAAGGAGCAAGCAGACTCACATCATCAGTATAACAAATGTTATTGACATAAATCCTTGACACTTTACAACAAACCTTTGCACCATTCAAACTTTTTGATAGATCATCTGCGTTCACGTTGAAACAGAAAAGGGGACGCGACACCACCACGTCTGACCCCATTAGACACCTGAAAGGCATCAGAGAACATATTCCCCCATAGAACCATAGCCATTTGTTTCCCAAGCCAGTTTTGCAAAAGACGTACAAGGCAAGTCGACAGACCACGCTCCAACGACTTTTTGAGCGGCGTCCAGTGATTAACTCTGTCAAAATCCTTCACGACAAGTATGTACATGGCTTGGTACTGCAATATCATCATGTCCAGACTAAATTTAATCGTGTAAAGGCTGATATCGTTATCACTCAAGGCCGACCACTTTATGTTTTTTATTCCGTCACAGCTTTCAGATGCAGCATCTATACATTCAGGCAGAACATCGAAGTTAACATTAAACATAAGAGGTCTCTGCACCCCCTTAGGACCATAGGATCCTCAGCCAGCCACCCTAGCCACCAAGCCAACAGCATGGTCTCTCCGACTCTGGGAGGATGGCTGAGATATAAAAGGTGTCGATGCTAAGTTAGATTCAGTTAATGTGTGTGGACACAAGGCCAGCTGATGGTGTTCCAAATTAACCCTTCTCCCCCTTTGTGTGTACATAATCTATAGAAAAACACAATGGTGTCTGTCACGATTGCTGTCTCCTCTCTCGCGATTTCACACATCATTCCTAAACTTTGTAGGCATAATGAACAATTTTGATTCTGTCCGATCCAGTCGAAAGCAGACTTTCGTCAAAGCGTTTCGATGCCAGATGATGTCACTGTATTCTGGTGGGCAGCACTTCAAGTCCAACTTTCATGGGATTTTCGTTGTTGTTCAATGGCCCTCCCATCATATGAAATGCAATTCCATCACATCATTCATCCTTTCACCGGTATATCAGGAAGTTTCGAAATAAAGGGCCTCTAAACTGAGGAAACAAGTTACGGTGGTTGTCGCCAAGCAACTCTGGCAATACTGTACAATGCATGCTGTTCTGTTCTTGTGTATGGCAGCTTGGCTGCCGGGTTGCAATCATTTGTTGGAGCACAGCAGTTCCGCTGATGCTGTGCCCCTCTACCAGTACAATAGTTCTCATTTAACCAACATCGGAAGAATGACAGGATGAGTCAACCCCACCTGCTGTTAATTATGCAGCCAACAGGGCTAAAACTCAGGACCCTAGGATCTTAAGCCAGCCAACCGAACCGCTAAGCCAACAGCAGGTTTATACAATGCATGCAATACAATGCAATGGAGTAGAAAAAGAAGGTTTCAACAGAGTGACTGTAAATATCGCAAAACGTGACTTTCGTAATGACGTAGGAATGCGAACTAGGCTTTTTGCGTAAGCGCTGCATGTGCGTTTTCAGTGACTCGGTTCTGCTTGCCAGGCACTTTTAACCTGCCATTGCTCGTGTGAAATCTGCAACTCGAATCGTCTTTTTAACATAATTTCAACCTTTAGACAAAAGAGTGGCAATTTCAAGATGGCGAACCATATTGTTCTGTTCCTGAATGCAAATCGGGCTCACGGATTTATACATAATTCGAGAAATATCCGTGGATGAGAGGTGTCAAATTCCTACCATTTCCTGCGGTGGCAGTGGATACAAATATGGGCGGACGCTTCTCCTTTGACCAATAGATGCAAAAAATCAAGTGTAATTTATCTTACCACGGCAGATCCAAACAAAAATATATATATATTTATCATGGCACTCACCCCATACAGCTCCTCCAACTCTCACCCCCTTCCTCCAAAACATAATTAGTTGTAAATATAATCGTTTTAGACTTTGCGTGTGCATTGACAAGGCCCAGATATGTCCTTCCCATCAGTGTGAAGAAGCACCTAAACCCGATATGGTGTCTCCCCCGGGACATTTGCTTGAATGCTGGTCATGTCGGCATCATCTTTCCCATTGCAGACATCCATTAAATAAATCACCAAGTGTGCCATGTTCGCACAAAGTAATTCCGCAAGGTTCAAAGTCCAATTACCAACAGGGATGATTGATTAGGTTGATTGGGTAAAACGTGCCTTTTACAGCCCATCCACGGGCTCATGTCATCGGGAGTTTTTGCAGTACGGGCTGCAAGATATCAACTTTTTGGGCAAGTTGATCATAAAGTTCTCCAAATCATTAATTATGCAGAGGCGCACATCTGGCGCATATCTATCTATATCTATCTATCTATCTATCTATCTATCTCTCTCTCTCTCTCTCTCTCTCTCTCTCTCTCTCTCTCTCTCTCTCTCTCTCTCTCTCTCTCTCTCTCTCTCTCTCTCTCGTACTGTTCCAAGTATTTTCAGCTTCTTTTAGAAGTTTTGTGAGCCAAGTTAGGTTACAATCCTTACTTGACTCATATGATATACGTTCCCTGCCCCGATTACCATTGTTGCGAGAGGTTTCTGTGCACGCGTGCCTAGCATTCCAGTCGCGGGTGGATTACGTCGTTTCGAAAGTCACGTATTATCCAACAAGACAAAGATGTGTTTCTGCCCAAGAATCTATGGTGGATATAACTCATTTCTGGTGGAATTACCTTCCAGACCGAGACTCTGCTGTAATGTGTGAACAAGTTTACGAAAGCAGATAGCTCATTGTGAGAACCAAGTGGGAGAAAAATGGAGAATCCTCATTGTTCTCATTCTCCTCCTCAAAAAATCAAAAAGGTTATGAAATGACGATCAATCCTCATGAAATCTTGCACAGCTTTCGAGCTTGTTCTGAACTCGAGAAAGCAAAAGGTCATTTAATTCAAATTATTTTGTTTCTTGCCAGGCCATCTGTTTGAAGAATTCATCGAAAAACAATATATGAACAGATTGCAACTAATATGGAGGCCATGAAAATCATGTTTATATTTGATAAATATAACGACATGGTATTCATAGAATACTTCCTCCGTGCAGTCTTGAGAAGGACTTGGTGCAAGCCGATTCTTCCGGCAGCAAATTTGAAGTTAAAAAAAAATTCAAATCAAATGGAAGACAAAATAAAATAGGTACTGCATTGAAGTAATCAGAAGGAACCAGAACAAGCAAAAACAAAGATGAGGTCATCAGGAGGAACCTGGATAGGACTCGCATTTCAGCTGCTATTCTCCACCCTCAAACCCATCCAGGTGCAGCCAAGTGAGCCTTATTAAAAAAACAACAAAAGAATGCAGATTCAAAAAAATTAAATAATTCTGCCTGTCAAACCATGCGTCCGATCAGGTTGAAATTTAAAACGTATATTCCCCATCTCCGCTAGATCAGAACTTTGAAGTTTCATGTCAGTTGATGCAGTGGTTCAAGAGAGAGTATTTTAAAAAATATTTTCCTTCAATCCAATATGGCTGCCAAACCATGTGACATATCAATTATTCATGAACACCCTGGTATCCTCAAGGCTTGTGGAACATGTGTGTGAAGTCTCCCCTCAATCTGTCCAGTCGTTCTGGAGAAGAAGATAATTTAAAGATTTCAGGGTAAATCCAATATGGCTGCTAAACCACGTGACCTATGAACTCATAAGTGGGAACTTTTTGTTCCTCATGGATATGTTGTCAGATCTTTAAAATTTCTCCTCGATCTGTTCAGCCGTTTCGGAGAAGATTTTTGAAGGTTTTTTTTTTTAATTCTTTTCTTGACTAATTTATTCAAAAGAAGACACTCAAAAATTTTCATAATGATTGGATGTAGCGTACTATGTATGAAATTATGACGTCATGACGAAGGCACCTATGACATCATTAAAAAATCACTTATCCCCCATGGGGAGAACTTGACAGGTGCAAAGTTTCATTTTTTTTCCATGGAGCGGTCCATGGCCAAGACTGTGACTCGCTACAGGTATGTAAACCTGTACTAACCTGTTCCATGGTCGGGATGTCGGTGACTAAACCGTCTCCCCCACCAAGATTTTTGGTGAGGAGGGTGTTTGAATATGGACACCCAGCAGGATTAAAAACAAAACATGTCAAAGGGCGGAGGAGCTCCTTGTGAGCCAATGGCCATCCATATCTAGTGGCCAACTGTGTCTGCGGACGTCCTCCTGCAGTTGGGTTACTTCTTATTAGGAGGTTGGTGGCAGGATTTGCACTCCGGCCAATGTAAAACCCTTCATTCCGCAAAACGCAAAAACGCAAAGAAATCTGAAAACCCACTCCATGGGAGTAACTCCTGTGCAGCTTCCCTTCGCAGGGCAGCACACCGGATGACAGGATTGGGGCAAAGCCTTCGGGACCCCCAATCTTTGATGACAGGAGGGAAACCATGGGGTAACATTGCCGGGTCAGATTGCGGGAGAGTGTGTCGGAGTGGTGCTGAGGTGTCGTCCACCAGACGGCAGTCTCCTTGGGTTAACCTGAGGCTGTCCCTTTGGGTGGGTGCCTGGAATGTCCTATCCTTAAGAGAGGATGATCACCTGTCGCTATTATCATCTGAGCTCAAGCATTTGGACATAGGTATTGCAGCACTCTCTGAGGTTCGGAGACCAGATTACGGCAAGATAATGATGGGTGGTTACACATACTATTGGTCTGGTCGCTCTGATGGCTACCATTCCCAAGGAGTTGCTGTAGCTGTGTCCAAAAAGCTGACTCCAATGATAATTGAGGTAACACCGGTCAACGAGCGTATTATGAGATGAAGGATTCCTCACTCCTTAGGTGTCATTTCCCTGGTCTCTGTTTATGCTCCGACTGAGGCGAGTGATCTCACCTTGAAGTATGAATTAGACGCCACGCTCGAGTTTGTGGTTGATCAGTGCCCCAGACGAGATAGACTTCTAGTCTTGGGGGATTTCAATGCATTGACTGGAACTGATAGGGATGGTTATGAGACGTGTGTTGGTCCCCATTGGTAGGAACTATGAACCAGAATAGCACTCAGTTCCTTGACTTTGCAAGAAGTCATGGACTAATGGCGGCAGGTTCATGGTTTCAGCGCCCACAAAGTCATCGCTGGACTTGGTATTCCAACACTGGTGGTGTGGCAAAGGAGATTGACCATGTCCTCGATGATGATCGCTGGAGGATGATCCAGAACTGCAGGGTCTACCGGAGTGCTCAGTTCCTCAAGACTGACCAATTCTGACCTCAATACTTGTTGTAGCAACTCTGACGTTGCACCATAAATTTAGGAGAATGGTACCATCCCAGCCTCGGCTGGATGTTTGCAAGCTCAAGGATGAGAGGGTAGCTGAGAAGTTTGCGAAAAAGCTGAGTGGAGATTTGGGGGGTCTGGGTGCTTTGGGAGGTCCTGAAGAGTTGTGGAGTGCCTTCAAGACCACCATCCTTGATGTTTCCGGTGGATGTCTTGGAACTCACCAAAGGGCAAAGAAGAATTTTGTCTCTCAAGGCACACTGGATACCAATGACCAGTGTCGCAGGGCCAGGCTGAGTGGCAGAGCTGAGCTGTTCAGGGAGCTGAAGAGTAAAACTGTACGTGCGCTAAGGATGGACAAGGAGTCCTATCTGCGAGGAATCTGTGAGGGGGGAAGAGCACCTGTGGTCAAGGGCTTCTTGTCCTGCTTACAGGGAAATTCGCGCATTGCGTTCATCCAAGCCCATCACTCGGTGTACTGCAGGTAGAGTAGATGGTGGTTGGCTCTTGACAGAGGAGTCTGAAGTGAAGGTCCGCTGGGCCGTTTACTTTGAGCGGTTGTAACAGGCTGATCCACCAGCTGTCGAATTGGACATCAGGGGTGTTACAATCCATGTTGCTTACCCTCCAATCAACTGTGGTTCACCTACGCTTGTGGAAACACGGGCTGCGGTGAACCGGTTGAAATGGGGTAAAGCTCCAGGGATCTGTGTCATCCATGCTGAACTTCTCAAGGCTAGTGGAAATGCTGCACTCGTGTCGTTGCATGCAGTTCTGTGCTCTGAATAGAACACAGGCATCATCCTAACTGCCTGGAAAAGGAACCTTGTTTTCCCTCTCTGGAAAGGGAATGGTGATCGCCAAGACTGCAACAACTACCGAGGGGTGCCGCTGCTCTCAGTGCCGGGCAAGGTCTTTGCTCGAATAATGCTTGATAGGGTTCACCACCATCTGCTTGAGCACCAGCGTCCAGAGCAGTCAAGCTTTACACCAAAGAGGTCAACGATTGACCGTATCCTTGCTCTTCAGGTCCTCACCGAACGCAGACGAGAGTTTTGGCAGGGGCTGCTTGCAGCCTATGTTGATCTCTGTAAACCGTTCGATTCAGTGAATCGGGATGCCCTCTGGAGGATTCTTGGTCTTCGTGGGGTGCCACCAAAACTGATCGATCTGATGTCTGAACTCTACTCTGGTACTGCGAGTGCTGTGAGAAGTGGTGGTACCATCTCTGACTTATTTCCAGTTGTGACTGGAATTTGTCAGGGGTGTGTACTTGCCCCTACACTTTTCAGCACTTGTATGGACTGGATTCTAGGGAGGATGTCGGAGAGATCAAGCTGCGGTGCATCGTTTGGGAATGTCAAGATCTCTGACCTTGATTTCGCAGATGATGCAGTCATCTTTGCAGATACTTTAGATATCCTTTTGGGGGCTCTCGAGTGCTGAATGAGGAGTCGGAGCCGCTGGCATTACGGGTTTCCTGGGTCAAAACTAAGATCCAGGCTTTCAATGACATCTTGAATGCTGCTGTCCTGTCTGTGGCGAGGATGTTGAGGTCAAGGAGAGATTCACTTACCTTGGCAGTGATATTCATGTCTTTGCTGGCTGTGAATCAGAGGTCAATAGACATCTGGGTCAGGCCTGGGGAGTGATGGATTTACTGGATAATGGGGTGTGGCGCTGCAGGTACCTGTGTGGGAGGATGAAAGTACGATCAGGTCCTTGGTGCTTCCAGTCTTGCTCTATGGATGCGAGACTTGGACTCTGACCAAGGATCTGAGATGGAGAATGAATTCCTTTGGTACCAGGTCTCTTCAGAGAATCCTTTGCTATTGCTGGTCAGATTTTGTGTCCAACGAGCGGTTGCTGAGAGAGATTCAAATGAGATTTGTTACTTGCATAGTCTGTGAGCGTCACCTGCGGCTGTATGGACATGTGGCTCATTTTCCTGATGCTGATCCTGCTCACTGGATTCTCTCAGCCAGGGAGTCTCGTGAGTGGAGGAGGCCAATGGGCCGACCATGTGCCTCGTGGTTGCAGCAGGTTGATCGGCATCTCAAGGAGATGGGGATGGGCCAGGCATCTGCCTGGGGGATGGCCAGACGGCGTCCCCTGGAGTACCGGCGGAAAGTGGACGCAGCGACGCGCTGTTCTGGCGCATGCTCCCATACCTGACCTGGTCTCAGAGATCATGAGGTCCATTTCTCATTTTTTTCCAACATGGCTGCCATACCACGTGACCTGTGATGTCATATCTTTAAAACATTATACCTGAGCAGTTGTACCGATGGTGAAAATTTTGTGTCACTCCGACAAGCGGTTCCAGAGAAAAGGGAATAACAAAGTGCAAACACACGCACACACAACCGATCGCTTAACCCCGCATTTCCCTTCGCAAGCGTGAGCTCATAACATGCAACTTGTGCCCACCCCCTTTATTAGACGTTGCATTTAATAAACTTTCATACTTGGCCCAATTTTAGAAATCACATGTGTGGAAAGCTGGACTGTTTCCTGTAAATGTCAATAACTTGGGTGATTTTTTTTGACGTCACGATGTGGAACTCAGTTGAGTCAATAACGTTTCAGCTCAGTCGAGCATCTGCATTGCCATGATATATTTTAAAATATTTCTCCTGCAATAAATTTGTCAAAACTTTTTCATGTAGATATTTTATAGCAAACGCCACCGACCGGAGTCCGGTTGATTGCCTCGAGAGTCAAACACATGCATCATCAGGAAAAACGAGGTCACATCCATCCACAAGCCAAGTCTCAAGTTAAACACCAAGGGACACACGAAACACGTGATCCACAATTCCATGTGAGCTCTCAGACGTCATCGATTAGCAGAAGAGGGCATTGATTGTTTGGTGGAAACTCGACGCCAACAGCTCTCCACGTCCAGAGATGTTTCAAGCATCATACTTGTAAGAACATCTCGTGCTTTTTGCCTGCATTTATTATCCCAACCAAGTGCTGCGCTTCTGTAAAGCCATTAACATGAACACGGAGAATGAAAAAATTGAAGTAAATACTGAATAGAAAGCACTTGGATGAAGAGGTTATTTTCATGATCTCAGAGCACTTTGCCCAGAATAATATCAACAAAGTTCTCGAAAAATTTATACGAATTAATGGCAGCACGCAAAATACTAATTATTTAGCACTTGTGGGTGCAGAAAGGTTGCACCAAAACAAGCTTGAACGCTGTGATCATCCCGAAACAGTAATTATCAAAGGGGTTCCATTTCTTCTTGACCAGAAAATCATTTGAGTCCTCCATCACATCGTTATGCAACATGGGCTGGCAATCCCGTTTGCGACGCAGTAATCTACAATTGGTACACAATGATACAGAAACCACAACGCAGATATTTCGTTCTCAGACTACATGGAAATGGATGTTGTTGTTGCGTACACAGCCTGTGGGTCAACCTAATTTTGCCAACCTCAAAAGGATGACAGGCTGAGTCAACCCACCTCATGTTATTTCAATGGCTCGGGGGGTCAAACTCAAAGACCCTAAGACATATATATATATATATATATATATATATATATATATATATATATATATATATATATATATACATACATACATAACCGGGCGTAGTGGCGTGCGCCTGTAATCCGGCTACTCGGAGGATCGCTTGAGGATGGGGACTCTGCACTGGGACGCGCTATGAGAGGGTGTAGGGCAGCCCAGAATCATGGAGAAGCCCAATCCTTATCCCTGTGTGGTAAGAGGCGACCAGGGTTGCGTCAGGATGGGCATCCGGCGTAAAACCTGTGCCAAGTCAGGATGCGGATCATAACGGATGATCCGCTGTGGCGACCCCTAACGGGAGCAGCCAAAAGACGAACAACAACATATATATATACAAATACAAATATATATATAAATATATATAAATATATACAAATACAAATATATATATAAATATATATATAAATAAACAAAATATATACATGTGTTTTTATATATGTATTTATGTATATACATATACAGGGGGCTGCAAAAGTAGGTATACAGTAATGAAAAACAAAACGTGCGCACAAAACGTATTTTATTGGTTATACAAGCATATCAATAATAACATACCAATAATAAACATATCAATAATAAACATATTAATATAGTATTAAAGAATGAATTCTAGTATTAAATGAATCCGAGCACCACAATTAGACTTCTGGTAATACTGGTATAATCCTGACTGTATACCTAATTTTGCAGCCCCCTGTATTTGTGTGTATGTATGTATCTCGTGCTTTTTGGGCCTGTCATATATATATATATATATATATATATATATATATATATATATATATATATATATATATATATATATATATATATATATATATATATATATATATATATATACATACATACATACATCTCAGCCTGTCAATCGGGATTGCAACACCCCTGACATCCAACTCCACAGCTGTGGATCAAACTGGTACAGACGCTCAAAGTAACCGGCCCAGCGGGCCTTCACTTTGGACTCCTCTGTCAAGAGCCCACCACCCTGTGCACTATCTGCAGTACACCGAGGGACGGCCTTGGACGAACGCAATGCGCTCATTCCCCTGAAAGCAGGACGATAATTACATGACCACAGGTGATGCTCGACCCCCTCACTGATTCCTCACACATAGGCCTCCTTGTCCACCCTAAGTGCACATACAGTTTTATGCCTCAGCTCCCTGAACAGCTCAGCTCTGCCATTAAGTCTGGCCCTGCGATTCTGTTCAATGGTATCTGGTGTCCCTTGAGAGACAAAATTCTTCTTCACCCTCCGGTGAGTTCCAAGACGTCTATCAGCAACATTAAGGACGGTGGTCTTGAAGGCACTCCACAACTCTTCAGGATTCCCCAAAGCACGCAGACCCCCTAAAATATCGACTCAGCCTGTTCGCAAACTCCTCAGATACTCTCTCATCCTCAAGCTTGCCAACATCCAGCCTAGGCTGGGATGGTGCCATTCTCCTCGATTTAAGCTGCAACTTCAGAGTTGCTACAACAAGCCTGTGGTCAGTATTGAGGAGCTGAGCACTCTGATAGACCCTGCAGTTCTGGATCATCCTCCAGCGTTTTGCCTCCATCAATGAGCACATGGTCAATCTCCTTTGCCACACCGCCAGCTTTGAAATACCAAGTCCAGCGATGAGCTTGTGGGCGCTGAAACCATGAACCAGCCATCTTAAGTCCATGACTTCTTGCAAAGTCAAGGGACTTAGTGCTATTCTAGTTCACATTTCCAGACCCTTGTGGACCAACAAATGTCTCAGAACCATCCCTATCTGTTCCAGTCGATCCACCAAAATCCCCCAAGACTAGAAGTGTATCTCACCTGGAGCA
The DNA here is from genome assembly GCF_056783735.1 of Eptatretus burgeri. NCBI lineage: Eukaryota > Metazoa > Chordata > Myxini > Myxiniformes > Myxinidae > Eptatretus > Eptatretus burgeri. Next base: position 57,689,265 of record NC_140969.1, read on the forward strand.
CTGATCAACCACAGACTCGAGCGTAGCATCGAATGCATTCTTCACAGCGAGATCACTCGCCTCAGTCGGAGCATATACAGAGCCCAGGGAAATGACACCCAAGGAGTGACAAATCCTTCGTCTCATAACATGCTCGTTGACTGGTGTTACCTCAATTTTCATTGGAGATAGCTTATTGGACGAAGTTACAGCAACTCCTTGAGCATGGTAACCATCAGAGTGACCAGACCAATCGTAGGTGTAACCACCCACCATGATCTCACCACAATCTGGTCTCCGAACCTCAGAGAGTGCTGCAATACCAACATCCAAACCCTTGAGCTCAGATGATAATAGCGACAGGTGATCATCCTCTCCTTGGGATCGGACATTCCAGGCACCCACCAAAAGGTACCGCCTCAGGTTAATCCATTGAGACCGCCGTCTGGTGAACGACACCTCAGCACCACCTCGACGCACAATACCGCAATCTGACCCAGGAAAATGACCCCATGGTTTCCCTCCTATCATCAAAGATTGGGGGCCCCAAAGGCTTTTCTCCAATTCCGTCATCCGGTGAGCTATCCTGCGAAGGGAAGCTGCACATGAGGTACTGCCACTGAGTGGGTTTTCAGATTTTTTTTGTTTTGCTTTTCGAATGTTTTGCGAAATGAAGGTTTTTTTCAGTAGCTGGAGTGCAAATCCTGCCACCAACCTCTGGATAAAAAGTAGCCCAACTGCAGGAGGACGTCCGCAGACATAGTTGGGCACTAGATAAGGATGGTCATTGGCTCACAAGGAACAACTCTGCACTTTGACAGGTTTGGTTCTTCATCCTGCTGTGTGTCCATATCATACACCCTTCTCACCAAGAAACTTGGTGGGGGAGATGGTTTCGTCACTGACAACCCGACATTGGAAAAGGTTAATATAGGTTTTTATGGTACCTGCAGCAAGTCACAGATCTAATCTGACCTGCCCTGGGTAAAGTATCAACAAGTGGGCCCCATTGCTTACCCATGCTTTTCAGAAAAAATACAATTTGATGAACGAATTTATTGGTGATAAAAAATAAAGGGAATCAATGAAGTTGGAATCGAGAAAGTTGACAGTAAATTTAAATATAATCGGGTGAACTGTGATTCTAAACAAGTAATGCAATGAGATAAATTAAGGATGCTCCTCCCACTCCCACCCCTGATCACATCTCCATCTCTATCTCTATCTCTATCTCTATCTCTATCTCTATCTCTATCTCTATCTCTATCTCTATCTCTATCTCTCTCTCTCTCTCTCTCTCTCTCTCTCTCTCTCTCTCTCTCTCTCTCTCTCTCTCTCTCTCTCTCTCTCTCTCTCTCTCTCTCTCTCTCTCTCTCTCTCTCTCTCTCTCTCTCTCTCACACACATGCACTGTGGCCCCCCGATGGAAGTGGTCGCTGGGAAACTATTCCTTTTGTGCATTGGATAAAACGACCCTTCGTCCATCACCTTAAATGCAGGTACCATGCCCGAGATGAGGCAGGATGCATTAACTCTTTCTTTGCCTCATGTACCCAACCCATTTTGTTCTATCCCCATCTTACCCTCATCATAGCAACTGTCTACTGGACTTTGTGTCCTTCTCACCTGAGAAGGTATTTTTAAAAAAAAAACTCTGGATAACTTCAATCCTGCTATCAGAAGGCATCGGTGTATGTTCTCAAATCCTTGTCTGCAGTGCTTGCTTCTCCTTTGTATGACATTTGAGCCTGTCCTTCTACCTTGGCCACCTCACCTCTGACTGGAAGTCAGCAAATATTCCTCCCATCCACAAAAATGATGTAAAAACAGATCCTATTAAGTACATGGAATCCTTCATGGCTGTTGATGTCGTCTTTCCAGTTTTCAATCAGCCTGTTTTCTGACCATCAGTTTGGATTCTGTCCCAGTTACTCAACTCTGGACATGCTGCTTCTCCTCTCTCAGCAGTGGTTTGAGGCACAAAATCTCAATCAATCGATATCCGCATCCTTGAACATATATCGAGCATCTGACAAAGTGTGGCATCCTACTTTGTTTGCCACGCAGTCTCCCTGTAATATAAAAGGCCGCCTTCATAACTACATTTCTGACTTCCTCCACTCATGCAGTCATGGTATTAGGGTTTGTGTTCGGGTTGGTATTAATGCAACCTTCTCCTCTGCTCTCCCATTTGAGACTAGAATGCTCCAAATGACTACATTGGCACAGTCTTGTTCCTTATCTACAAAAGTGACAACTCCGATGCTCTGAAAACTCTCTTTTCTCCTTTGAAGATAAGTCCATATTGTAACGTGCAGTACCCCCAACCCCCTGGCATGCAGATAGCAACTAAATAACTCTCTGCTGAAAAGGAAATTATGAAAAACTGGTCTGATAACTGAAAGATGTACTTCAATCCTGAAAATCTCACAGCATCAAGCTATCGCTCCCGATATATCATCAAATGAACCCACCTATATATTGCCAGGGTCAGCCATTGGAGAGGTCCCTTGAACTTATTGGACTCGCCATCAACCATAACCTCTCATTGGCTGATCTTACAGCAAAGCTAACTGCAGACTGGACCTCCTCTGTCATTCCAAGTATTTCCTTGACAAATCAGAGCCGCAATCTCCAAGCCCTTTGTCTATAACTCAAGGGATAACACTGTTCTTCCCTACAGTCTGGCCATCCAGTATGCTGTTCAAACAGCATCCCACCCATCCTGGATTCTGTGGAAACTCAAGCTCTAAACATTATTGGAATCTCCCATGATTCAGAAGAAGCACAAGGTCAATTGCTCTCACATCTCAGTCAGGTCAGTACCCTTTCTCTTTTTTATCCACCTCCACCACAGTCGAACTTCCTCTGCTCTCTCAGCTTTCTGATCCTCCCAAAAACACCAGAATCAATACTTTCTTCCAGTAACCAGATTCTGGTTAAACTGACAAAATGCAGACTGACTGCTCACATCAAGTATTTTGTTCCTCACGTCTCCCGTCTATAGAACCACCTTCCAGAAATATTCTATCTTCTCTCTAGAGTTACAAGCAAGTGGTGCACTGCCTGCCTCCTCATGTCCTTACAAACAATATTTATTGCCCCCCCCCCATGAACCCTCACTAACTCAATTCTCTTACTTGCAGGTTGTAGTGTTTCCTTCCCTCATATTTTCTTGTTAATTAATTCCCTTTCTTATTGTGTCCCACTGCCCCTACTGTCAGTTCATAACCTTCATCACATTGTTCTACCATGAGCCTCAATCTTGAAAACATCAGTCTGTAAAAGTCCAAGTAGTCATTGAGATTCATTTCCAAGACCCTTATCTGACATGTCTTCTCTTGTCCCCTCGAAGAACAATCCCGATGGTGATCATAACACCAGCCCTAATGACGCATGACATGTTTTCATTTTTTTATTGAGCCTGGCAAACAGTTTTCAGGGTCTCCATGTCCAGGACATTGTGGAAAGGTTGACGCTGACCCTCTCCACATGTTCAGTAATGCTCCAACTCTCCCAAACATTATTCTTACTTTTTCTGCCCGACCTGCTACAAATGCTTTCAAGCAAGCCAAAAATTATGTTTCGGCTCAGTGGCTTTGAGCAAGAGCATGGGATATGCCGTCTGGGGGGAGGGAGAGCAACGCGTGTGCGAGGAGCAAAGCAATGCAATGATGAAAGGCCCCAGGGAGTCATGGCCACGTTCATGTGCAAATTATCGTGGGAGTAAAGGAGACTTATACCTTCTGGCATACTAAACATACATTTCTGCCAAAAAATAGGCTCTGCTGGAGCCTAATTTCTAATCATCCGCTCATCTCCTGTCACTCTCCAAGCAGCCTTGATGACCCCACGGAAGAATAAATATTTTGAAAAAAATGAAAAGAACAGTCCCATTCACGAAAGGGGCTAAAGTCGATTCAACATCATATCACACCATTTTGGATGAGCTGTGAGTTAATTGGTGGCACATCAAAAAAAGTGTCAGATAATACATACAGACAAATAATGGGTGACAGAAGGAGAACGGCATCGAGGAGCACACCGTATTTGGGTGAGGACACTCAGCCGGCTGTCGTGGAAACATTTAAGATGGCATGTTGTTTTTTTTTAAATCCAAGAATAGGCTAATGCTCGTGCTCATACTCAAAATTACCTGTGCCTGGTGTCAAGGGTTCATTACACTGCCTCATCAGGACCTCTCCTTGTCAATAAATGCAAGGAAGTATAATCTCCTGGCATTCCAACATGAGATCAGTTGACATTTCCAAATGGTACATTTGTATGAATGCTCATAAAGAGACATAATTATCTTCCAGGGCACCCAAAAGATCATTTCAATCGAGTCAATGCCCGATTTCCTTCAAACGAAGTTCAGCCAGTACATTGTGATAAATCCAGGGACAGGGACATCCTCTGTGGGCAGAACTACAACAATGAATGTCGAAATCTGAGGATGTATACCGCAAAGTTCCAGTCTGACATACCCAAACACGTGCATTCCCAATTAGCTAAGCCCAGGCGTGGGTGGTCTGAAAAAGGGTTAACAATTAGCGTGGAAACTTACCAGGACTTGGTGACCAAACTATTTAAACACAATTTTGTTTATAACACTTTATTCCCATATATTTGTCCATGTCCATTGGTGGCTTAATCTCTTACACAGTTTCATCTGAAAGTGATATTTCTCAAAAATAACATTTACACACACCAACCTAAAAATTTGAACAAGTGGATGATTTAAAAAAAAATTATCAGCACAGACACCTGCCTGAATAATAAAATGCAGTGAATGAAATAAATAATCCACACCATTGTTTTGGACGATGCCGAAAATGAGTTTCATTTTGCAGGTCAGGTCAGGTATGGGATCATGCGCGGGAACAGCGTGATGCGGCGTCCAATTTCTGGAGGTACTCCAGGGGCCTCCATCTGGCCATCTGCCAGGCAGATGCCTGGCCCATCCTTATCTCCTTGAGATGCTAATCAACCTGCTGCAACCACGAGGAATGTGGCCAGCCCATTGGCGTCCTCCACTCACAAGGCTCCCTCGCTGAGAGAATCGGGTGAGCAGGAACAGCATAAGGAAAATGAGGCACATGCCCACACAGCTGCAGCTGACGATCACGGACTATGCAGGTAACAAATCACATTTGAGTCTCTCTCAGCAACCGCTCGTTGGACACAAAATAAGACCAGCGATCGCCAAGGATTTTCTGAAGATATCTGGTACCAAACGAATGAAGTCTCCGTCGCAGATCCCTGGTCAGAGTCCAAGTCTCACATCCATAGGGCAAGACTGGAAGCACCAAGGACATGAAGACTTGGACTTTTGCCATCCTGCACAGGTACCGATAGTAACACACCCCATGATACAGTGAATACAAGACTCCACAGGCCCAACCCAGACATCTATTGACCTCTGGCTCATGGCAAGCAGAGACATGAATATCATTGCCAAGGAAAATGAATATCTCCATGACCTCAACATCCTCACCACAAACAAGTACAGACAAGATAACAACATCCAATATGCCAATCAAAGTCTGGACCTTAGTTTTGTCCCAGGAAACCCATAATCCCAGCAGCTCTGACTCCTCATTCAGCACCTCGAAGGTCCCCAAAAGGATATCTAGAGTCTCTGCAAAGATGACCGCATCATCTGTGAAATCAAGATCAGAGATATTGACATTCCCAAATGATGCACCGCAACTTGAGCTCTCCGACATCCTCCACATAATCCAGTCCAAACAAGTGCTGAAAAGTGTGGGGGTCAGTACACACCCCTGAGGAACTCCAGTAACAACTGGAAATAAGTCAGAGATGGTATCACCACATCTCACAGCACTCTCAGTACCAGAGTATAGTTCAGACATCAGATTGATCAGTTTTGGTGGCACCCCACGAAGATCAAGAATCCTCCAGAGGGCATCCCGATTTACTGAATCAAACGCTTTGCAGAGATCAACATAGGCTGCAAGCAGCCCCAACCAAAACTCTTGTCTGCATTCTGTTAAGTCCTGAATGGCAAGGATACGGTCAATCGTTGACCTGTTTGGTGCAATGCCTGCTGCTCTGGGTGCGGGTGCTTAAGCAGATGGTGGCAAACCACATCAAGAATTAACTGAGCAAAGACCTTGCCTGGCACTGAGAGCAGCATCACCTCGCGGTGGTTGTTGCAGACCCAGCGATCACCCTTCCCTTTTGAGAGAGGGACAACGAGGCCCCTCTTCCAGTGAGGTGGGATGATGCCTGTTTTCAAGGCAGAGCACAGAACTGCATGCAACGACATGAGTACAGCATTTCTACCAGCCTTCAGAAGTTCAGCATGGATGCCACAGATCCCAGGAGATTTGCCCCCATTTCATCCGGTTTGCCAAGAGCCTGTGTTTCCACAAACGAAGGTGGATCACAGTTGATTGGAGGGTCAGCAATAGAGATAATTATACTCCTGATGTCCAATTCAACAGCAAGTGGGTTAGCTTGGCAAAGCCGCTAAAAGTAACAGGCCCAATGGGCCTTCACTCCGGATTCCTCTGTCAAGAGCCCACCACCCTCTGCTCTAACTGCAGTACACCGAGGTACGGGCTCGGAGGAATGCAATGCACAAATTCCAATGTAAGTAGGGCGAGAATCACTTGACCACAATTGATGCTCTACCCCCTCACAGATTCCTTGCACATAGTCCTCCTTGTCCACCGTCAGCGAACGTACAGTTTTGCGCCTGAACTACCTGAACAACTCAGCTCTGCTATTAAGCCTGGCCCTGTGACTCTGTTCAATGGTATCCAGTGTCCCTTGAGAGACAGAATTCTTCTTTGTCCTTTGGTGAGTTCCCAGACATCCACCGTTAACATCAAGGATTGTGGTCTTGAAAGTACTCCACAACTCTTCAAGACTCCCCAAAGCAACGAGACCCCCCTATTCCCCACTCAGCCTGTTCACAAACTCCTCAGCTAACCTCTCATTCTTCAGCTTGCCAACATCCAGCCTCGGCTGGGATGGTACCATTCTCCCGGATTTAAGCTGCAACTTCTGAGTTGCTACAACAAGCCGGTGGTCAGTATTGAGGAACTGAGCACTCCGGTAGACCCTGCAGTTCTAGATCATCCTCCAGTGACCATCAATGACGACATGGTCAATCTCCTTTGCCACACCGCCAGCGTTGGAATACCAAGTCCAGTGATGAGCTTGTGGGCGCTGAAACCATGAACCGGCCACCCTAAGTCCATGACTTCTTGCAAAGTCAAGGAACTTTGTGCTATTCTGGTTCAGTTCCAGAGCCATGGGGACCAACACATGTCTCATAACCATCCCTATCAGTTCTAGTCAATGCATTGAAATCCTCCAAGGCTGGAAGAGTATCTCGCCTCGGGCACTGATCAATCACAGACTTGAGCATGGCATAGAATGCGTCCTTCATTGTGAGATCACTTGCATCAGTCGGAGGAGTGACAAATCCTTTGTCTTATAATACGCTCATTGACCGGTGTTACCTCAATTATCATTGGAGTCAGCTTATTGGACACAGCTACAGCAACTCCTTGGGCATGGTAACCATCAGAGCGACCAGACCAGTAATAGGTGTAACCACCTGCTATGATCTCACCACTATCCGGTCTATGAACTTCAGAGAGTGCTGCAGTACCAATGTTGAAATGCTTGAGCTTCGATGATAACAGAGACAAGTGATCATCCTCTCTTAGGGATAGGACATTCTTGGCACCCACCCAAGGGTACCACCTCAAGTTAACCCAAGGAGATCACCATCTGGTGCACTGATCAATCAGTGACACACACTACTACAACTCAAGACCACCCTGACACACACTACCACAATCTGACCTGAGAAGCTTACCCCGTGCTTTTCCTCCTATCATCAAAGAGTGGGGGTCCCGAAGGCTTTGCCCCAATCCCATCATCCGGTGAGCTGCCCTGCGAAGGGAAGCTGCACAGGAGGTACTCCAACGGAGTGGGTTTTCAGATTTCTTTGCGTTTTTCTTGTTTTGCGGAGTGAAGGTTTTTACGGTGGCTGGAGTGCAAATCCTGCCACCAACCTCCAAAAAAACCCCCAAAAAACCACTTGTGAACAAGTAAAAAAGATAAAATGTCATAGCCCCCATTGTTTTCAGAATGTACTGTACGGAGTTTAAGGGCTAACCTATAATTCTGTGCAACTAAAATGGCCGCCAGTCTACCAGTCAGCCACTTTTGATCAGAACACAAAATGAAGTGAGACACACATGTATACCTTCATGCATTGTGCGTGTGCCAAGTTTGAACAAAATCGGACCATGCATGTCTGAGAAATGGTTGAGGACACATTTAAGTAACAAAATGGTCGCCAGTCGGCCATCTTGGAACTGATGTCGAAAAATGATGACCTGTTCATATAAGCCATCATTCCTTATCTGTGTGCCAAGTTTGAACAACACCGGTAAATGCATGTCCGAAAAGTTGTTGAGGACTTGCTCAACGTTCGGGTTTTTATAACTAAAATGGCTGCCAGGTAGACCATCTTGGATCTGATCTCGAAAAAAAATGGCATGCATATGTAAGCCATCATTTATTATTTGTGCCAAGTTTGAACAATATGGGTAAATGCATGTCTTAGAAATGGTTGAGGACGTGTTCGATACTAGTGTTTTTTAAAGAATTAAAATGGGTTTTAAACAATTTAAACAGTCTTCCAATCGGCCATCTTTGATAAAATCTCAAAATAAAGTGAGGTGCATGTGTATGCCATCATATACTGTGCTTGTGCCACGTTTCAACAAAATCAGTCCCTGAAACAGCCCATTTACAAGGGGCCAAGGACTATCTACACAAAGACTGATGAAATAACTGATCCTCGGGTCACTTACATGTCCATTTAGGCTCTCCCCCGGGGTAAGTTTTCCAAAACTGTAACTGCATATATATATATATATATATATATATATATATATATATATATATATATATATATATATATATATATATATATATATATATATATATATATATATATATATACATGTATATACATGTATTATAAGTGATTAAAACCATGGGCTCAGGCTTTCCAGATGTATTGTTTGCCGCAAGACAACTTTACCAACAACGACATCTGCAAAACTACAGCTTCGGGGTAATGAGTTGGGAACACCGTGACCGTCAAGCAGTTATATTGTGTGATTGTCTGACAGACAGACATCTCGTATGGATTTGCTACATATAGACAAAAAAAAACAAGAAAAAACGAAGATAGTGGGCACCAGCGTTTCATGATGTATAACACAGGATGACAATTACACAGCTGGAACAACACCACCAGTCACAACTACAAAACTTACAAACATCGACTCGACGACACCACTGACCTCTGTCAGGCCGCCCCACACAAAATCAAACACATTATGGAATACCACGGTCAAGACTCCACGAAGGAAGAGCACATCTTAGATGTGAGGGATCTCTGGGTCACTCTCAGGAGATTGATTGCCTATCTCGCTGCCACGGGCCGGTTCAAGCAGAACTGACCAGGGATAATCAACAACAACGACAAAACTATCTTTGGAGCATCAGGATGTCAGAGTTTACCAGGCAAAATAGACATATTTTGCCTAAAAACGACTGAAACAATGTTTCAAAATTTGGAAAATGTTCGAAACCATCAATGGCATAATATATATTCACCATGAAGATTATGCCACAGAAAGGAGTGCATGGCACAGTGTGTTGGAAGGAGGGAGGCTCACAGAGTCGACCCCCTCCGTCTATCATAATATCGATTCTATTTTTTATTGATAAAATTCTTACCTCAACAAATCAAGGGAAATGGAATTTCGTAATGAAAAATTACCCCAGTGTGGGGGTGACAGTCATCTCTATAATGTTTTTTACTATCATAATGGATGAACCATTGCCAGATATCTCCTAAAATGACTGACTAGATAGGTTTTGAAAATGGCGACTTTCACAACTTTCGTGACCTCGTGACCTTGACCCTGACCTCGAATCCAGGAAAAAATATGTCGTTGGGTATCACTCATCGACCTCTACCCACATACCAAATTTCATCAAGATCGGAAGTAAAAAAGTTTTCTTTGTACCGGGAGGTGTTTTTGACCATCTTCCAGGTCACGTGGCGGCCAAACGGGACGGAAATTCAAAAATCTGTCTGGTTAGATACAAGATAATATTTTTTACTATCATAATCAATAAACAGTTGCCGAATATCTCCTAAAATGACAGACGAGATAGGTTTTGAAAATGGCGACTTTCACAACTTTCGTGACCTCGTGACCTTGACCCTGACCTCGAATCCGGGAAAAAAATATGTCGTTGGGTATCACTCATCGATCTCTACCCACATACCAAATTTCATCAAGATCGGAAGTAAAAAGTTTTCTTTGTACCGGGAGGTGTTTTTGACCATCTTCCAGGTTACGTGGCGGCCAAACGGGACGGAAATTCAAAAATCTGTCTGGTTAGATACAAGATAATATTTTTTCCTATCATAATCAATAAACAGTTGCCGAATATTTTGTAGAATGGCAGACTAGATAGGTTTTGAAAATGGCGATTTTTATAACTTATGTGACCTCGTGACCTTGACCCTGACCTTGAACCCGGACAAAAGTTATATCGTTGTGCAACACTCATCGACCTCTACCCACATACTAAGTTTCATCCAGATCGGAAAGAAATATTGTTGACGGACGGACGTACGGACGTACGGACGTACGGACGTACGGACATTTGGTCCAGCTTTATTAGGTCATCTCGGTAAAGATGACCTAAAAATGGTGTAAACTCGATGAGTTTACAGAGTGAACCAGATGTAAACTCGAAGGACACTCGGTAGAGCGCATACCTCCGCCACGCATTGTAGTCCTGGCCTTGGCATAGAACCCCGTATACATTTCTGACCGCATAGACTTTGACAGTTGATTTGAGTATGTAATACCTCTAGCTTCAAGAATCTACGAGGTGTAATTCTGAAATTTTTCGCAAAATCCGGAAAACAGCCATTTTCCAAAATGGCCGCCATCAGGCCAGCGCCAAAAAAGAAATGCATATAACTTCTGATAGGAACGTAGTAGAAGGACGATTTTGGTGTCTATTATCGGGTTTTTGGGTATGCCCAACACAGTGGTGGTGTCAAAAAGCATTTTAGACGTTGCCCATTTACCGAAATCAAAGATGGCCACCACCCAAAATCGATAAAACATGAAAATCTGTGTAACTTTTGATAGGAATGTAGTAGAAGCACAGTTGTGGTGTCAATTCTGGGGTTTTCAGGTATGTCCGACACAATGGTGGCATCAAAAAGCATTTTAGAAGTTGCCCAGTTACCGAAATCCAAGATGGCCGACACCCAAAATATGTAAAGCATGAAAATGTGTATAACTTTTGAATGGAATGTAGTAGAAGGACAATTTTGGTGTCTATTATGTGGCTTACAAGTATGCCCGACACAGTGGTGGTGTCAAAAAGCACTTTAGACGTTGCCCAGTTACGGAAATCCAAAGTAGGCCTACTGTTACCCAAATCATGGGAATGTATATACCTTTTGATAGAAGTGGAGCCTTTTTCGTCTTTTTTGTTTAAGACTTTGGAAACAAAGCTCTCAGCCCCAATTTTTAATATCGACGATCAATAACTTAGTGGAGAAATAAGGAAACATTTTTCAGTTCGAGGTGCAGTCATTGCTGCTGCATTCTGATGCTGCACAGCCTGAGACGACTGCTTAGAGCTCCTGGTATGCATGAAAGAATGATCAGAACTGATGTTCAATTGTTCATTGCAATGATATACCAGTATTATATTTATTTAACACTGTCTAAAAGTGGTAAATGGTGAATCTGATCATTTATTTTTCAGTCCATTCAAGGGTGCTGTGAGGTATGTGGATGTGGTGGTGGTGGTGGTGGTGGTGGTGGTGGTGGTGGTGGTGGTGGTGTATGTTGATTGTATGTGGAAATTTCTTTCATTCTTTTTCAGGTGATGAAATTCTGAAAGATCCGAAACATGGCAGATAGAAAGAGAAGAAGTACCACACCAGAAGGGCTTAACCTTCGCCTGAAGCCTTCTCCCGCTGCTCTTCATCCTGACAGATGTATTATTTGCCAAAAGAAAGGCAAGAGCTCAGAACCACTCCATGGTGGGGCAACGGAAGAAAACGTGTTCGTGATGTAGTGGAAGTGAAAGATGATGATGTCAATAAACGGCTGAAAATTCTTGGACCTGACTTCGAATTCAAATATCACAATACTTATTCTTGCTATAAGAAATACACAGATGTACGAAACCGTGAGACCAGTTCTAACGAACCGGCTGCAGATGAGGCGACAGAAGAAGTATTATCTGACTCGACCATTCACAAGACATCCACACGCAGCTCCACCATGCCTCGGCCAGGACCCAGGACAACTGTTAACTCAATCTATACAGAATGTGTCATATGTGCATGTGATAGGGTCTGGGTCAAAACATATATTTCACGAAATTATGCTTGTCTCAACAATTTTAGGGAGATGATGAATGATGTATCAATGAATCACAGAGAATCAGCAAGGATTCATCATGAACTCACTGGTCGCAAGGCTGCTCAGCTCAACGAAAACGTGGCAAGGCTTCTGGACATTTGTGAGAGATAGGGGCAATCCTTACATCATCGAGGCTCCAGGCATCAAGCTCCATAACCTCATCACCAAACAGTTGGCAGATGATGAAGTGGCAGTGCGGCTGCTTCAGGTGCAACAGAACGGAGATCGACTGGTCAAAGAATTTCGGAAAGAGCAGTTCCTGGAGAAGACAAAAAAATTATCGGTCACCATATCAAAAAGAAACCTGCCGCAAATGGACTACAAACCACCCTCTGTGATGACTACAGCTCCTGTAACTGTCGCCCAAGATGATAGCGGCAGCTCAGCGTGACATTGAGATCGTGAAAGAGCGGGGCATGACACTCGACTCTATCTATGGCCATGATATCATCCCCATTTCGACAATATTTGAAGGTGACCTCCCCTCCAAACCCGACAAGAGTGCAATGATTGCTGATCTGGAGAAGTATTTAACAGTTGAAGACATGTATTTTCCCGGGGGGGACATATCCGTTATCTTAGACTTCATGTCTAAAATTCGGTCATTTCCAAACTTAGCATCCTTTGGAACATTCGATCGCGCAATTAGCTGTGTCCTATCTGCGGGCCGCTCAATTTGCTCCAGGACCAGCTTCCACGTCGTATTTGACAGCTACCTGGAGTCATCCGTTAAAGCTGGAGAAAGGTTCCGTCGTGCTGGCGGAGTGGGGTCTGTTGACCTCATTGAGCTCACTGCAGATGTACCAATACCACAGCAACTTGAGAAGTTCTGGACATCGCCGTCCAATAAAACCAAGTTGCAGCAGCTTGCCCGCCAGCTGGCATCAACTCCTCTGTTAGTCAAGCTGCCTATCGTGCTCAGCGGATGCATCACAGATGAGGAAATTGTGCCAGCACAGTTGCTGTGTGCAGGCAGATCGTCAACCCCACCGTCTGCCGAAACCTGTGAATCTATCGAGGCTTTGACATGTCGTGTGGAACAAGCTGATGATCGCTTCGTTCTTCACTGTGCATGGGAGGTGGCTCGCGGGAGTAGTCGGCTGCTCATGATCTCTGATGATACTGACACAATAGTGTATTTACTTCGCTTTATCTCTCAAATGCGAGAGAGGGGTCTTCAAGAGTTGTGGGTAGAGTTTGGCTCCAGTGAGCATAGGCGTTATATACCACTGCATGTTCTCGCAGATAAGTTGGGAGTGGGACTGTGCAGGGTCATAGTGAAGGCGCATGTCCTCACTGGCGATGATTCGCTTAGTAAGATTGGTTTTGCAGAGTAAGTAAGTAAGTAAGTCTCTCTCATGTCTCGCTTAGTAAGTCTCTCTCATGTGAACCACAGAAGTTCCTTGCTGATTTTGCAGAGTCAAATCAGTTAAATGAAGAGGTCGTGCAGAAGGCTGAGGAGTATCTCGTTCATGTGTGGGCTGGTGCAAAGTCCAAGCCAGAATCTCGGACCTTCGACCAGCTTCGAGTGGAGTGCCATATTCGAGCTACGACGCCGAAGCCCTTGGAAGCCCTACCCCTCACATCAAGTGTCATTCGTGGCCATATCCAGAGAGCTTTTTTTGTTGTGCGTAATGTCCTGTGCCTTCTTGGTGACCCCCATTCAGCTCCAGATCCGACGAATTACGGCTGGGTAATGGATACTGACATCCTCTTGCCTGCCAAATGTCTCAATTCATTACCCCATGGGAAGCTTGTTATCTGTAAATGCATGGTCAAGTGTAACACAAAGCGCTGCCCATGCAAAAAGGCTGGGCAAAACTGTGTGATCTTTTGTCACAAACAACAAGAATCAGCATGTCAAAATAACTAATGAGTAGTCAGTCAATTAGGTCAGTGACATCTTGGGTAGCACAGATAGATCAGTACACTAAATATTGCCTGTTCATCCAACGTTAGGATGGGACGTAAGAACTAATTGGTTTATCAATATCATAACTTGCCACTCTCTGTGCTTGAACTCATATTCCTACCACGACAGGCAATGACTGTACTGTGTAATATTATTCTGCAATGTTTTTTCTCTCAGTATTGTTATTACATATTAAGAATCTGTACTAGCCCTCGATAAATGTTTGTCATACTTCTATAAAACTTTGTGTGTATCTTATTTAACTGATTTGATTGTTTGCCATACTTGATTGGTGGTCATGCTGGATTTTGGCAAACTAGATTATGTTAAATATAATACTGTTACCTAGGACTGTCAAGATGGCCACACCAGACACCATTTCTGTTAAAAGTTATGCACGTTTTCATGTTTGACGAATTTAGTTTTGCGGCCATCTTGGTGTTCGGTAACTGAGAAACATCAAAAATGTTTTTTTGGCGCCAACACTGTGTCGGGCAAACCTAAAACTCCATAATAGGCACCAAAATCGCCCTTCTACTACGTTCCCATCAAAATCAAAACTTACACACATTTTCATGTTTGATGGATTTTGCGTGGCGGCCATCTTGGATTTCGGTAACTGGGCAACGTCTAAAATGCCTTTGAACCCCACCACTGTGTCGGGCATACCCGAAAACCCCATAATAGACACGACATTCGTCCTTCTACTTCATTCCTATCAAAAGTTATACACATTTTCATGTTTGATGGATTTTGGGTGGCGGCCATCTTGGATTTTGGCAACTAGGCAACGTCTAAAATGCTATTTGACGCCACCATTTTGTCGGGCATACCTAAAAAACATATAACAGACACCAAAATCGTCCTTCTACTACGTTCCTATCAGAAGTTATATGCATTTCTTTTTTGGCGCTGACCTGGTGGCGGTCATTTTGGAAAATGGCTGTTTTCCGGATTTTGCTACAAATTTCAGAATTCCACCTCGTAGATTCTAGAAGCTCGAGGTATTCCATGCTCAAATCAACTGTCAAAGTCTATGCGGTCAGAAATGTATACGGGGTTCTATGCCAGGGCCTGGACTATTGCCTGATCCACGAGAACATATCGGACCCAATTGATTTTTGAAATATCATACCTTATATCGTTTTTGGCCCGATCTCCCAATGGTGAAGAATCACTTAAATACTCTAATAGTCCAATCCAGATCCAGATCTTCACCAAAATCTAATCAGTTCTTCCTTGTCACACACCGAACTTTATCCGGATCCATGCATAACTTTTTGAGATATCCTGCACACAAACAGACAGACAAACAAATAGAGAGGGGTGAAAACATAACCTCCTTCCCCTTTGGTGCCAAAGGAAATAAACATTGCACCATATCTTAAATTATACAGCCGATCAGAAATCTTCTTTCTGCATATGGCAGCTTGGCTGCCAGGTAGCTATCATCTTGTTGGGGTGCAACGATGCCACTGATACCGTGCCCCAATACCAGTATACTGGTACTCATTTCACTGACTTCAGAAGGATGACAGGCTGAGTCAACCCCACCTGGTGTTAACTTAGCAGCCAACAGGGCTCAAACTCAGGAACCTAAGAACCCAAGCCAGCCACCCTAACCACTAAGCCAACACCAGGCCTGGCTCCAGAAATCAACACAAAAGAGTCGACAAAATAAAGTAAAGTACACATCAGCCTGAAAATACTCCACATTGCCATTGCACAAGTGACTTTCCATTTCCATTTTGTTCTCTTCCATTCCACCGGAGTTCTTCCATGAGCCTCGATCATGTGTCCCCAAAAAAGAAAAGAAAACCAACAGTACATATCAGGCTGAAAATACTCTGAATTGCCATTGCAAAAGTGACATTCAAAATAAAAATGACGTGCTTGTCCCGGTTTTCCGATTAACTCTATTTTCAGCTTTGGCCACCGACGACGAAACGATCTTTTGGGGAACATTGCAAAACGCCGGGGGTACAAGGATCTGTAGTTCAAGGAAGTCCATTGAGTCTGATGATGATTTACAAGGAATGCTATTGCTTGCTATATGGGAAATGATTAATCCTTTGTAACAAGCCCACCGGTCTCGAATGGAGTGTGTGCTGCTCGTGGTTCAGCACAGGACGTTTCATGCAGATTTCTTGGCATGGAGCACACGTGGATCCACTCCATGCTGTGGCATTTCTTTGCTTAACGAGGAAGGCTGGTAAATACCGTACGCCGTTAGTTAGCCTAACGTGCCTAACGTGGTTGTGCGATGCTCAGCGGGACATGAAAATAAATGCACATATAATTAACAACCAGGTGAGTATGTCTGAAGGTGTACAAAGACACAAAATGAACTTGTTTAAAACACAAATCCCTAATGGCATAAATTTCCACGAAGAACTCCAATGCACGCATGCACACGCACATCTACGAGGGTTAGTCAATAAGTTTAAAGTGAATTTGTCAATTAATCACCAATTATGCTTCATTGGTGGGAAACACTTTCATTTTTAGTCACAGTCCACCTATTTTGCCAATGCTTCGCACGGTCAAGTGAACGCTCTCGTAATAAAATAATTTTGATTCCCCGCTTCGTTCCTGCTTTGCCATTTGAACTTTGTCCTCCTCACTGAAGTTCAGACCTCTGACAGCTTCCATCAAAGAGCTAAACAAACGAAAGTCTGTTGGTGCGAGGGATAGACCGTCATGTGGGTGGGGTGAAAGTTGAAAAGGAAGCTCCTCAATGCATTGCACTGTGGTCCTCGACTTCTGGGTTGTCATGTTGCAGAATGACAACAATGGCGAGTGCCCCCTGACACATTGTACATATTGCTGGCTTCAATTTCGTTCAGAGACATCATTAAAATTTGTTACTATTTCAAAGTACAGATTGAAGTGGGTGACGACAACAACTTGTCATCCACTTCAATCTGACTGTGACTCATTCCAGCGTCATCATCGCGCTCCTGATGCTTTGATCGGACCGAACAATTTGGGGTGTTGGTGATGATGGGCATTTCCATACCATGGCTCTAGGTTTACTCTTGGGTTTGTAATGCTGAACCAATCTTTTGTCAGGTCAGATCAGGAATGGGAACATGCGCCGGAGCAGCATGTCGCTGCGTCCACTTTCCGCCAGTACTCCATGGGCCTCCTTCTGGCCATCCCCCAGGCAGATGCCTGGCCTATCCCCATCTGCTTGAGATGCTGATCAAACTCCTGTAATCACGAGGCAAGTATTCAGCCCATTGGCCAACACCATTCACGAGGCTCCCTTGCTGAGAGAACCTGCTGAGCAGGATCAACGTCAGGAAAATGAGCCACACGTCCATACAGCCGCAACTGACGCTCACAGACTATGCAGGTAACAAATCTCATTTGCGTCTCTCTCAGCAACCACTCGATGGACACAAAGTCTCACCAACAAGAGCCAAGGATTCTCCAAAGAGACCTGGTAAGAGTCCAAGTCTCACATACGAAGAGCACGACTGGAAGCACCAAGTACCTGAAGACTCGGACTTTCGTCCTCCTGCACAGGTACCGATAGCAACACACCCCATGATCCAGTGAATCCATGACTTGCCAGGCTCGACACAGATGTCTTTTGACCTCTGGCTCACAGCTAGCAGAGACATGAATATCACTACCAAGGTAAGTGAATCTCTCCGTGACTCAACGTTCTCACCACAAACAGGTACAAACAACATAGCAGCATCCACGATGTCTTTGAAAGCCTGGATTTTAGTTTTGACCCAGGAAACCCATAATCCCAGCGGCTCTAACTCTTCATTCAGCTCGTTGAGGGCCCCCAAAAGGATATCCAGAGTCAACACAAAGATGACTGGGAATGTCAAGATCTCTGACCTTGATTTTGCAGATGATGCAAACGATGCACCACAACTTGAACTTTCTAACATCTTCTTAAGAATCCAGTCCATACAAGCGCTGAAAAGTGTGGGGGCGAGTACACACCCCTGATGAACTCCAGTAACAAATGGAAATAAGTTGGAGATAGTATCACCACATCTCACAGCACTCTCAGTACCAGAGTATAGTTCAGACATCAGATTGATCAGTTTTGGTGGCACCTCACTAAGACCAAAAATCCTCCAGAGGGCATCCCGATTCACTGAATCAAACGCTTTGCAGAGATCAACAGAGGCTGCAAGCAGCCCCTGTCAAAACTCTCATCTGTGTTCGGTGAGGACCCGTAGAGCAAGGATACAGTCAATCATTGACTTCTTTGGCATAAATCCTGACTTCTCTGGGTGCTGGTGCTCAAGCAGATGGTGGCGAACCCTATCAAGAATTATCTGAGCAAAGACATTGCCCGGCATGAAGAGCAGCATCACACCTCGGTAATTGTTGCAGTCCTGGTGATCAGCCGTCCCTTTCCAGAGAGGGACAACAAGGCCCATTTTCCAGTCAGTTTGGATGATGCCTGTGTTCCAGGTAGAGCACAGAACTGCATGCAACGACACGAGTACAGCATTTCCACCAGCCTTGAGAAGTTCAGCATGGATGCCACAGATCCCAGGAGCTTTACCCCATTTCAACCGGTTCACCACAGACTGTGTTTCTACAAACAAAGGTGGATTACAGTTGATTGTGGGGTCAGCAATAGGGATAGTAATACCCCCGACATCCAACTCAACAGCCGGTGGATCAGCTCGATGCAGCCGCTCAAAGTAACTGGCCCAACGGGCCTTCACTTCAGACTCATCTGTGAAGAGTACACCACCCTCCACTCTAACTGCAGTACACTGAGGGACGAGGTTGGAGGAACGCAATGCACAAATTTCTATGTAAGCAGGATGAGAATCACTTCACCACAGGTGATGCTCTACCCCCTTACAGATTCCTCGCACATAGGTCTCATTGTCCACCCTTAGCAAAAGTACAGTTTCACGCCCCAACTCCCTGAACAACTCAGCTCTGCCATGAAGCCTGTCTCTGCACCTCCAGTCAATGGAATCCATTGTCCCTTTTGAGACAAAATTCTTCTTCACCCTATGGTGAGTTCCAAGACATCCACCGGCAACATTAGGATGGTTTTGAAGGTATTACACAACTCTTCAGGATTCCCCAAAGCACCGAGACCCCCCCCCCCCCCAATTCTCCACTCAGCCTGTTCGCAAACTCCTCAGCTACCCTCTAATCCTTGAGCTTGTCAACACAGCCTTGGCTGGGATGGTACCATTCTCCCGGATTTAAACTGAAACTTCAGAGTTGCTTCAATAGGCTTGTGGTCGGTATTGGGAAAATGAGCACTTCAGTCGACCCTGCGGTTCTGGATTATCCTCCAGCAGCCATAAACGAGCACATAGTCAATCTCCTTTGCGACACCGCCAGCGTTGGAATACCAAGTCCAGCGAAGAGCCTGTGTGCGCTGCAACCATGAACCAGCCACCCTAAGTCCATGTCTTCTTGCAAAGTCAAGGAACTTAGTCCTATTCTGGTTCACAGTTCCAGGCCCATGGGGACCAACATATATATATCCAACATATCAAAAACCATCCCTATCACTTCCAGTCAATGCATTGAAATCCCTCAAAACTAGAAGTCTCTCACCTGGGGCATTGATCAACCATAGACTCGAGCGTGGCATAGAATGCGTCCTCCAGGTGAGATCACTCGCCTCAGTCGGAGCATAAACAGAGACCAGGGAAACGACACCCAAGGAGTGACAAATCCTTTGTCTTATAATTCGCTCGTTTACCGGTGTTACCTCAATTGTCATTGTAGTCAGCTTAATGGACACAGCTACAGCAACTCCTTGGGCAGGTAACCATCAGATTGACCAGACCAATAGTAGGTGTGATCTGGTTTGACCAGACCAATAGTAGGTGTGACCAAACCACCCACCATGATCTGGCTGCAATCCGGTCTCCGAACCTCAGAGAGTGCTGCAATGCTGATGTCCAAACGCTTGAGCTCAGATGATAATAGAGACAGTTGATCATCCTCTCTTAGGGATCGGATATTCCAGGCACCCACCCGAAGGGACCACCTCAGGCTAACGCGAGGAGACGGCCGTCTGGTGGATGACACCTCAGCACCACTCCGTGACACACCACCACAATCTGACCATGCAAGTTTACCCCGTACCTTTAATCAAGGAATGGGGGTCCCGAAGGCTTTGCCCCAATCCCGTCATCCGGTGAGCAGCCCTGGTGAAGGGCAGCTGCACGGGAGGTACTCCCACGGAGTGGGTTTTCAGTTTCCTTTGCATTCGTTGGTTTTGTGGAATGAAGTGCTTTACCGAGGCTGGAGTGCAAATCCTGCCACCACCCTCCGAAAAAAAAAAGTCGCGATGATATGTGCAAAAAAATTTCTCTTTTGTCAGTGGCGATGATGCATGCCAAAAATCCATTGCTTACCACTTTGTATCCCCGGAGAAGACTGGCATACTTGCAAATGTGTTTGGTTGTGCTTATCAATGAATATTGCCCGCGAACCAACATAACAGGGTGCACTAATGATACGGGTATATGGGCCATAATAATAGTGTGTTCAGGTGACGATGGTATTTTTGTTCAGAATGAGCGCGCGAGTTAAGACCATGCACTCGACCGAGTGTTGTTTCAGTTTTTATAATGGATCGAAGTCTCATGGTGGAACCTGTACATATCACATGTAGGACAATGACATCAGTCAAAATTGCAAGAACATCGGAAGGCATTTGACAAAGTGGAATCTGTACATATCACATGTAGGACAATGACATCAGTCAAAATTGTAAGAACATCGGGAGGCATTTGACAAACGAATTTGGCTACAAAGGATTTGAACTTGGGGTTCTGAGCATCACGAGTCATTGCTGCTTCCGCCGAAACACTTCCCCTGATGATGCTGGGATTGCAGGTTCATATCAAATATACTATGTCGATTTGTCCAATTCCTATTCAAATCCGAATTTATAATTCATGAAAAAGTAATATCATTGTCCTTCATGTGCTGTATGAAGACTGGAAGCTCCTCCATGAGCCGTGAACCTTAAGAGAAAAAGACAAGCTGGCTCGTCGGCTCATCACTCGTGTGTCAAAATATTCTGACCCCACATGTAAATCCCTAATTATGATACATAAAAGTGCTGCATCGTTATAAACTCGATAATTATAATTTTGAGAAGCCTTCGAGGGGAATCTTGCACTTAACGGCTCCTTTTGAAGGCCGTTGGTTCAGTTGTCGATTGCCCGAATCAAATTCGAATTCAAAAGTGCGTTCACGTGTCACAGGCTTCACAGGCAGCCAATGAACGAGAATAATTGCACCCTTTAGGAATGATTTCGGGAAAAGATTTGCCTCCAACTTGGTGTTTGCCGAGTTTGGAGTTTTAGCCACAGAACGACTTTGAATTGATTGGAAATTACTTCGCTTTTTCACTCTGGCGATGTTTAAGGAAAAAATTGCCAGCCTACCTGCAGGTGGTTTAGTGAAGTTCATCGAATCTGCTCAGTGGTTAACAGGCAAGGAGCCATGAGTGTATGGGTGAGATGTCCACGGGGTCTGACCCTGGAACACCACCAAAAAATGGCAGGGTGCAATGCTCACGTGGATTTCCACAAATTCACATCAGCACCAATCCTTGACAGAACCACTTTCTCTCCTCAAGGCCTGATGAGCAGAAAAAGAAAAACGTTTTGCAAAATTTGTCAAGAGAAAGGGTTCAGTCAGATGGGAGAAAATAGCTCAACCAAAATGGATCATCAATTCCAGGGACAGACCTCCTCAGTGCATGTCCATGGATCCCGACCTAAAAGTGGTGGTAGATGCATGGATCAGTGGGCGGGTGAGGCATAAGGCGGGGCATGAACCCCCAGGGCTTCATTTTAAAGGATGGAATTACCCGGCACACAAGAAGCGAAAAGTGGAGTTAAGCAAATGGTTCACTTTGTCTGTCCGTCTCTGTGTGCCTGTGTCTGTGTGTCTGTCTGTTCACATCAGTTTATGATCGAGGAACAACCTCATTTGAAACTAGAACGGGCACTCAGGAGAGCGCATACCTTCGCCAACGCTACATTTTGCCCCCCCCCCCCAGAAACCGTTGATTGTGAGGGTATTTAATCCCATACCACATCAGCCATCTCATATGTGTTATGATGGCTTAAAAACATTAAATTTCCTGTGCCATATTGTATATCACAAGATTGGGCATTGAATTCACAACATTTTGGCATTGGTTGCATGCAAATTGGATAAAAATCGACCGCACTATGGCAAAATGACGATTTTGACCTTTTCATGAGCTCGACCTTGACCTTTGTACTCTTACTTTTGTAATTGGTATTAGAGTATGGGGAACAGAACAGTCAACATTTTGGTGTTGGTTTCATGGAAATCGGATAAGAATTGACCGTGTTATGACTAAAACCGCACATTTTGCAATGTCGTGACCCCCCCCCCCCTGACCTCTGACTCCCAACCGCTAATAAGGGTTATTACGTCATTGTGTCATGTCACACATCACAAGATGGGGCATTGAATTCTGAACATTTTGGCATTAGTTGCATGCAAATTGGATACAAATTGACCGCGCTATGGTAAAAAGACGATTTTGACCTTTTCATGACCTTGACCTTGACCTTTGGCCCGATCGCTCCCAAAATCTAATCAAATGGTCCTCGGATAATAACCAATCATCCCACCAAATTTGCTGCGATTCAGTTCAATACTTTTGGAGTTATGCGAATAACAAACAAACACACACATTCACAAATAAATAAATAAATAAATACACAGCGATCAAAACATAACCTTCGCAACAAAGTTTGCGAAGTTGATGAATGTTATATTTTTAACACTGGAGAACATGAATCAGAACACGAACCTGCAGTTTCGCAGTACTTTGGCTCTGAATTTGTCAAATTGTATGGAATCTCGTCCTGAGTGCGCATGCGCACAGAGAAATAACGTAATTGTTCTCATCTATCTGCCTGTCCGGCAGTCAAATGAATTTGAAAATCATTCCAAATCGGAAACTTACTGTTTTTAGCAACATCATAAAGGACACAAACAACAGTCCTGAATAACTAATATGTGTTAAATAAGTTAAAATAAAAGACAGTGCATGAGTAGCGGTAAACCTTCAAATAAATGATTGTTTGTTTTTCTACAGCCTTTAAAACTTTTATTTCATTTCAATTGAATGATATTGTTACGGGTTCTGAGGAGCGCGCGGGGCTCACGAGGGAGTGGCTTGGACCAGCTACTCAACTTCCGACCCTGAAGCTGACAATCCACGAATAACTCCGTGACCCAACGGGTTCCTGAGCAACCACGGACGCCATCGAAGGAGGTTACATTTGGAAGGGTCCTCACGCCAAGGCTCACATTACCAAAGGGAACCACGCTCTCGACTCCCCATACTGTCAACTTATTATGAACAGCCGAGCGAAACCGTCGGTGGGAAGTCGGCTAAACTAGTGCAGCGAATCAAGGGGGTATAACTTCCCATTTATTTATTATGTACGTTATGTCTAACCAATGGGGAAACAGACAATCGAGCAAGTTGGAAACAGTTTATATAGATTGAAGGCACATATTTACAAGCAATATTTACTGAGAAAGCACTCAGACCTAATTCACAAAAGAACCCCTTGCACATTCCTAGCTTACTCTATCCACAAGACAAGTGTGCCTCAATCACTCCAGGGAAATTAGAGAGGAAAAGAGAGAGAGAGAGATAGAGAGAGAGAGAGAGAGAGAGAGAGAGAGAGAGAGAGAGAGAGAGAGAGAGAGAGAGAGAGAGAGAGAGAGAGAGAGAGAGAGAGAGAGAGTTTGGGGTGTTGAGTCAGCCCCTTGCTCACTAGACATGAGCCAGCAGGCTCACATTGGTCCCAAAGTGGAGGGAAGGGAGAGGGAGGAAAAAAGGGAATGGAGTTGGTGTGAGTGCGAAGTACATCAGGAGATGTGCAGCATATGCAGCGTATACTCTCGAGGAAAGATGTGATATCCATGTCAGTACCTCGCCCAGATGGGTCAACAGGTGAATCGCTGATAGCTCTTTTGTATCACTCTCTTTTGTGTGTCTCAAGACACACATTGTGGCTCTTCTTAACAGCCACAATATTTTTCACATTATCAGAAAACATTGCAGGTTAGGGAAGGAATTTGGAATTTGTTCAGGGTGCCGGCGATTGCTCAACCCCTCTTTGCGAAAGACACTCATGGGATCTTAAACATCTAACAATGAATGCCAACAGATGGGACACCCAGTTAAACATCAATCCAAGGGACCCGCACACACAATGATGAATCAGCCACCTGTGAAACAGTTTATAGCTTGGCCGAGATTCAAATTCAGGCTAGACAGCTGAGAGGCAAGTGTGTGTACCTTTCGGCCACCCTGCTAGCCACGCCTTACTTTAATTGTACTTCAAAAACCCTTCAGTTTCGCAGTACTTGGGCAAAAATTTACACCATCTTGACCAGACAAAAATGACGGCCCGTGCTCGGAAATATAGGTCATGCTCAGAAAGACAAAGCAAGAGTCAAAAAGCCTTCCTTTGTCCTTTTTCTCAAGACTGCGTGGGGTAAGATGTTCTACGAACTATATTATCTAGTTTTGTAGGGTCTTTAAAACATTACAAAAGTACATTATCCGAGAACATTGTATGCTTTAAAAGTTTTAAAAACATTTCAAAGCTTCTAATGTTAATTTGAAACATCATAATGGTTTTAAAATGTTATTCGATAAAGTTTTAATGATGTTTTAACAACCCTACAAAATAATGTTTTCACAATGTTTGGCTTAATGCCTTTATCTTGTGTCAGTTAAAAGCTCGATGTTGTGGGATTCGTAAGCATTAGTAAATGCCTGTGAATGAACAACTAAAATGATGGTTGCATGTTATAAATTTCGTTAAGCATGGATCGGTAGATTGTAATATAAACTGCTTGATGTAATGAGCTAATTTTGACTGTAGATGACAGTATTGTACTGTAAACTGCCTTGTGAGATTCATGAAGGTGCTGAAACTTTCTCAGACGAAACTTCCAGTATGGACTAGAATCACATTTGCTGGAACGCACGGGATTGTTCTGTGATACTATATAAACCCGCGAGAAAGAGGTGTAGAGAGACAGGTGACATATGACAAGAAGTGCGTTTTAATCGACCCATGCTCAATTTAACTCTGATGAGTGAATGAGGTCCAGAGCGGTTGTTAATGCATGGAGCTGATTATAATCAGGTTGTTTAAAACTCATGAAGATTGTGTCGCGGGAAAGAATTCCTTTGAGCTCTTGAAATCATCATGGACGGGCCAGCATGCAAGTGAGGACACTGCGACGGGAATCGAAGGTTCGACAGCTCTGGAGGATGAGATGAACACACGTGAGTTGTGCCGGCAGGACTGGGATACTGGGCGGTGGAAACAACTCAATGTGGGAATCGGAGTTGGGAATTGTATGTAATGGTGAACTTCCTCATTTGACTTTGCATCTGTTTATTTGAAATACAAGTTTCAAAAACGTTATGCTGTTGGTGTAGTCATTGTAACATCACTAAGAAGTCACAGACACTAACTGACAAAGATCCATTTGAGTAATAGCTGATCAGTACGTTTGTTCATGATCCTGGATTGCAGTCGTTGGAGAACACGCTGGGTTCAGCACCACAAACAACATACGCACAGCAAGGGGTAGGAAACCCCCAAGGTGTGCATATCACTCCCACCCTCAGACATTTTGGCGCCCGTGACAGGATCTGTCAGTTGTAAAAGGCTTTACAGTGTCACAGAAACAGTAGACAAGGAAGACAAGGGGTAAGCCACAGTGCTGTAGTTGTGATCCGAGTTCAAATCGACTGCTCATCCATCTGCCATGGAGTTTGACAAGTGCATTGAGAGAGGCGAGCGGCTTGAACTGAAGGGAGAGACACTAATGGCGTTTGTTAAAGAACAGCAAGTGGCTGCAAAATAAATGAAGGCTCAGGAATGTGAGGAGAGACAAGCAGAGCGTGAAGAACTCAAAGAGGTGGAGTGTGAGAAATACAAAGAGGAGGCGCAGCATGAGGAACACAAAGAGGAGGTGGAAATGTGGCGAACATGCCCAGGAAGCCGAACATATGAAGGAAGAAATGCGAATGAAGATTGAATTGGCAAGAATACAGTTGGAAATTGAAGCAGCCACATGTGCTTGCACCGCATCCGACACTGGTGATTACGAGTAATGGCAAACAAGCCGAAGCTCCCCACATTTGATGACAAACACGATGAGCGGAACGCGTACCTTGAGAGATTCAAGCGCATCGCTGTGAGTCAACAATGAAACAGAGATGATTGGGCAGTTAGTGTCGGCCCCCTTCTGATCGGCAAGGCACTCCAGGTGTATACCAGTATGCCCTCGGAGAATGCTCATGACAATGATTGCTTTAACGTGACCTTGTTGAAGAGGTATGAATTTACAGAGGAGGAATATCGCTGGAGGTGCAGAGAAATTAAACCTGCCGAAGGTGAAACTGCGTTTCAGTATGTGACACATGTGAGATGGTACTTTACACAATGGACTTTGATGGCAAAGTGTAAACGCAGCTTTGAAGCATTAACCAACTCATTAGTTCGTGAGCAGTTCCTTAATGTGTGTTCTACGGAGATGGCCCTGTTCAGTGTTCATTCATGAGAGAGTGCCTGAAAACACTGAAGCAATGACAACCTTGGCTGAGCAGTATATTGAAGCACATGGTGGGTGTATTACTGGGAGGTTAGTGAAGAAGGACATCACAATGAAACCAAGGTTGGACAGTTTGCTGCACAAGACACCCATCTCAGCCTGCAAATCCCCAATTCAGTAGAAGCGAAGGGAATGCTTCTATTGTGACATGAAAGGCCACATGATGGCCAAATATTGATTGACGAAGGCAACTTAGATGAGGCCACAACAGAAGGTAGCCAGTGCAGTGCACGACTTCCAGAGGAAATATGTTATGTGCAGAGCAGAGCCAAAAGAGCAGTCTGAATCAGCTGTGCAAAGGTGTCCTGAGGAGATCCAGGTGAACAAAGGAGTATTTCAGTTAACACCTATGGTCTTCAGCAGTCATGAGAAAACCACCGCTGGCATTGCCAACAGTAACATCACCGTGGATGAAGGCTAGGTGGGTTCACAGAAAGTGACAGTACTCCGAGACTCAGGATGTACCATTGCAGCTGTGAAGAAAGACCTGGTGACTACAAGGCAGATGTCTGACAAGGTCTACTCCTGCAAGCTGATTGATAGTACATTGTATCACTATTCAGTTGAAAAGATCCATGTGGACACACCATACTACATAAGAGAGGTGGAGGTCATGTGCATGGAGGACCCCATTTGTAATCAGTAATATACCGGTAACATGAGAGGTGAAGGATCCAAACCCAAACCGGAGTCCACAACTGGCACAATCAGCAGTGACCAGGGCAAAGACCAAGCGCAACAAGGACTACATCGAACCATTGAAGGTGTCACAATCTGACATCCCTAAGGTGACTGTGCAAGAGCTTGGGCAAGCTCAGAAGGAAGATGTCTCACTTCAAAGGTTGTGGAAAGAGGTGCAGGATACCAGAAATCATCAGATGTAGGACAAGAGCAAGTACAGGCTCGAAGTCCACAAAGGTGTCTTGCACCGAATCTACACAACTGACATGACCGAGGTGAAGATGTTGTAGGATTCATAAGCATTAGTAATTGTCTGTAAATGAATGATTAAAATTGATGGTTGGTTACATGCTATAAGTTTAATTTAGCATGGATTAGTAAATTGTAATATAAACTGCTTGATGCAATGAGCTAATTTTGATTGTAGATGTCAGTATTGTACCGTAAACCGAGTGGTGAGATTCGTGAGGATGCTGGAACGTTCTCAGATGAAACTTTCAGCCTGGATTAGAATCGCATTTGCTGGAATGCACGGGATTGTTCTGTGATACTATATAAACCCACAAGACAGAGGTGTGGAGAGACGGGTCCCGTGCTGGAGAGAGACAGGTGTAAAAAGACATGTGACAAGAAGCGCGTTTTGACCGTCCCGTGCTTGATTTAACTCTGATGAATGAACGAGGTGTTAATATCCAGAGCAGTTGTTAATGTGTCGAGCCGATTATTATAATCAGGTTGATTAAAACTCATTAAGATTGTGTGTTAGAAAATAATTCCTTTGATCTCTTTCAATCATCCTGGACGGGCCAGCATGTGAACGAGGATGCCGCGATGGGAATCGAGGTTCGACAGCTCCGGAGGAGGAGGTGAACACATGTGAGTTGTGCTGGCAGGACTGGGACACGAGGTGGTGGAAACAACCCAACGCGGGAATTGTTGTTGGACGTTGTGTATAATGCTGAACTTCCTCATTTGACTTTGTATCTGTTTATTTGAAATACAAGTTTCAAAAGCATTATGCTGTTTATGTGGTCACTGTACAGTAACGTCACTCAGAAGTCACAGACACCAACTAACAAAGATCCATTTGAGTGGTAGCTGACCAGTATGTTCATTCATGACCCTGGATTGCAGTCGTTAAAGAACACGCTGGGTTCGGCACTCTGAACAACATACGTACACCAAAGGGTAGGAAACCCACAAGGTGTGCGCATCATTCCCATCTCCAACATCTTGGAACAACATTTATTGTGTTAGCTGGGATACTCTTGAGAATCAAATCAATTGCATTTAAATATTTATATTCCCCATGAAGAATGGAAATTAATATACAAAGGGTCCACAGCCTCCTCGGTACTACACTGGGTGAAATGACTGGTCGCATTATCCTGTATAACCTTAAACCAAAAATTGAGGAGCCCATTTGGCCCATTAATGCTGTGTTGCATTCCCAAGTTCATTTCTGCCAGAGCTGTCAACAGCAATCTTCTTGATGTTTTACTGAAGCCTAAATAACCCGATCGTGATCGGGTGACCCAACTTGTAGTATGACAACAGAAGCATGAACACAAATTGTGCATTATATTTCCATGCAGGTTTTGCACACCTGTAAACCAGATGCCTGACATTATGTGAGTGCACTGCCTGCTAGAAGCCCTAAAAGGAGGAGACAGCTCCACAAATGATAAAAAGAGGAACAAAAGTATTGCAGTGTGGAGTCAGCCTGGATTTTAGAAGTTGAACCATGATGGGGTTACTGGAAGAATGCATGCATATTTCTCCTCCTCCTCCTTCAAGATGCAACACAAGGCTGCAGGTAGTATCATTGGCTGAGGGCACAGCAATGCCACTGATGCAATGCCCCAATTACCAGGACAGTACTCATTTCCAAAATGAGTACCCCAATTACAGTACTCATTTCACCAATCTCTGAAGGATGACAGGCTGAGTCAACCCCACCTCGTGTGAATTCAACGGTGAAAAACAGGGGCTCAAACTCAGAACCCTAAGATCCCAAGCCAAGTACCCTCACCACAAAGCCACACACCAGGCTTTGCCTGCATCCTGGTTGAGCTGGAGAGTACCAGAGGACTGAAAGCACACAGAGAATTTGACTGAAAAAGAGGTGGGGAAAAAACAGAGGCCACTGACCTGCATGTGATGTGAAAGCAACAGGCCTTGTAGTTTGGCCTCATTGTGGGAGGTGCCAATAATTTTTAGTGTTTTAGATTCCATAGAAACCAGGAGTGGTGTGATTCCAGGGTGCCAGCCAATAGCTGATCTCAGAACAAAAGGCTTTGTCGGCTGTGATTACTTCTGATTTTTCAAAGAATGTCTTGAAATGACAGAGGACACCAGTCTCAAGCTGGCTTTGGAGTCCAGCTTTGCAATACGGCTAGGCCAGGATATATCATGACTCTTGGTGAGGCCTAGAAGTTTAGAAGACTGACTCTCTTCCAGTGGCTGATCATGGGTGTAGGAAGGTGGGTTCGTTTTTCAATCCTTCCAGAGGCACAAGTTAAGACAGTGATGAAAGTGATGAGAACTTTGCTTTCAAGGAGCTACAGAAGTTATTTGGGGATAATTACCTCCGCCATCGAAGGTTATGATTTCACCCCGTCTGTCTGAATGTGAGCAGGATATCTCAAAAAGGTGTGGACAAAACTTGGTGGATGAGTTGGTTAGGTGACAAGAACAAGCCGATTCGATTTTTGGTTCAGGACCGGGTTCAGATCCGACCTATCAGTGGCATACAAAATGTAAACTGTTCAGCCTGGCGGAGGCATGTGCTCTACTCGTGTCATTCTACTTCATGTTGAGACTTCATTTATGCAGGAATATCCATCCTTCCAATGGGACCATACTCTGTGCAGAGCGTTGGCTATTGGCCATAATACTTAACGGGTCGCCACTCCGACACAGGATACCAGCAAGCTGGCACTCATTTTGCCGACCTAGGAAGGATGACAGGCAGAGTCAACCCCACCTGGTATCAATTCAACAGCCAAGGGGGATTTGAACTCAGGATCCTCAGATCCCAAGCCCACCACCCTAACCATTAAGCCAACACCAGGCATGCAGGACTATAAATGTGAAAAAAGTAATCATATGTTGTAGTTTTTTTTTTTGTATGTATGTTTTTAAGAAATTTGTGATTTTTTTTTCCTGCAAGCCAAGCATTTAGCTTCCCCAAGTCAATTTTCACATGCTGGGGTGATATCCCGTAAGTTGATGACAAACAGAGGAATCTGCCTGTTTACTCATTGAAACGTTCAATTAGCGCTGTGTTGCCAGCAGTTGAAGCAACTATTCTGATCAAGGCCATTCTTGTGTGCATTTATATAGGATGTGGCACTGCATAATCAGTGGCTGGTGCACGAATCATGCAATAAAGCCAACAACCGAAAAGGGCTTGACAAAAGGTCACTTCCTATGCTCAAGCACTTCACTGGGTCAATTTTAAAAACAGGTCCAACCATGTGACATCCTTTAGAATGGTTCACTTAAAATAAAAAGCAAATGAAGGAATAATGAATAATAAACAGAGCCAATATAATGGATATATCATCACCAGTGAAATGAAAACAGGCAAGATGCCTTTGATAAAATGTGTGATGAAGAATCCTGATGTGTTTGGTGAGTTTCTATTGAATTATCTGCGAGGTATTGCACACCGTGTACATGGGTTCATCGTAATAGCAAATCTGTCGGCTGTCAGCCCTGCCGGGCTAAATAGAAACACACTTTAAAACGCCGCTCCAGCGGCCCCAATCGCAATCGACTCTGGACACCAAGAGGACAGCCATTGTGCAGGGGAGGAGTATTTTGTCTATCCTTTAATAAATCCATGGCACCGGCCCAAAGGCCTAGTCGTTTCAAATATCACTGTGGGATATTTGGCTTCCAAGCGAGAGTACAGACTGAAAACCCAGTTTTGAGCAGCCATGGGAAGAAAACCCACATTAGAGAGCAGTAAAGAGAAGCTTCACTCCCCCCAAAACAAACTGATCTATATTATGATGGAAAACTCTCTGGTCAAGTCAACCTATTGTTTATACAGGATATGAAAACGTGATCTTGCATTGTGAATGCTCTATTGTATGTATGTACAGTATGTACAGTATGTATGTATGTATGTAATACATATGTGTCCAGCCCAGTTCCATTGTTGTTTGATTGTGACCAGAATGTCAAGGATTATATACAAACCTTCATACAGAGTCGGATTGAATAAAGCAAAAGCCAGAGGTGAATCTGGTCTCGGGAAACCTATCCTAAATCAATGCTATAAAGCAACAACGTACTTTATCAACCAATATTTCAAACAACCCACACTTCCATCTCAGAAAGAAGAAAAAAATTAAGAAAGAAACCTTATTTTATGGATGGGATCTGTTTAGAATACGATATTCAGGTGATAGAGAATAGATCGATTACATGGAATTGCTGTATTTCAAAGATTAAGTCTTCCTCTCCGTTGCTTCACTCCATCACACCATGATCAGCTTCTATCAAAGAACCATCTGACTTGCTGTTGTGAAACGGCTCAAGCCAAGTCTGCCTGGATCCATGCCCTCCATTGCACGGAGCCCTCAGCGATTCCACCTAATACCTGAATGTCTTCCACGCTTCAAAACTGCCTTTTCATAACAGGACATTAAACATTTCCGCAGGCTGCATTCACATCTTTGCTTCCAAGACTCGAGCAATCGGCAAATCAAAGCCAAGAACCTGCTTGAAGATCTCATCATTTGCTGTCACCGTAAGGAGAAGACAAAGCCATTACTGGCCATTGCTCGTGAGGTTTAATTTTTTTTTTTTAATGATTTTGAGAAACTATTCGTAGAAATAAATACATTTTCAACCACACAGCTTCATTAAAAGGGAATGTGGAAAAATATTCAACTCAAGAAGGCATTACATTTTGTGGGTCAGGTCAAACTGACCCCAAAAAATAATGTGCCTTTTCAATGGAGACAGGGAATAGTGTAGAATTAAAACTAGAATGGCACTCTTCGATGTCATGATGTCGCCAGGCATGCCTCCGTCCACATTATAACATTATTATACATACTTGTACCAAGTTTGAGTTCAATCCCTGAGCCCAGATTCAAAATGGTAAATAATTCTTGCTGCGAGACCATGCGTCCGATCAGGTTGAAATTTGAAACATATATTCCCAGTAAGGCCTCGGTCACATTTGCCACGGCGGCCGTGGGGTCTCCAAAATCTACGGCCATTAGCAATTATACGGCGGCCGCAGTATTTCCATGGTCACACAATGTAGCAGTCACATATGTTTTTATTTTTCGGGGAGCCGCACGGCGTGTTTATAAATTGTGGAGAACGAAAACGTGGGGTTGCCGTACGGTCTTTGATTTGATGTCGCACGGTGACCTTAGGGCGTTCCTGCGGCGGCCATAGAATTTTCAAGGCAGACGCAAGGTGCCCGCAAGGCGACCGCAGGGGGGCCCTAAGGCGAACGTGTGGCCAGACGGACGGTAACGAATGGGTTAATTTTTTATTTTTTTTACCAGTTTTTTTTTCCGCTTGTCGAATTGCTACGGCGAACGTATAAATGAAAAAAGTTATAACTCCGCATTATAATTCCACGGCGACCTTTCGGCCTGTAAAATATAGCCATATGGCATAGGGCCACCCTGAGGCCACCTCAGAAACTCTGCGGCCGCCGCACGTTTCTGTCAATTCAGAGGGCGTATGGCTGCCGTATCCTCGCCGTAGAGCAAATGTGACTTAGGCCTTAGGTCTTAGAAATTGTGGAGACCAAAAACGTGGGGTTGCCGTACGGTCTTTGATTTGATGTCGCACGGTGACCGCAGGGGGCCCTAAGGCGAACGTGTGGCCAGACGGACGGTAACGAATGGGTTAATTTTTTTTTTACCATTTCTTTTGTTTCGGCTTGTCCAATTGCTACGGCCAACGTAGAAATGAAAAAAGTTATAACTCCGCGTTATAATTCCACGGCGACCTTACGGCCTGTAAAATATAGCCAAATGGCGTAGGGCCACCCTGAGGCCACCGCAGAAACTCTGCGGCCGCCGCACGTTTCTGTCAATTCAGGGGGCGTACGGCTGCCGTATCCTCGCCGTAGAGCAAATGTGACTTAGGCCTAACTACTAGATCATAATTGTGAACTTTCACGTCGATTGATGAAATGGTTCAAGAGAAATAATTTTTTAAGATTTTCGTTCAATCAAAAAAGGCTGCGAGACCATGTGACCTATTAATTATTCATGAACGTCCTGGTATCCCCAAGGCTTGGGGAGCATGTGGGTGAAGTTTCCCCTCGATCTGTCAAGCCATTCTAGAGAGGGTTTTTAAAGTGTTATTCATCAAAAAAATTCATAGCTGCCAAACATGAGACCTATGACATCATAGGTGGAGAACATTTTGTTCCTCATGGATAGGTGATCATACCTGTTAAGTTTTGTCTCAGTCTGTTCTGCTGTTTCGGAGAGGATTTTTGAAGGTTTATATGTTAAAAACAATATGGCTGCCAAACCACATGACCGATGATGTCATCATCCCCCCCCCCATACAATTTAATCCGAGATGACACTCTAAATTTCAAAAAAAATTCATGCTGATCTGATAAAGTGTTTGACGTATACAATTATGACGTCAGAACGAAGCCACCTATGACATCATCAAAAATATCGCAGTAATTTCCAATGGGGAATTCTTCACGGGTGCCAAGTTTCAATATTTTCCGTGGAGCGGTTTCAGAGATAAAGAGGTCCAAAGTTTTTCCTTTTTTCCAACTTTTTTCCACACCACGTGACATGACATCAAAACTATCATTAGCCTGATGTTGGCTCAGTGGTTAGGGTGGCGGCTTGGGATCCTAGGTTCCTGAGTTCAAACCCGTCGGCCGCTGAATTAATACACCAGAGGGTTGACTCAGCCTGTCATCCTTCCAAGGTCGGTGAAATGAGTCCCAGTTCCAGTGTGTGTTCTGGTAGAGGGGCACTGCATCAGCGACACAGTCACGCTTCAAGAAAAGATAGCTACCCCGGCAGCTAAGCTGCCATACAACCACACACACACACATAACTATCATTGAAACATTCTTCATGGTTAATCGCACCTATGGTGAAAATTTCGGGACAATCGGATAAGCAGTTGCAGAGAAAACAGAGAAAATTAGCATGGATGGACGCACGGACGTACAACCTGAAAACATCATGCCACCAGCGACTTTGTCAGCAAAGGCATAAAAACAACTAACAAGCATGACTCTCCTATATTTCTTCAGTTGTAAATTGAGCGGTGGAAATTACAAGCTTGAGCCACCGAAATGCTGGGGGTTCATATGTCTTATTGGACTATAGAGGTTCCATATGAGAACCCCAGGTCCTGGATCTTGACATTGCAAGGAGCTGGCAGTTGAGAGGGGGAAGGATTTCCTTTGCAAAGGTGGGGGCCTCAACTTCCAAGCACCAAGCTTTACAGTCCTTATGAATGTTACCGATTTCATTAGTACACGACGATAAAATATCTGCTCATTCGACATTTACCTGGAAGGTTGACAGTCAGCTTATGTTGAGAATGCAGCTTCAGGAGATCCATAAAGAAAATGAGGAAATGAAGCGAGACAGGGGACTAAATGTTTCATGCCCACATAACTTTTAATGGCTTGGGGCTTGTTCTGGCCATGAGTTGACGCGACAAAGTAAAGGCCGACGTGGAAGTTCAGCTCCGAGGAGGAATCCGGAAAGGGCAATCATATTGTCTCCTTGTTAATCCCTTGCTGACGAAACTATTCTCCCACTTCCTCCCCAATGGGAGTTGCAAATACAACATACCCATATGCACTGACCATATGTTCAAAGCAAAGGCACCAATTTCTTCTTTTTTTTAATGAATCTTTGTCATAAAATTTACACTCCTGTGACAGCTGTCCGACTTATAAAGAACCATGGTACATTAGATTCGCATCTGAACGCTGGGAACAGTAAACTGGCTGAGGATGTAACAAAGAATGATCATCGAGCATGCCGAGTCATTATTGCGGCATCCGTCATTCCGTGCAGTTTACGCAGAAGGCATGCTGCAAACAGGGAACGATAATTCTTTGTTATAGCACAGGCACTGCAACTTTACCTAAGGCCAAGATACCTGGACACAAGAGTTAAATGTCCTCCTCACTTTAAAAAAATAGTGTTCCAAGATCCTACGGTGTACCAAAAAGATGTGATCAAAGATGTGTTTCTGAAAACATCAAGACAAAGACACCTTGTAAATGGGAAACTTATCCCCAGACTCTTCTAAAACACCTAACATTTGAGGAAATGTTAACGTGCAACAAAATTGAAGGGAGATGAAATGCTGTTTGCCATTACAATATGGTGGTGCTGCCATGGTAGTGGAATGGAGAAGTCAGGTGGGCGGTGGGGGTGTTATCTGGAAACTTACTTGCAAAATGAATCGAATAGGAATGATAGGATTGCAGGTGGGGAAGAGGTCATCATGCACATCACACCTCCTTCAACAAGGGACGACCACATGCAGTTTGGTATTGTTCCTCACCTTTTGTACAGCAGTGCTAGTTGTAAGAGATTCCTTCTTGTCTCAAGGTACAGCTATGACTTTTGCTGCCAAATAAAACATCAACGGAATTTCAACCCATGGGGCTATCAAACCGCATGTGGCACTTCACTGGGAACCAGGAAGTCTTCATAAAGGTCTTCCAACCTGGCTGTGGATCACAAATGGCAAAACGTGCACATATCTCAACTAGAGAAACAGCCCTGAACCTGCCTTTGTCGCTGCTTTTGCTATGTCAAGGATTGAAACGGTATTGGGAATCCACATTTTTATGCCTCAATCACAGCACTTTTGACTTAAAACTATAGTAGCAGTCTGGATTTTAATTTGAAAATCTCTAAGTAGCATAAAAAACATGGTGCCATTGTATTTCTGATAAATTTGAAAGAGCCTTTGGAAGGTTTAATCAAAGTATCTCAATTCAGTCATGTAAAATAACTAATACAAATATCAACAACAATCAGTTGCTATTAATAGTACATGACATCCGAGATTCAAACATGATGATCTGTTCTCATTCTTGGATTCAAACCAAATGAGAACCTCAATCAAGGCAATAGCAAGCTTGGTTGCCACGCTTGTAAGCACACCCGCACAGTGGGACTGACAGACAGCAAGTATAGCACTTTATCTTTCGGTTGTATGGTCTGCATTCCATTCTTCAACAACATACTGTTTTCCTGATGTAGTTTTAGCAGGTTGTTGGATTATATGGTAAATGTCCAGCTTGTTGTACATCCTTTAAACAACAGCAGGCCTGTGAGACAGTGCCAGGGTCAAATGTGAATTTTTACAACTAGAAGCACCCGCTCCCTACGGGAGCCGTCAAGGGGGTCATGTTATTATATTGATGCCTATTTTACTCCGAGGGGTCCCAGGATTACACACCCAAAAAATGGTTGCGATCTGCTCAGCCGTTTTTGCGGTACTTGGGAATAGACAGACAGACAGACGGTGAATTATAATAAGATTCCTACAATCATCGGACTTAAAAGCAAGAACAACTATAACACAAGACAGAAATGGACGACCCTTTCATACGTTAAAAGCTCAAATCATAGGTCGTATAATCCTCTTCCAGGCCAGGCCTTAAATTAAACAAAATTGAAGATATTGTTGCACAAATGGCTGCTCGGGGTTAATAATGTACAGGAAAGCTGAGAAATAGTTATTTCCATAGTGTATGTTTAACGCAAGGCTAACACCCTCACCGCCCACCTGACTTCTCCATTCCACTACCATGGCAGCACCACCATATTGTAATGGCAAACAGCATTTCATCTCCCTTCAATTTTGTTGCACGTTAACAATGCAAGGAATAAGCCTGGTGTTGGCGCTGTGGTTAGGGCAGTGGCTTGGGATCCAAAAGGTCCTGAGTTCAAGCTCCGTTGGGCCACTAAATTAATACACCAGGGGGTTGACTCAGCCTGTCATCCTTCCGAGGTCGGCGAAGTGAGTACCAGTGTACTGGGCCGGTGTATACCCCGGTTAAAATAGGTGTACCATATCCCTGTGTCGTAAGAGGCACCAGTGTTGCGTCAGGAAGGGCATCCGGCGTAAAACATGTGCCAAATCACTATGCGGATCATACGAATGATCCGCTGTGGCGACCCCTAAAGGGGAGCAGCCGAAATATGAAGAAGAAGATGTTTAATGCAAGGGAAGTGAATTAATTTTACTAGTATATGCGTTGATATTTCTATAGAAAGGTAGTCATCTCCCCTCTCATTGTTTTTGTAAAGCCTGACTCCTTAAACCCTTTTTAAAATGTTTTATCCTCTGTAAATCTGTCTTCCATTTTTGGGTGTACTGGTCTGATGGATAAACCGAGGCATAAGTTTTTGCACGCTCTTGCAGGGTCTCGAGCCATCATGAGCACCCCAGAAGGTTTGAGGTGAGGCTTTGGCTTGAGTAGTGCCTGAACCAACAATGGGCGCAGAGCAGGCAGGCCTGGGTGACGTCATGGAATGGGGTGTTGCCTGACATGATAAAACCACTGGCGGACAGGAAGCGGGACGGTCTGGTCTGGGGGTCGGTGGGAGAAGACGTGTTTCAAGGAAGCTCTCGTGTAAGCGGAGCTATAATTCCACCAACCCCATATGCTCCTCATCCAGTCACAAGCTTCCACAGCAGTTTGATCAAGCTGCCTGCATGCTGTGAGTCAGCCCAGTTCAGTCACCATTCCACAGAAGTTACGGTTCTCGCACGGGCCACAATTGGGTATTCCTATCTTGTGATATCTATCTATCTATCTGTCTCTATCTATATTTATATCTATATCTATCTCTCTCGATCAATCTTTCTTCTGTGGAGTGACTGAGACCCTAAGGATAGGCTATTTAAGGTTCTCAGGTATGGGAGCATGTGCCAGAACAGCGCGTCGATGTCTGATTCTGATGTCCGTGCAAATCCCAGATACCACCAATCAGTGGGATACAAAACAAATTGTTCAGCCTGGCAGAGGTACGCACTCTACTTAGTGCCGTTCAAGTTGCATCGCTGTTTTCCCCCCTCACTGTTTAAATAACTGTACACACTTCAAACTCACTTGGTCTCTCTTTTGGGTTATAAATGCTGGGGAAAAAAATCCGCATTGACTTTTATAATCCTTAAGAGAATAATTTGGACTTGAGTGAGTAATGCTCCATTGAAATTACTCTCCTGCTGAGTGCAGTGATTTGCCCAAAATGACATATTGAGTGCTCGGCATGGAAAGAAGTCTGGCGTGCCACCCAATTTTTTTTCTACATGGTCTCTGCACGTGGAAGAGCTAGGACACAGAACAGAACAGGACACAACATAACAAAGGGAAAGGCAGGAGAAAGGAGAAATGACAATAGGGTGGAGGGCGAAGGTAGATGGAGATGGACAAACAATGGGAGAAGGGTGAGGGGAGGTTTGTGGATGAGGTGCAGATCACAAAAAATACTCAGAAAAAGAATCCTTTTGAATAAAAAGAAGAGATATACATTGCCGTGGCGAAGCAGAGCATGTAATGTGTTATGTTTGTGAAGAAACAAGGATTGAAATGCATTCTTAAAATGTTTCTTTTTTTTAAAAAGAAGAAGTGTTTATATAGTTACGGACCGGCTTCGACATTCGTCATGAAAGGAACCACTTGCGCTCCTCCAAGACAGCCGGTCCTGATGCCACAAGTCGCAAACAACTCCACTTACTGGTGGGTTGTTAAGCAACCATAAACGCTGATTGGTACTGCCAATCCTGGCAGGGTGTCACTACTTCACGTAAGTACCTTAACTTTGGACGACTACACCAAGCGAGTTTTGTGCACTCAACGCATACCTGGATTACTCTGGAGCAATACAGTGAGTGTGCGCTGGCTAACAAGAGCAAATCATGTGGGGTCGAACTAACTGGC
Source organism: Eptatretus burgeri (assembly GCF_056783735.1). Classification (NCBI taxonomy): domain Eukaryota; kingdom Metazoa; phylum Chordata; class Myxini; order Myxiniformes; family Myxinidae; genus Eptatretus; species Eptatretus burgeri. Next base: position 57,728,985 of record NC_140969.1, read on the forward strand.
TTACACTCCTCAATATCTCTATTTAGATGTTTGTCACGTTTTGGCTTTATTTAGTTGCCTCCATATTTACTGTGTGCTCCTCGTTCAGTTTTGTTTCAAAACTTGTGCTGATTTGGTGAGTATTTGTCGGTCTGGTCATATTGGGGTTCCCTGAGGCCTACTTGTCTTCCCGTCTAAGTGCACGACCATGTTTATTTGTATTTTCTCCTTATTACCATCAGTTTCTATCTTCTCTACTTTTCCCTCCACCCTATTTATATCCCTCCCAACTATACCCTGTTTCATGTCTTAAAATATAAAAAATACAACAAAAAATATTTTCCCTTATCACCTTATACCCCATGTTACCATGTGACTTTCTGTACTGACTCTTGTTTTTCCTTCCCCTCCCTGCCAATCCCACTCTGAGCATGAAGGTATTCACCACACACCTTCATGACATTTTCTTCAAACGTTTCCTTTACTTTTCCCCCCTCTTCCCTAATCTTCAAAAAAAGAAGAAGAAAAAACCCCATCTCTAACAATGCTTCAACTTCCCCTCTCTACCCAGTTCTTCAAAATCTTCTGTTCAATTCGACCTTTCTTTCATCCCATGTCGAAAAATTCCATCTATTACAATGCTTCCTTTCTCCACTCTGTCAGTTCTTCTGCACTCCGTCCATCTTCCAATGTATTTAAACGAATCTGTGACCTACAAATTCAAAAAAAAATCCCATTTTGCAATGCTTGTTTGTCTTCCATTATTATTGATCGTTCTTGTTTTCCAATTTCAGTGCAAATTCATCCCACCTCCTTAAATCTACCTCCTCCAAACTCCTTCCCTGTTATACCTCCTCATTACTCCTCCCATCTTGCCCCCAAATCCCAGCATCTCTCCACTGTCCTCTGCCTTACTAACAATTCCCCCTCTGGTGTCACAAACTGTATGGTTTTCAAACATCTGTAGGCTCCATTCCAACCTCACAAATGTCTCACAATCTCATTCAGCACACTCCTCAATATCTCTATCATGCTCTTTCCTCTCATCACATCTCCTTCTCTTCCCACTCCCTAAAATCTTGTTCCTCCCCGCACCCGCTCCCACCTCTACCATACCACCACCCAGTCTTATCCTTCCCCTCTCCCCACCCTTCCCTTCTCCCTCCTCCTCCATGACCTTGACTGCTCTTGTCTCCCCTCCCTCTCAAAGCTTCCCTCTCACCCCTCCCTCTCAAATCAGCCATCTCCTCCCTCTTCAAAGTAAACTTCACTCTCTTCCCCCACCCCCCTAATTCCCACAAGCTTCCCCACACATTTCTCCCTCAATTCCTCCCTCTCACCATTCTCCCCCAAATGCCCCCCTTGCCACTCCCCTTCAAATCTCTCCCTTCTCAAAGCTGACTCCCACTCTTCCCACCCCTTCAAATCTCATCACACCTACTCCTCTTCCCAACCCTTCAATTTTTGTTCCTCCCTCCACCTGCTCCAAACTCCACAATGCCTGTGACCTACAAATTTTAAACTCTTTACCCATTCTCATCCATACTCTCTCCCCACCCCTACCTTCTCTCTCCATCATCCCCCATGGCCATGCCTGCTCTCATTGTGTCCCCCTCTTCTTCAAAGTTTCCCTCTCACCACCCCCTCACAATCAACCACCTCCTCCCTCTTCAAAGCAAACTTGTTTCTCTTTCCCCTCCAAGCTTCCCCAAAACCTTTCTCAAAATCTCCCCACCACACCTTTCTCCCTCAATTCTTCCCCTCACCCTTCTCCCTCAATTCTTCCCCCTCACCCCTCCCTTTGAAATCTCCCCCATCACAACCCCTTCTCAAAGATGCCCCCCTTCACATACACAAAGCTGCCTCCTTCCCCCACCCTCTTTCTTCCAGCTCATTCCTCCACCTCCTACTTCCCTTTGCCCCCCTCTCTCATTACTCCCCACTGATACTCATCCCTTCACTACCGAGCCCTTTGTCCTCCTCCCCATCCGACCCTCTCCCCGAGCTCTTCCTCAATCTGTCATCAACTGGAAACAACTCTCACTATCTCCACCTCTCCTCCCTCTTATTACCCACCCTTCCCTTCCTCTGCACCCAAAGCCTCCTCCCCTCCCTCGTCCTTAACAGAATGGACCTCAAACATCCGGGGCCTTTACTCGAACCTGAGTGATCTTTCCATACAGGTTGTCACTGACAAACCAGACATTATCTGCCGAACAGAAACATTCCACCCTCAAGACATCTCTGATTCCCTAGTTTCTCTCCCGAGTTACTCCCTCCTCCGGTATGACAGACCTGAGCCTCGTCCTGATGGAGGAGTTGCTCTCTTCATCAAAAACTCTATTCCTCACTCTCCATGCACTGCCGTCACTCCTCCACAGCCCCAGGAATACCTCTGGATACAGTTTCACCTCCACTTCCACCTCTTGTTTATATGTGTGTTGTACCGTCCACCAAACAGTGATGACTCCATCTGCATGTTGTTTGCCAAAAACATGTACCAACTTCTATCTTCTCATCCAAACTCTCTCTTCCTCATATGTCGTCACTTCAATTGTCATCATGCCAGTTGGCTGGGTGTGGGTACCTCTCTCACCTGTCATGGCACCTGAGCAAAGGATTTCTGGATTCATTGGGACTGATACAATCTGTCAACTTCCCAACCTTGATCTCAGCCAACGGTACTCCATCCCTTCTGGATTTGATTTTGACCAATTTCCCAGAAAATGTCTGCTGTTCTTCTTCTGCTCCAATTGGTTCATCTGACCATATTGCTTGTTAAAGTAGTCATCTCTGTGGCTGTTATTAGCGAACCACCTCAGCGCCGACGATTCCGGCACTTCACTCATGCCAACTGGCAGGGTCTTCAAACTTCAAGACTGGTCTCCCATTTATACTCTCAACAACATCAATTCATCCTGGGAATTTTTCCAAAGGAACTTCCTCTCTCTCGAACTCAGATTTATCCCATCTCGTCTTCAGTTGTCCTACCCTTCCTCCCACCCATGGTACACTGAAGCTTGTGGCGAGGCTGATGTCCTGAAACAACTTGCGTTTGCCTCATGGAAGGCAAATCCTACTGAAGGCAATCTCAGTTCCTTCCACAAAGCTTGGAGCAAGTGTGTATCTACCCTCAGGAGAGCCAGCAAACAACATCTTTGTAATCTCAAGTCTGAACTCTCAGACATGTCACCCTCCTCCAAATCCTGGTGGTATTTAATTAAGTCTGTTTCTGATGTATGTTCCCCCTCCACCTCTTCCCTTACCTCAAGTGGCTGCACAGCTGACACTTCACGTGAAAAGGCTGAATGCCTAAACTCCGTGTTTGCTTCTAAATCTTGTGTCCCAAACCCATCGCTTTCTGCACCCATCTGACCCAGTCGCACCAGCTGTTGCTGGACGCTGTATCCTTTTCTCCTGACAAGGTGCAACGCTTGCTATCAAACATCGACTGACTCAGATTCTGCAACCGGTCCAGACAGCATCAGCCCTCATGTCTTAAAAACCTGCTCTGCTGCTCTTGCTCACCCTCTCTTTGTTCTAGTCATCCTCTCATTCACTCAAGGTATTCTGCCATCTGCTTGGAAATCAGCAAACATTACTCTGCATAAAAAAGGTGCAAAAACAGATCCCTGCAACTACAGACCAATCAACCTTCTCCCAATCATCAGCAAAGTCATGGAATCCATCTTCGCTTCCGACATCAAATCCTTCAATTTCTCCAATGGCTTGATTTCCGACCATCAATTCGGATTCAGACCAAGTCACTCTACTCTGGACATGCTGCTTCTGCTTTCTCAACAATGGATAGAGGTCCTAAATTCCAAACATAACATCAGAACCATCGCCAGAGACATACCGTGAGCTTTCAATACGGTCTGGCATCTCGCACTGCTCAGCAAGCACTCTTCATGTGGTATCCAAGGCAATCTCCACCGACGGCTCGTGGACTTCCTCTCCTGTTGCAGTCAACATGTGGCTCTTAATGGAATTCTCTCATCTCCTCTTCCCGTCCAGTTCCCCAAGACAATGGTTCTTGGTCCTGTGCTTTTTCTGGTTTTCATGAATGATCTCTCAGACTCTGGAAAATCCTCTCTATCTCTTAACTGGTGACTCCATCCTCTGCCATACCATCCTATCATCCCTCTGATCGGCAGGCAGCAGCCTCTTCACTCTCTGTAGACCTGGATAAAAGCACAAGCTGATCCAACACTTGGAATATACTTTCAATCCTGACAAATCTCACACTCTCACTATGTCTCTCCGAAAGAAACATGTAGAAAAAAAACCCCCATCTACTTTCTCAACAATCCTCTTTAAGAAGTCTTTTCATTCAAGCATTTGGGCCTCACTATCTGCCATGATCTTTCCTGGGTAAGCCACATCTCCAAACTGGCCTCCAAAGCCAGTCGTCGACTGGGCATCCTACATCGTGCAAAGTTCTTCCTTGACACACCTGAGCTTCTAACCACTTACAAAGCTTTCATCTGCAGTCTGATGGAGTACTGCTCCCCCTCTGGGGTGGTGCTCCTGCCTCACACCAAGCTCAGCTTCATGCTGTGGAAACCAAGGATTTTAGGATCATTGATATCTCCTGCGATGAAGCTGAGTCTTTGGGTCTCTCACTCTCTCACCGGAGGCAGGTCAGTGGTCTTTCTGTCTTCTACCATCTCCTTTCTGGCCTTGCCTCCCCCCCCCCCGCTCTGTCTGTACTCTCCCCTCCCCTGTATTTCCGCAGGGTGTTTAAGGTCCGCCAAAAACTCCCTTCTGGTGAAACTTCCAAAATCAAGAATCACTGCTCACCTTCCCACTTTCATTCCTCTTTTTCCCTGCCTCTGGACCAAACTCCAACACTCTCTTCTGCAGAAACCCCTGCAGAAAACCATACAGAAACCTTGGTGGGAGGGGACAAAGCACAGAAAGAGCAGAGTGTGCAAGACCAGAAAAGAAGCAGGAGAAGACAGAGAGACCACCGACCTGTGAAAATGATACTCGTGGACTCAGCTTCATTGCAGGAGATTACAATGATCTTCATGGCCTTGGTGTCCAAGGAATCGAGCTCAGCAAGGTGTGAGGTGGGGAGCCAGTCCAGAGAGGAAAGCATTACTCCATCAAGCTGTGGATGAAACCCTTGTGGGCGGATATGAATTCAGGTGTGTGCCAAGGAAGGACTTTGCACAACGGAGGATGCCAAATGAGCGACTGGCTTTGGAGACCAACTGAGAAGTGTGATTTGCCGAAGAAAGATCATGGCTGAGAGTAAAGCCCAAAAGTTTGAGTGACTGAATTGCTTCAAGAGGATTGTTTATAAAGTAGAGGGGATGGTTATTGAGACGGTCCTTTCAGAGAGACAGAGTGAGAGTGTGACATTTTTCAGGATTGAAAGACATTCCAAGTGTTTGACCAGCTTGTGATTATATCATAGTCTGCAGAGAGGGAAGAGGCTGCTGCCTGTCTTAAAATGTTGAGTCTTCGATGGCGGAGGTTAATGAATGAACAATCACTGAAGACTATGGTTTAAAATTGTTATTTCTTACCTCTGCCACCGAAGGTGAAGGAGGTTATGTTTTCACCCCCTGTCTGTTTGTCTGTCTGTCTGCTTGTGTGCAGGACATCTCAAAAAGTTCTGGACGGATCCGGATAAAATTTTGTGCACACGTTTGGTGTGTGACAAGGACGAACTGATTAGATTTTGGTGAAGATCCGAATCCGGATTCGACTACTAGAATTTTTAAAGTGATTCTTCACCATTGAGAGATAGGACCAAAAAGGATATATAGCACGATATCTCAAAAAGTTGTGGACGAATCGGGAAGAAATTTTGTGGACAGGTTCGGTGTGTGACAAGGACGAACTGGTTTAATTTTGGTGAAGATCCGTATCCGTATCCGATAATTTTTTTTCAATCTGTTCCCTGAGAAAGAACTTCGAACACAGGAGGAGGAAATTTGGCCCATCAAAGTCTCCTCTCTGGTCTCTCCCTCCCTCCCCCCCCCGCTCTGTCTGCGATATGACCCCCCCTCCCCATATTTCCACAGGGCGCTCAGGATGAAGGATGTTACTCTTCTGGTAAAATTACCAAAATCACGAATCACTGCTCACCTTCACTCTTTCATTCCTCTTTTTTTCCTGCCTTTGGAATAAACTCCCACTCTCTCTTCAATCCCATTCTTCCCTCTCGGCCTTCAAAACAGCTGTTCACCACCATCTCTTATCTTCCCCCATCCAAAACCTCAATCTTTTCTACCCCCATTAATCCACCCCAAACCCACCTCCTTCGAACTCCCTGCTTTCCTTCATGAAAGTCCCTGTGGTGTCCATCTTGTATACCCCATGTTCCCCGCCCAATCCCTCTCCCATCCACAGATCTCCTAATGTTTCCTTTCCCCACTGTTTTGTCCTTCCCTCTCCTGCCCCTCTTGTCTCATGCCCCCCCCCCCCATTGCTCTGCGTTGTGGATTAGCTTTCATATGAGCCTCGACAATGTATATACAACAAGCTCAAATGAGCGAAGATCCTCATCCTCTTAATGATGACGTCATAAAAACGAATATGACGTCATTGTGATGTATCAGGTTTGCGATAAATTATCTGTGTAATGCCCAGCTTGATTCCCGCAAACAAAATTCAAACAGCTTGCCGAGTTTCGGAAATAATGGTATCGGCGATTTCATTCCATTAGCGGCGATATTATGACGTCAACTTTTTTTCTAGGAAGAATTTCCAAAATCGGAGATTGTTACTGCCTGTGCGTGGGCTTTCTGTATACACATGGCAAGTTTCACGAAGATCCGATGAGAACTCTGGGTTGTGAAACAAAAAATAGGAATGACGTCATTATAATTGATATGACATCATAGTGATGCATCATATGTGCAGTAATTCATCTCTGCTAATGCCCTGTTCGATTCCCGCAAACAGAATTCAAAAAGCTTGCCTAGTTTCGGAGATAATTTTTTAGGCGATTTCCATTAGCGGAGACATTTTGACGTCATACATTTTTTTCTAGGAGGAATTTCCAAAATCGGAGATGGTTACTGTCTGCGTAGGGTATTTTTACATATATATGCCAAGTTTCAGGAAGTTTTGATGAAAACTGTAGGCTGTGAAACAGAAAAGTCCACAAGAAGAAGATGAAGAACAACAACGTAAGACATAGAGATCTACACGAGGATCTAAAAATAAAATGAAATAAAATAAAACATCGATTCACGGATTTGCTATTCGCGGACTCCGCGTTTTCGCTGTTTGTAAAATGCGACCTGCTTCGACATTCGCAGCGCTGAGCTTCGCATATTCGTGGCTTTTCGCAGTTTCTCAACGGATTTTTGATTTTTTTTTCCCCTCATAAAGCACAAACCGCTGGGAACCTATCACCAATTTTTCCATTGAAACAATGCCTCGCGATTCATGGTATTTTTCAGGAACGTGTCCCCCGCAAGTACTGGGGTCCGCCAGTATTTGAACACTGGAGTGCACAACTCGACTATCATAATACTCCCAAAATGCTCCAGTTTTGTTGTGTAGCGCTTCAATCTAAATAAAGGTTCAATGAGGTTGTTTATTAACGGTGATGTTCAGAACTGCTTCTGGGCTACTTCAATTGCACTAAACTTTCGAATTTTTAAACGATCATTAAAATCATTATTTTATTAAAATTGAAGTGAAAATGAACACTGCGCTGGGTACCATGTTCTATGAACTCTATTTTATGTTAAATAGTCCACCCAAATGTTGTTCAAGTACCTGAAAAATCTTAGCAACGGTGTTAAACATCGTTTTGAGGTGAAATTGGATGGGATTGGCTGAGAAAAGTGTTCTTATGACCGTCAAGCAGATATTTCGATTGACGATCCAAAGGCATGGCCATGCACGCATTGAGTACGCTGACGTATATTGCTACTTGGTAGAAAGCCACGGTGAGTTATGTTGGTGATGTCAGAGTTTCTGAAATAATTTCCTTCTGCGTAATAGAACATCTGTTCTATCATATATCTTACAACTCTCAGCATGTGCTCAAGAGGAATGACTGCTGTGTGAAAATCGTGCAACAGAGCACTGAAATGTGACATCACGTTGGCATGACAACGCTTGACTGGTTCTAAACAAAAGAACCCGGGAACACACTCGCTTCGATCATCGTGTTTTGTATGTTGAAGCATCGCTAAATGTGGCTGCCACGCCCATTACCAAAGTCGTTGCAAGGAGGAGAGAATCATTATAAATTGGATCATGTGGAAAACTTTTCATATTTTCCAAGAGAACCTGGGGGAGTTGTCCAAGCTCGCTTGAAAGAGAAATCTTACAGAGTTGAGGTTAAAGGTTCGTTGTCATCTCACGCTCTGTCCAAGTGGATGTGTATAACGTTGTCCCATCTATTCACTCTTATGTCTGCTTTGGAAAGTAGTGTTGGGAAACGAGGAGAGTTCAGCGTTCATGATAGAGATTAATAATGTCACATCGGCTTCTTTGACAGTGAATTAGATTCAGTACTTTTTTTATTATTATTTCATGGATACACGCTTACAACAAGTTATGTGAAGTACAATTTTCTTTCCTTAAAGTAATAATGACTCCCCACATATAGATGTATGTAGGTTCATAGTCTGAGAGATTTTGAAATACATGCACCAAAAAGAACCAAACAAAAATTCAAGATACATAATTTCATTACCTCTGCCACCAAGGGTGGATGGGGGTTATGTTTACACCCTGTTTGTCTGTCTGCTTGTGTGTTTGTCTGTGAGCAGGATATCTCATAAATGTATGGACGGATTTGGACAGAACTTGTTGGACAGGTTAGGTTGTGACAAGGACCAATTGATGAGATTTTGGTGAACATCGGATCCTGTTCGAGATACGAGAACTTAAACTTAAAAAAAAACTCTTCTTCACCATTGAGAGATAGGATTCCTGGTGTTAGCTTAAAGGTTCGGGTGGTGGGCTTGGATCCGAGGGTCCTGAATTCAAGTCTTGCTCGGATGTTGAATTAATAACAGGTGGGGTTGACTCGGCCTATCACCCTTCTGAGGTCGGCAAAATGAGTACCAGCTTGCTGGGATGATTTAGCCATTGGAGTATCCTGCATCGGTGTGGTGACCTGTCTAAGATTGTGCCCAATAGCCCAGGAGACTGCTTCGGCAGCACTGATGGTTTGTACAGAGTGTGGTCCCAATGGATTGAGAGATAGGGCCAAAAACGAGTTTAAAAAAACAAATGGATGGATTTGGAGGAAACTTGATGGTTGAGTTGAGTCGGTGACAACAACAAGCTGGTTAGGTTTTGGTTAAGGTACAGATGCAGATCTGGCCTCTCAGTGGGATACAAAACATAACACGCCAGGTGGAGGTATTGTTGCGGGGCCGGGTATCAGTGGCGAGCACGACCGCTAGAGGGAGCAGTAGAGTCGACTCCACCGAACACACCAGAATTTAGGTCGTGACTCGGATAAGTCTGAAAGGCATGGATCCCTTACTGGATCATGAATCACCAATAATTACACACGCGGCAAAGCTACCGGGGAATTCACACCCTCGACAGACCTCGAGCGGGACGAGCCGTTACCGAGCCCGAACCATGTGTAACCCGAGCAGAGGTTACCAAGGCCTGTTGGTCCAAATGAACAATTTACTGCATCGCTATTTCTCAACACACACCGTGCTTAGCCAATGAAAGAAACACAGAAACGAGCTGGAACATTTAACAAAAGGGATACTTATTTATAATGGGGTAGGGGAACACGCAAGACGGAAGAGTTTACCAAATACAATAAATGTAATTTACAAGGAAAGGAGAACACTTATACAATTCTACTTACAGACGGGGCCCACGGACACACACACGCGCACACACGCACGCACGCACGCACGCACGCACGCACGCACGCACACACACGCAAATTGACCTCAATGGGTCTTCAGTCAGTAGAGCCGGGCCAGGGTACCTGTCCCGCCTCGTGCAGTCACACCGATCTGAACCTCCATGGTGGAACTCAAACCCACGACCTTGGCGTTGCCAGCACCAAGACTGCAGACCGCTCGACAACGACCACAGACCGCAATCGCCACCAGGACTGCAGACCGCTCTCGAACCACGATCCTCCAGTACGCTCGTCGACAACCACAGACCGTGCCGCAATTGCCACAATCCTGTCTGCCGAACGCTGGTCCAGACCACCACACTCCTCTTTAGGAGGGAGGGGCTTCTTCTACCCGCCACCCGCCTCCTGATTGGACAGTGGGTTGTCAGGCGACTCGTGGCGGCCTCCCGATTGGCTGGAGCGCACGTGTGGTGCTCGCTCTCCGCTCATTGGCTGGAGGAAACGCTCTCTGCTCCTCCTCGGAGCGGAGCTTCGACCCGAGGCGACGAAGGATCTGCTCACGTCCTCAGCCAAAAACACGTGCGTAATGGCGACCGGGTCGAGTACAGGATGGCGTGCTGTTGTTGTCGTTGTTGTAGTTGTTGTAGCTAAGAATGTAATAGTAGTTGTTGTAAAAAAAAAAAACCTAGCTAAAAAAAATAACCCGTAGCACACACATGTAATTCCCATTAGACAGAAGGGGATGGATTCTACCTGTGCACATACTTATCGACATAACTAACTGTGGGACCTGACTGTGTGCACAAGGTTTCCAAATCCGCAACAGTATGTGTACTACCAAGTGCTGTTGATATTTTGTCTTATTGTAGTATATAAGGCCATATTGGAGACATGCCCCTGCAATTTTCACTGTGCATATCTACATGCGCATTACCAAAAGGGCAATATCTTAACGAATTTTAACAAGGTTAATTTACCAGAAATGTCAGTGAAATCTTGTCAAGTCCACCACAGCCGACTTTGCTCATGAGAAGTCTGAATGCGTCAATTCTGTGTTTGCTTTCAAATCTTTCAAACCTGTCGTACCAAACTGCTCTTGGACTCTGTGTCTTTTGCACCTGAGAAGGTGGAGAAGGTTTTTTCAACCCTCGACTCCGACGCTGCTACCGGACCGGACATCATTAGCTCATGTGTCCCAACAAGAATGACCGCACTGTGGTCACAACCTGTGACATAAACGCAACACAGTACCACACGCTACAACTTACAATTACAAAAGTCGATGGGGAAAACTCTCAAAAAGAACACGTAAATCGAGCAGGCAACTTTTGCCAAGTGGTGGTACAGTATTAATCATGAGAGAAGCACATTTTACTCAGTTGTGGAAGAGGCAACAGAAGAAGCATGTGGACCGCATCGTAACAAAGCTGATGGAAATCGGTTGATGTTGAACAAAATTACCACAGGAAAAGGGAGGCGCATACCATCCGTGCTGACGGGCTTGATTAAGCTTAAATTATAATTTTCATTCGACATGATTCGATTTTTTGGGGGGTCCCTCATCGTGAGCAACACGACTAAACCAAAGCCAATGGAAATACAACGCAACAAAGCTGGGCAGTATATATGTGCAGCAGAGGTCTACAGGCCTGATGGCTTAGGCCCACCAGAAAACCAAGATGGCCATATTATTTTGTCTGGATACCATGGTGGGTGGAGTCAAGCGAGAAATGTGGGTGGGGTCTGGCAGCTGTCCGGCCAATGGGTGCACATTTCAAAAATCGACCAACAACAACCACAACAACAGCAACAACAACCACACGGAGCTCTTGTAGACCAGTGACACCTTGCAAGTTAAAACCTGCTCTGCTGCTCTTGCACTTCCTCTCTGCCATTTTCACCCTATAATTTGCATTCGGTCATCTTCCATCTGCTTGGAAATCCATCAACATCACTGCATTATACTAAAAAAGGTGCAAAAACGGATTATCTCAACTACAGACTTATCAGCATATTTCCAATCATCAGCAAGGTCATGGAATCCATCATCTCAAGTTGAGAAGAAATCCTTCCTTTTCTCCAACATCCTCATCTCAAATCACCAATTTGGCTTCAGACCAGGTCACTCGACCTTGGACATGCTGCTTCGACTCATCAAACAATGGATGGATGCCCTCAATGTCACACAAGAGATCAGGGGTGTCTCTTAACCTTTCTCGTGCTTTTGATACAGTCTGGCATCCTGCCTTGTTCTCCAAAGTCTCTGCCTGTGGCATCCAAAGCAACTCCACACATGGCTTACTGACTTCCTCTGCTCTCGTAATCAACATGTGGAGGAGGAGAGGAGATTGGGACCATACTCTGTGCAGAGTATTGGTGCTGCTTAAGGAGTCTCCTTGGCTATTGGGCACAATTCTGGATGGGTCGTCACTCCGACACAGTATACCAGCATGCTTGCACTCATTTTGCCAAGCTCAGAAGGATGACACACCAAGTTAACTCCACCTGGTATTAATTCAACAGATGAGCGGGATTTGAACTCAGGACCCGAGGATCCAAAGCCCGCCACCCTAACCATTAAGCCAACACCAGGCATAACATGTGGCACTCAACGGAATCCTCTCATCTCCTCTCCCTGTCATGGTTGGAGTGCCCTAATGCAGTGTTCTGGGCCCAGTCCTATTCTTGATCTTCATCGATGATCTTTCTGACTCTGGAAAATCCTCTTTATCTATTTACTGATGACCCCCCCCCTGCCCCCGCCGCCATGATATCCCTCATCCTTCAAACAGGTGGGCTGCAGCCTCTTCCATCGCCTCAGGCCTTCAAAAAAACAACAACTCACAATCTCATCAAACACTTGGAATATGTCTTTCAATCCTGACAAATCTCACACACACTCACTGTCTCTCTGAAAGGACTGTCTGGCAAACCCAATCTACTTTCTTTACAATCCTCTTGAGAAAGTTCAGTCATTCAAACTCCTGCGTCTCACTCTCAGCCAAGATCTTTTATGGGCAAACCACATTTCAAAGTTGGCCTCCAAAGCCAGCCACCGACTGGGAATCCTCTGTCGTACAAAGTCCCTCCTTGGCATAACAACTCATATCCATCTACATGGCCTTCATCCACAGCTTAATGGAGGACTACTCTCCCACCTGGGCTGGCTCCCCTGTCTCATGTCTTGCCCAGCTTGACTCCACTGAAACCAAGGCTTTCAAGATTGTTGGCATCTCCCAAGCCGAAGATGAGTCTATGGGCTTATCACTTTGCCATCGCAGACAGGTCTGTGGTCTCTCCGTCTTCTACCGCCTCCTTTCTGGTCTTGTACCCTCTGCTATTTCCGTGCTTTGTCTCCCTTCGTTTCTGCAGTGTTCACACGGTCCACCATCAACCCCCTTCTGGTGACACTACCTAAATCCAGGATCACTGCTCACTTCCACTCATTTGTTCCTTTTTCCCACCTGTAGAACCAACTTCCAGATCCTCTTCAATCTCATTCTTCCCTCCAGGTCTTCAAGACAGCTGTTCACCATCATCTCAAATCATCCCCTATCCAAAACCATGATCTTTTCTACCCAAGTTAATCCTACCCAAGTCCTTCCTCCTTCCAATTTTCCAGTTTTCTCTCCTTAGAGTTTCCTTCTGTTACGTCCTGATCCAGTCAGAGTACTCCCTCTTCCACGAGCCTTGACTATGTATCCAAAAAAAAGTCAGTGAAGTGAACTGTAAATTGAATGTGTGAGCATGTCTATCATATCGTACTTACAGTGTTATGATGAAGTTGAGGGCAATTGAAAAAACACCTCCTGACAAGTACATTGATTTGATTTGATGTACCATACTCTGCCGAAGGTGCTGGTGCTACCAAAGCAGTTTATTGGCAAGGGTTATACTATGTGGTTTGCCATTGCTTTCCCAGCATTGTTTGTCTGTTTTCTATCCTTTTAAATGATGAACGTTAAGCAAGTAAGCAGCATGTACCATTTTAATGTCTTTAGTGTGACTTACTAAAGTGAGTAATCTTTGAGTGAGTGAGTGAGTGAGTAATACTCACTAAAGTAGTGAGACTCACTAAAGTGAGTAAGTAAAGTGGGGTCTTTGGTATGACGTAAACTTATATACCGTCAGATCCCGACATTCGTGGAGGATAGGTTCTTGAAAAATGCCGCAAATGTTGAATCCGTGAACGCTGAGGCATTGTTTCAATGGAAACAGGGAGGTAGGTTCTCGGCGGTTCGTGATTCACAAGGGAAAATCAAAAATCCAGTGAAAAACCGCGAATACGTCAAGCAAAGGGCTGTGAATGTAGAAGCAGGTCAGAAAAAATGCTAAAAAGCACAAGGCTGTGAATGTAGAAACAAGTCACATTTTCTGGACCGCGAATATGTGGGGTCCGTGAATAGTGGAACCGCGAATGTCGGGGTCTGACAGTACGATGAAGAGAAACAAAGAGCGAAACCTAACCCACTCGAGGCAACATATTATATACACACAAATGTTAAGTTTTGCAGGCAGGGACTTTCCTTTGTCTATGATGCGCAGTTGCAGGACTCAATGAAACCTGCTTTTGAAAGCCAGGAACGAGACGACGAGAGCCAGTGATGAAGTCAGTTCAAAGAAGGAGTAAGCCAGAGATGAGTAGCCTCGCAACCAGCCCTCATGACCTTCACTGTCCTTTCCACACAAATCCTCCTGGTCTGCAGTCCATCCTCTGTCCAGGCCATTTTCTTCACCCCTCTGTCCTCTGTACTCCAGGGGCTCTGATGAGTCAGTTCGCTCTGCTTCTTGTTCTTACTCAAAGCACTTCCTCTGAGCTTTCTTTCGGCTCTTCTTATTCCTTCCCATAGCGCTTCATTGCACTTCGTGCACGTGGAGTTCTCTTGTTTCTCAGAGGTCGCTTTTTGGCTTCCTGTACATGGAGTTCTCTCTCTCCGATGTCGCTTATTCTCCTCTCCAAAAACAGGGTGATGATATAAGCTTGAGCCAATATTCTTCATGGAAAACCACAATCATGTTCTGCCTCACAAACTCCTCCATGATCACCTTCTACTCCTCCTCCTCCTACTCCTTTTGGGCGGAGTCCTTCTCCGGGCCGTCCTGCCTACAGGGTGGCACGAATAAAAACTAATCTGTTGCCACATCTGGCTCCACAGCACACTGTGCCGCCATGGCATGCACACACTGGATTTTGCACCCATGCGGCGCTTTTCGTGAAAGGAAGTCCTCACCTGGCCCTGCCCATAAACAGGAGGTGCTTACACATACAATATTACTCTGACAATCCTGTGTATAAATTACATACGCTGCCTCCACAGCGTCACCTATAACAAACGACCGACACTGACAGGTCCCTGTTACATTGCAATCTAACCTACTCGAAACACACGGACCATACTACACTTAACACAGTCAAGCTATGGGGATTCACCTCCCATCCCCCTTCCACATAACAATATGTTTGCTGCACAAATGTGTACATGTAATCAATTTCATAATTGCACTTTTTTTAACTAAACGTTGGGACGTTCTCCTTCAATAATAATCTTCACTTTATTTAATCGTTTTGTGACTATTATCATCACCACCTGCCATTGCTACCACTTCACTGTATTTCTCCTGAATCAGTCACGATATTCACTCCAATAACAGGCATTTCATCATCATTCGATCATTTATGCTTATTGGCTATCTCAGTGTAATCATGATCATTGTCATCAATACGATGAATCTTCCGACCCGCACACCAGAGTACACTCGCACTCCCAACCGTCCAACTCACACACCATACACAGTACACACACACACACACACACACACACACACACACACACACACACACACACACACACACACACACACACACACACACACACACACACACACACACACACACACACACACGCAGGTGAATTCACACGCAAAGCCTCACCTGAACACTGCACAAAGCACTCGTTTTTAAAATTCCTGTGTCTTGGTAACCATTTAACCAATTGTGCTCAAGTTTTGCTGAGATTAAATGACAAAACATGATCTTTCATTTTGTGAGGTTATTTCCTTGTTTCCTTGATGGAGTATAAAACTGAAGAATAACCCAATGATATTTAGTATCAAGGTGCATTTTATGAAAGAAAGAAAACAATTTTCATGCATGTTCACCAACATAATCGTGCTTCATACAGCATGTTATCCAATTTGAATGCTTTATGACCCTTCCCTAGTCCCTACACTCCCACAACATTTCACCTGTGTGGGACTACAATGCGCGTGATGAATGCCCAATGAAAGCTGCGTGACACTACAGAAGTATATTTCAGTGAAACTACAACATCACTCGGTAGAGCGCATACACTACCTCCGCCAACCCGGACAGTTTACATTTTGTGTCCACTCATCTCGGCCAGATCTGTATCGGAACCATATTCGTCCTTGTCACACACCAACATCGAATCGGTGAGTCACACACTCACCCACCAGGTTTAGGCTGAATCCATCAATTAAAGTGTGTGTGTGTGTGTGTGTGTGTGTGTGTGTGTGTGTGTGTGTGTGTGTGTGTGTGTGTGTGTGTGTGTGTGTGTGTGTGTGTGTGTGTGTGTGTGTGTGTGTGTGTGTGTGTGTGTGTGTGTGTGTGCCAAAAAGACGCAGATAACCCAAAAAGACACCAGAGACCCATAAGACCCAAAATATCCTGAAGACCCAAAAGTCACCAAAGACACAAAAATACCCCGAAGGCCCCGAAAACACCAAAAGTCCCAAAAGCCCAAAAATCACCAAAGACCCAATAAGACCCTGAAGACCCCAACAACCCAAAACTCCCTGAAAACCCAAAAGTCACAAAGACCCTGAAGACTCAAAAATCACCGAAGACCCCAAAATACCTTGAAGACCCCAAAGACTCAAAAGACCCCAAAGACCCAAAAGATCCTGAAGACCCGAAAGTTCCAAAACACCCTAAAGACCCCAAAAGACCCCGAAGACACAAAAAACTTTGAAGACCCAAAAGACCCAAGAGACCCCGAATACCCAAAAGTCCCAAAATACTCTGAAGACCCCCAAGGACCAAAAGTATCCAAGGACCCAGAAGTCCCCAAAGACCCGGAAGACCCCAAAGACCAAAAAGACAAGAGCCAGTGATGAAGTCAGTTCAAAGATGGAGTAAGCCAGAGATGAGTCGCCTCTCAACCAACCCTCATGACCTTCTCCGTCCTTTCCACACAAATCCTCCTGGTCTGCCCTCCATCCTCTCTCCAGGCCCTTTTCTTCACCCCTCTGTCCTCTGTACTCCAGGGGCTCTGATGAGTCCGTTCGCTCTGCAGATCACTTCTTGTTCTTACTCAAAGCACTTCCTCTGAGCTTTCTTTCTTTGGCCCTTCTTATTCCTTCCCATAGCGCTTCATTGCACTTCGTCACATCACTTCAAGATCCAAAAGTCACTGAGGACCCAAAAGACCCAAAACACCCCCAAGACCCTTCAGACTCCTTAGACCTTGACACCATTTTTTTTTTTTTTTTTTGTATACCTTGGTCGAGGCTCGTATAAGAGCTAACACACAACTCACAGCAAGGAGGCATGAGACAAGAGGGGCGGGAGTGGAAGGGACAAAACAGTGGGGAACAGACACATTAGGTGAACTGTGGAAGGGAGAGGGATGGGGATGGGACGGGGAACATGGCGAAGAGAAGATGGACATTTCAGGGACTTTCAGGAAGGAAAGCAGGAGAAATGAAGGAAGTGGGCTTGGGTGGATTATCGGGGGTAGAAAAGATAGAGGATTTGTATGGGGGAAGATAAGAGGTGGTGGTGAACAGTGGTGATAAGAGGTGGTGGTGAATTTAGACCCCTTACACCCTGCAGACAGATTAGACAACTTCGACCCTTGACCACTTTGATCACTTCGATCTTCATATATATATATATATATATATATATATATATATATATATATATATATATATATATATATATATATATATATATATATATATATATATATATATATTTTTTTTTTCAAATAAACATATCACCAATATTACAAAGAAATTTATGGAAAAGAAATGTATGCATTATGATTTGTGTAAATCATGCCAACACAGCAAACCTGTGACATCAATCTCTGCAATGACGTGAGGAGAGGCGAGCGTAGCGAGCCAATACATGCTGGTCAACCCAATAAAAGACCCTCTTACACTGATTCTGATGTACCATGCTCTGTTACAGAGCATCCGTGCTGCCGAAGTAGATTCTTAGCAAGGGTTACACGAGGTGGTTTGCCATTACCTTCGCAGCAGTCGTTACAGCAGGAATGTGTAAGTTGTTCTATGTTTAGGGTGCCGGCAATCGCTCGCTTACTCTTCGCGAAGAACACCGTGGTATCTTCAACATCCACCAACTAGTGTCTGATTGACGGGAAATCCGTTTAACGTCCATCCAAGCGACTGTACACACGGTGATAGTTTATAGTTGGGTCGGGATTCGAACCCAGGGTAGATAGCTTCGAGAGATGAGTGTGTATACATCAAGACCATTCTGTCAGCCTTCTTCAATTGAAAACAACACCAAAAAAAAACAATTCTGACATTGAAACCATTAATGCTGCTCATTAAAGTTAAGTCACAAAGCATTAGTGGTGGCCGAAGGTTGCGAGCAGTGTACAAGCTGCCTCCGTGGCCATGCACATGTTGTATTACAACACCTGTGCATGTGTTTTATAATTACAACAGCTGTCACGAGCCGCGTCATGGTGCACTGTACACGTTATATAATGGGGATGACAATGCAACGTGGAATGGCACCCACGTCTCCAAAATACCATTCCCCATCTGAGAAACGTCTCCTCCTCTAAACAGCCCTGATGTGTCAGTCTCCATCTATATATTACTAAAACTCTCATCATGTATGTATGTATGTATGTATGTATGTTCCCGAAATTTAGCCAAAACGGTACACTATAGCGCAAAAATTTTAGTGCCACATTACTCACCATTCTCCTGCGTGTGCAGTATCAAGTTTCGTTCAAATCGGGCAACGAAAAAATGATTAAAAAATCAATTCCCGATTCAGTCAAGTACTCTTCGGGAGAATTTGATCAATGCAAACAACCTCAGCGGTATAGTTCGCTGGAGCTATCTTTTTTTGTTTTCTTCAAATGATTTATTTTAAAATCTCAAACATTTAGTATAGACAAAGAATGATTTATTTTTAAGCATAAAATAAACCGCCATTTTCATCTAATACTTCTGTCTTCATCCATATATTACGAAAACTCTCTTCTTGTATGTATGTATGTATGTATGTATGTATGTATGTATGTATGTATGTATGTATGTATGTTCGCGAAATACAGTCAGAACGGTACACGG
Organism: Eptatretus burgeri; assembly: GCF_056783735.1. Taxonomy (NCBI): domain Eukaryota; kingdom Metazoa; phylum Chordata; class Myxini; order Myxiniformes; family Myxinidae; genus Eptatretus; species Eptatretus burgeri. Next base: position 57,748,144 of record NC_140969.1, read on the forward strand.
TTGCGTAAAAATTTTTACGGCCACCTTACTCACCATTCGCCTGTGGTGTGCAGTATCAAGTTTTGTTCAAATCGGGCAACGAAAACAATTATTAATAACAACAAGAGCGGAAGTGAGCACAATATACACCCGAAAAAGACTCTGTGACACACACGCACGCACGCACGCACGCACACACACAATTATATATTCAAACACGTCAATTTATGAAGAACAAGAAGGTATATACAAAATTGTGCTACGACATGGAAAACAGCATCCTGGTTGCCATGGCAACCACTTTAGATGACGAACGTATGAAGTGACACCGTCTCCACAGTCTGTACCTATGTACCAAATATGAAACGTGAAAGTTGAAAACTTTTGGAGTTAGGGAACGGACGGACGGATGGATGACCGGTATCACATTATACGCCCCGATATATATATATATATATATATATATATATATATATATATATATATATATATATATATATATATATATATATATATATATATATATATATGTCGGGTATATAAAAAATCAATTTCCGATTCAGTCAAGTCCTCTTCGGGAGTATTTGATCAATGCAAAAGCGGTATAGTTCGCTGGAGCTATCTTTTTTTTTTTTTTTTTACTTGAAATGATTTTTTTCATCAACCGCTGTCACAACGGGAACCAAATGTTCACGGGTTGTTTAGTCTCTCATAAATCCAAGGCCAAAACCAATGACTCTCAGTTTGCAGCCAACTCCACTCTGGATCTGACTTCAATCGAAGGCCTCCTGCTTTTCCTCAATTCAAATCCCATAGGAGGGTCATCACATTGTTTTGCACTTGCAAAGACCTCATACAGACTCTGTTCTCCATTGTAACCAACAATGCCAATGCTCCAGGTGGCTGTTATCCTCAATCTCTCCTCCTATACAGTGGGATGGCAGGATGGCCGAGACTCTAGAGTATAAACACGAGCAAATACAACCTGTCCCTTCACTGACAGGAATATGAAGGGGGAGGGAGAGCGAGGAGGGGTGGGGGAGTGAGGAAGGGGAGGGGAGAGTGAATAACAGGGGGGGAGGAGCAAAGAAGGGGGAGAGGTGAGAGCGGTGCTTCAACACACATTGCAATACACTCTGGGATGGGGGGTATGAGCGAGGAGGATAGGGGAGAGAGGGGGGAAGTGGGCAGGGTAAGGGGGTGTTCTGGACTTGTATTTGTATGGGGACTTGAGGGAAAGCAAGAGGGGGGGGGGTGGTATGGTCCTCTTCTGCCGGCATTAGAACAGGATGAATGAAATGGGATACATTAAAACAGCACGTCAAACGGGTCATTCTAAACACTACCCGGACACTGCCCAGAGACATACATGGGGGAGGGGGGGTGGAAGGGGGAGATGAAGAGAAGGCAGCATGGTGAGAGGGGAAGGCAGCATGGTGAGAGGGGAAGGCAGCATGAGGAGAGAGGAACGCATCATGAGGGGGAAGGGAAGGCAGTGTGAGGGGGAAGGGAAGGCAACATGAGGGGGAAGGGAAGGCAATTGAGGGGAGGAGAAAGGAAGGCAGCCTACCAGGGCGATAAAACACACCCAAACAGCACTGTTTTCTTTTCAACCGCAGGGTTCTGCACAAGATCAAGTAGGAGAATTTAAAACCCACACGATCTATCTGGCAATGACCTGCCTGTATGCATATATGCTCGCACATGCAGTGACCTTTGCACCACTCCAGTTGGCTCACTACAAATTGGATACGTACATGCTACACTCTGGGGAAGCCGTCAGTCATTAACAGCACCTGTGCACGTGTTATATAATTACGCACTCCTCTAACCTCCCGACAGTCCATGCCTCGGCGATATACTCATTGTTTCAATCACATGGATTTCCCCACACCCGCACTGCAAGGCACGTCCTGCATGGCTTCGGCACCGCAGCACCTCCATTCCCCATGAGCCAAAGCACATGGTTCAGAAGATGGCCGCGTAACCTCCACTGCGACGCCACACACCACAGGCCCGGGCGCAAGTTCAGTCCGCACACCTGCGAAACCCACGCACTGCACACACATAACCGAGCATGCAAACCTGCACACACCCCCACGGAGAGTCATTTGTAACCATTTGTCCCACATTTGTGTGTGCTGTCTATGTACCTCTTTGCGCTTGCAGCAACAGCCGGCCGGCTATTAATATATTGCAGCATCAATTAATATATTCATATCAATATTTCATAATGAAAGCAGATTGCGCAAAAAAGTGAAAAAAGCAAAGTCGTTTTGTACCCATTTATCGCATGGTCTGTGTGTGCTGTCTATGTACCTTTTTGTGCTTTCAGCAAATCCAGACTCTTAATATATTGCAGCAACTATTCATATATTTATATTACTATTTTGTAATGAAAGCAGATTGCAAAAAACTGAAAAAGAAAACTGTGAAGGTTATTGCTAGAAAAAAAAAAAGGACCCCTGTGGACTGTATCACCATGGTTTGCAAAAGCAGCTTGTAGAGTGCAGTTATCCAGTTGGTTAATTATTTTCATTGCGATCAATGAAGTTCCATTTTCTGCACATTCCTTAATCTTTTCTTCACTCAATATAATCATCCGAACAGTAGAAAAAGCAAAAGTTAATGCTTTGCCAATTTCACATTTTCTTGTGTAAATATGGAGACGGAGGGATCACATCCTTGTTAGTACTGCAGCATAGCAAACTAATTGTTCAAATTTGCATAAAAGCACCAAAATTGGTACATATGTAGAATAATGTATTCTGAACAATTCTGGATATGGAGCCACTCGAGATTTTGCCTTGGTCAGCTTTGGCTGGCCAAGGCAAAATCTTGAGTGGCTCCATATCTAGAAATGTTCAGAATACATTATTCTACATATGTACCAATTTTGGTGCTTTTATTCAAATTTGAACAATTGATCTGAAATATCACACTACGTTGCTGGACTATGTTTGCTTAAAGTAAATATGCTTTGTGAGAGGAATCATTAATTACTTTAAATTTTCAGGTTTCATTCCAGATTTTGACACTTATTGAGTCCACGAGATCCGATTCTCAAATAAGATATAATATTTTGATTATATACTTTAATTAGCCCGTGAGAGTACATCGTGTTTCCAAGGCAAGGCATTTTTTAATCGAACGAATCAAAATGGTGGCGAAGACACGTGCGAGGTGAAGTTGAGCTGACCAAGGATAAGTATGCATGCCAAGTTTTGGGCCACTAAATTTCATGGTTTTGGAGTTATGGAGGACACACACACACTGATAGTTATTTGTGTAGATAACATATTGTTGCAGACCCAGAGTTGCGGGGGTACTACAAGGGTTGGGGGAGATGGAGAGATCACCAAATCTTGTGGTGTCTGACACCCCTGACCCTGGTTCTCCCCGGACTCACCGGGAATTGCAGGCTGTCGCACACGAAAAACTTTGTGTCGCGGTGGGTCGCTAAATGACTGTGAACACCAATAGCTTGACCACATGACTTAGGGACTTCCATCTGACACCGTTTACCGAAGAACACGTGATCTCCTTATTGGGGAATCACACCCTCGGTAATTATGCTATTATCTTTGTTGGATCGTGATTAACGCAGCCGAGCTTTCCGCGAGCACAATGCCAGACTGATACGAGAGCCCATTAGTGGGGAATTATAACCTTCTGGCTAATCTACATAAGGACATTGCTGGACCAATGGAAGAAAAAACAACCACAGGCAGATTGGAAATATAACAAGAATAGTTTATTTACAATGAGCGATGAAGGGTATGGTAAGGAGGGAGGGAAGATTATGAGCTTTAATTGCATCAAAGGGAAACTGGGGCAGGAAAAGGGGAAATGCAATAAAAAGAGTGGAATCAAGATGTGTATTTACAAAAAGGGAAAGCAAATGTACAAGTTGCAGACTTAACCTATGCCTTACCTGCTGGCTAACAAAACAGGGTACTCATCAGACAACACACACACGGGGAGACAAATTGGGACTGGTACATATGTCACCGTCACCCTCCCCAACTTGGTACCACTCTCTGAAATGGCGGACACTGTTCTCCACCACCACGGACCCACCAGCTCCATCTGGAGCATGAACCAACGCGTGCAGGACCAGGGAAGAAATGGGTGCTACGACCCAGGCAGAGAGAGAACGAGTGCGTGCCACGATCAGGACCCTGATAGCTCGAGACAAAAGAAGAAAGACAGCGCGGCAACCAGAGCCAAGGTAGCTTGGGGACGACAGCAGAGAGAGAGAGAGAGAGAGTGGCAACCAGGACCAGGTAGCTTGGGGGCGATGAGAGAGAGAGCAAATCAGCACGCCGAGCGCGGCTTTATAGCCCTGGGGGCAGGCGGGGCCAAAGAGCCACACTTCAGATCCCCCAAGGCGGCCTGGGACCAGCCATTGAGCCACGTCACACACCACAAGCCAGCCTCATGGCAGCCATTGGAGGGTTCCCCTGCAACCCTGCCCATTCTGCCACCCGGCCAGATATTCAGTCATTCGGTCCTTCCAGCTGTCGTCATGAACAGAGCTCTGTACTTAACAATGGGGGAATCCCTTCTACCCCCATGCTCCTGGGACAAACCCCAAAGGTCCAATAATGTTCAAGGTTGCGTGTTTGAGGGGTGTGCGTGGGTGCAGGTGAAAGCTCAAGAGTAAGAGGTGGACAACATGTATATAAGTAGGGTGGCTTGTAAAAAAAAAACAGTTGACAGGCTCTTCACTGCCATTCATCATTGGCTCACCATGCATCTCAACATACTGTACACACACATATACGAGCACACATTCATACATATATACATGCACACATCAAGGTGGATACTTTGAGACCTGGAATACTTTGAGAAGGTGGATACATTCCTCCTTCTGAAACCTGCATATGGAGATAACAACCAGTGACACTGACACACACACACACACACACACACACACACACACACACACACACACACACACACACACACACACACACACACACTGCAATAGTCTCGCATCCCCTTTGGGTCGAGACTAACTACAACGGCACTCAGTGGAGCCACATACCTCCACCAGGCTGAATAGTTTATGTTTTGTCTCCAAATGATAGATCAAATCTGGATCCTGACCCGAACCAAAACATAATTGGCTTGTTCTTGTCACCTAACCCACTCATCCACCGAGTTTGGTCATAGTCCATCTTCAACTTTTTGAAATATTATGATATATATATATATATATATATATATATATATATATATATATATATATATATATATATATATATATATATATATATATATATATATATCATTTTCGGCCCCATCTTTCAATGGTGAAGAATCACTTTCAATTTTTTTTTTTTAATTCTCGTATCCGGACCCACATCTTCCCCAAAATCTAATCAATTCGTCCTTGGCACACACCCAAACAGTCCACCAGGTTTCGTCTGAATCCGTCCACAACGTTTTGAGATAGCATGCTCTATATCATTTTTGGACCGATCACATAATGGTGAAGAATCATTTTTTTAAATTCTAGTATTCAGATCTGAATCCAGATTTTCACCAAAATCTAATCAATTCATCCTTGTCAAACACCAAACCTGTCCACCAAATTTGTCTGAATCCATCCATAACATTTTGAGATATCCTGCTGAAAGACATACAGAGACGAAAGATGTCTTGCAGAGCATGATACTTGCGAAATCCCTGAAACAAATTTGATCTTTAAAATAATTCGCCATTGAAATCAATGACCAATAATGCAAATCCTCTTCAAATTTCAAGTCAATCGGATTAAAATTGACGATTTTATAAATTAGGCTCATGTTGACCATTTGACCTTTTGACCTCAAATAATTGGTGGTTGAATTCAGTGACCTCATATGAAAAATTTCAAGTCAATAAGATGAAAATTGACGATTTTAGATATTCCACTTAAGTTGTTGACTTCTGGTCTATGTTGACCTTTTGGCCGATGTTGACCACAAAATAATTGGTGGCTGAATTCAGTGAGCTGATCTGAAAATCTTGTTCAAATGTCAAATCAATCAGATGAAAATTGAGGGTTTTAGAAATTGCACCGAAGTTGTTGACCTTTGACAGATGTTGATCTCACAAAACATTGTCGCGCGACCATCACAGGGACATTGCCTACAATCTGCAAAAGTTTCAGTATGATCAGCTGAGAGGTCTGGGCTGTAGGTGAGCCGATCAACAAACAAACAAATGGAACAGATCAAAAAAGTTGGGCAAAATTTTTTTGCCAAGTAATAATGCACACGGCCAACAAAGATGCTTGAAAATATTCTATTTTCACGAATAACAAACAGACAGGAGTGAAAACATAACCTCCACCCACCTTCGGTGGAGGAGGTAAAAAAAAATGATGCTCAGTATACTGAACAAAAGGGCCGAAGAGGATTTATGTATGCAGGAGGGGGGCTTGAGAGCAGCACCATATTCATTTTCAACAACCCCACCTTTCCCGACAGAGGAATTTTGTTACATCTTATAATCCTACACTGTATCAGTGTCTTGGGAACTATACAGGAATGGACAAAGCAATATAACAGATGAACAGTAAAAACAGAAAAAAATTGCAATGAGTTATCAGTGATGAGTGCGCCAAGTCTTCCGAGCAAGATGCCCAAATGTAACTCTTGACCCCAGAGAGACATAAATTCAAAAGCGCTTTCGTAAAATTAATGTCAATATAAACTACTGCAGCTGGAAAAGTCTTCCTGGCAAAGTAAGCATTTGAAATATAGTTAAAATTGCCCAGATCACAGCAACACCCAAAGAACACCATTGCATTGATTTAGTACTCACATCTAAAAAGTTATCTGCTTCAAACAAAACCAACTGCAAAGTTATGATTTCAAATGAAATTGCACCCAATGTTTTTCCAGGGTAAAAGAAGAAATAAAAGAAAAAGTTTTCCAAGTGTTGATAGGAAGGAATGAAGAATGATGGTTATTGACTGAAATTCATTTTCATCAAGCAATTCGCAAGACTGGAGAATGAAGCAACATCAGTTGGTGAGTTGGGGATCATGAACCCTTACTGGTCTCACTTCTGAAGCGAAAAATCTGGTAAGTGAGGTGTGTCTTGGATGGAGAGGGAGTGAAAATCGTTCAGCGAGACGAGCGGAATGAATTGCACATCTTCGTGCCTTTCCAATGAATTGCGCTCTCAAGGGCTCTGTGGTCATTTGAAAACGACCTGACACTTAACCTCGACTCCCTGTAGCCCAACTTGGACCGAATGGCGATGAAATCAGGCGTGCTTTAAACGAAATGGCTTCAGCGTCTTGAATGAATATAATGGCTAATTAAATGATGGGCTTTATGAGTTTGAAACAATTATTTTGTAGTTCTTTCGAGTCGTTCACATTATTGAGACTAAAATAGTTCATCTGGGATTTGATTTTTCACTCCAGGTGTTATTTGTGCACAAAAAAAAAAGTTCAAATTCTTCCCGTATTGATAATCTCGTGAAAGTAAGAGTCGTACTTTGAAAACCTTTTTTGTTCGGAGGAAGCTTTATGCAGAAAAACAGGCTTTGCTTGTAATCTGAAGCCCTGGTCCACGATGCAAAGGGACCCAGGTTCAAATCCCATACGTCATATGTGTCATCTCCGAATGGCCTTGTAGTTTATGTTAAAGTACACTAATATCTACTAATGTCTCTGTCATTGTTTGAATCTCAACAACCCAGCTGCTCGCAGCCTTGTGCTGCATATGAAAGAAGAAGAAATGTCTGTCCTAAGAAGAAGAAATATGCACAAAGTCTTCCATCAGTTTGAGATCAATCTGTGAGAGAAAAACATATTACAATCAAAACATGCAATGTGTTTTCTTTCTCCCTTTCCTGTAATAAATGGAGACTTTCTCATTTTAGCAATAATTTTATGGTTCCACCTGGAAAGGAAAATAAAACACACACATTTCTCTTCTTTTCCAAATACCTTGCATTATGAAAGGTTAAAAATAAAATCAGAAAATAAAAAGGATTGGGCTCAAAAATCGCATAACTAACATGGCTCTTCAGGTGGTTAATCAAGGCCTAATTGAATGATTTCAATCTGCTGAAATGCATGCCGTGAAAGGTTCACTTTATATAAATGTATGCGAGCATTATGGTGATGATTTGACAAATAAGAAGTCAAACCTCCGGCACTTATTAAGCAGAGTGACCATGAGAGGGAGATAGCTGGGATAGCCGACGTTCGAGGGATGCACACTCACCTCTGAGCTGTCTAACCCTGGTTCAAATCTTAATCCAGCTATAAACTGTCATTCGGGTGTTTCATAAGTACAGTGATGCATCAGTGTGCATGCTGTCAATTGAAAGGACGTTAAGCTGGAGGACCCGTCTGCCAGCACTCGTGGAGTTTGTGGTCATTAAAGACCAACTGCAAATACTGAACCAAATAACCTTCAGCCGAATATCAGGCCTAATCAGCCAGTTCATGAAAGACTTGTGCCAAAACCTTTGCCCAGAAGACCCCACAAGACAGGAATAACTGGGGCTGTTAAAGTCGTCGTATAGTTGGAGATTCATTTGGCTGTTACAGAAGTCGAGAGAGTGGGATGTGATTAACAAAGCTGTCTAAAATCCAAGGAGTTATAGATCAAATAGACAAGCAATTGCAGGAAGCACAGTATGATAAGGAGTTTGATAACTTTCACAGTACATTTTGGAAAATGAGACATCAATTTCTGGCGAAATTCTTACTCAATGCTGAAATGTGAAATTTTGGCATTTTTATTGAAATATCCTCTGTGTTTATCAGACTCAATGGATTAATGGTTAAAGCGTCCATGAAATGACTCCGACCATGGCCAAGTCATATCAAAGAATGGTGCGTTCTACTTCGTTCTTGACACTCAGCATATGAAGGATAGAACATGCACAAACCCTGTGGGCTGGCATCTGTGGGTAGGAGCAAATTTCTCCATAGTTTCCCCTATTTAAGTGTGGAGAAAAGTGATCGAGAAAAGAGATGGTGTTGCTAGTACATAAAGTGCCCCCAGAAAGTTACGATATTGACACAAAGCTCAGCAGCTGTGTTTGTCTGAAGTCAATTCCGGTGTCGTCTCATGTATTTATGTGATTTATGTTGCAGATCCTCGATGAGCCTCACACCCTGAAAAAAACAGATTTAAATCCTTATTGATATGGATGAATTTGTGGGCAAAAGGCATGTTTAGGAAAGTGGGTTGCATAGGTTGCGACATGGTTCGATTGAATGAACAGTGTTCTTGCCAAATTATGATTGCTTCAAAATACTGTAAATTCAATTTGCCTTGAAATGTAAAACGAACAAGTTGAGTGAACTATCCACATATACAAGGAATACAGCTTACCATCTATGTGGCAAATGCATATTTGAATGGCATTCAATTATGAATTCAGTCTGCTGGTTGCATCATTACTTAAATGTGGCTGTGCTGTTTTTGAAATGCCCACATTTAGAATTTTGACAAGACACACGCACACGATGACCTCCACTTTTCAAAGGGTCTGGAAGATCTTTAATGTCGTTGAGTAAATACTAGCAGAGGAACAGCCAGCTTAATAGTCCTTCCTGAAGTATAGCGTACTCCTCGTCGCCACTCCTTGCCCATAAAGTGCACAACAGGAGCTACTTCCGAGCTGTCGTGTATGGACAAGGACGTTGGGAGACATCACTGTACTTTACATGAATTACATGGAGATTAAGAAATTACAAAATAGAATTTGATGCAAATGCATCAATGGATATGCCTCTCCCCACGTTGAATGTCAACCGACTATTATGTTTTATGAGAAGAGAGAAGAGAGAAGAGAGAAGAGAGAAGAGAGAAGAGAGAAGAGAGAAGAGAGAAGAGAGAAGAGAGAAGAGAGAAGAGAGAAGAGAGAAGAGAGAAGATGAGATGCTTCTAAATCGAGTTATGGTCTGCAAAATGATTTTCAAAGGGTATGTGACTTTTTACCTTTTGCGCATAAAATTGAATCAGTTCGTCTTTGTATTACAGTCCATACTTGTGCCAAGTTTGGTTGAAATCCCTACCATGGTTCAGAAGTTATTGTGATAATGAACAAAAACGGATAACGGATGGACATGTCAAAAACATAATGCCTCCAGCTTCGGCTGTGGAGGCATAAAAATAGACAAATAAACATGGAATATGCTGTTTGAACCAAAGATCACAGCATCATGAGCTGTGTGTTCAGATGGAAACACTAAACAGGTAAACCCAAACATACAGGAGGAAACTCCCAGAATTTTAAATGTCCAGTCATTCTTAATGTATCTACCAACATTTAGACAAATAGGTTTCCACCATTGTTATAGAGAATGTGATTTGAGACTGATCCATCCATGCTTGTGATACTATGATTCTTGGCTCACTCTCCTTTAAATGACCTACCGAAACAGCACAATACATTGCACAAAACAGGATGATTATCACATTGTTGTCACCACTGAGGTCTTCAATCGTATTTATGCTGGAGGAAGGAAGAAGAGTGGTAAGCAGTGCTTCTGTATGTGGCTGCCATGCTGTGAGGGTTTGAATCTCTCCATGTAGGGTTGGTTGGTTTATCAACAACTACCTATGATGTGATGTGCCAGGCCATGCAGGTCAAATTTGAGTGCTGTCGAAGCCTTACAGTTGGTGAGAAAGCAGGGTGGCCATATATATATATATATATATATATATATATATATATATATATATATATATATATATATATATATATATATATATCTCTTTGGACTCATTTAATTTACAAAAACGAAAGGCTAATGGAAGAGCAACCGGATTATAAACAGACAGAAGTAAACAGATATAAACCACGCCAACAGTCGAGGGTTGCACATACAACATGCATGGCATGAAGCTTCATGTAGCACTGACAATTAGAAAAACTTAAAAGCTAAATAATCAGCAGGCAAATCTCACATCACAATAAAGGGTACACATGTAACAAAATAGAACATGACAGAATGAGAAAAAAAAAACGATCAATTGAACTTAGGAACTCACAGTGATGGAATATAGTGGCGACGACGGTGCAACAGTTCCTCAAGCCTACATGTCGATCAAGCTCATGTCCTACTGAGATGTCAATGCACCTGAAATGACAGACGTGCATTTTTTTACTGTTCTGTTTGAGGTTATATCACAGTTCAATCCTTTTGCTCGTTATGTTGTCCACTATTGCTTTATTGTTCTCTCCCCATTTGGTACACTGACATAAATATGAGGATTCAAGGCCCATAGATTTCGGAAAAAGTTCTAAAAGCTTACCGCATCTTTAGTACATCACTTTTATGCTATTTTTTTCCTGTTCTGATGCTCTTATTGCTGTGAATGTACCGTGCGAGTTGAATCTGAATCTCCATTAAGCTCTTGAGATTTCTTTTTTTCTCTACAATCGATCTCCATTAAGCTCTTACTTGAGTTTGTTGTGTAAAGACGAGTAGATCTCAAAGAGAAGTTTTTGGAATGCACGAAGGAACAATTTTACCTATATTTATAGCAAACAACGGTCATGCCCAACTGGGCCATATATTTTTCATTATTAATAGGGCCCAAATGTTTAACTCAAGTTTTAGTTGTTTTCCTGTGTGGGAAAAGTTTATTACCAAACAAGTAGGACTCTTGAACAAGCATTTTATAGGTATATTTAAAAATAATAATGAGATTACACCTCAATCACTTTTCAAAAGCAGCACACTGGTTACTCTCGCAGCAAGAACAATGTGTGCTGTCAAGAAACGTCATATATAAATGCAATACACATCCATGAAACTAACCAATGACAATAAAATATATATTTGGAAAATAGCCACAGAATGCCCTCAAGGAAGTTTCAACCTTACAATCACAACTTCCTATTCATCAGAGGTACGGTGGACAAGCAATTTAGAATTTGAGATGTTCTTTTTCGGAGATGTGCCCGAGTCCAGAAATTATATTACCTTTGAAGTACACGATGAGAGGCATCAACACAAGTCCAGTTGTAGTAAGCAGCCAAAAAAGCAAAACAGCATTGACCTTGAAAGTTTCCTTGAAAAACAAGTAGTGATAATATGGTCATTGCCTGCAGCACAGGCAAACAAGTTGCAATGATGTAAAATGGCAATAATTATTCGACCCTGAGCTCTGTAATAAACACAGGCATGTACACTCTGACTTAATTTGATTTAAGTTTGACCTGCTATGGGAATTTCACTTTTCCAGGCAATACGGAGAATAAAGGCATCACAGCATAACTCAATGAGGCTTGGCTTGAAAGAAAACACCACGGGAGACGACAGAAAGCTTGGAATCGGTGGCACTGCTGGTGCAGTTTTGTGAACAAAATGTAGGAATAAAGTGCTGCCTTTGGGGCAGAAATACCACATGAGGAGAACATTATATTGTCACACATTGTTAGCTCCCGTTGGACTGAGTCCGAAAAGGGGCTTATGGATTTGGTCTCGATTTTCGCGTCCGTTTGTGCATGTGTGCGTGCGTGCGTCCGCAACCATTTCTCGAACATGCATTTACTGATGTTGTTCAAACTTGGAACACAGATAAGCAATGACGGCTTACATATGTCAGTCATTTTCCTTCGAGAACAGATCCAAGATGGCCGACTGGCGGCTATTTTAGTTGAAAAAAACCTGATGTTGAACGCGTCCTGAACCATTTCTCAGACATGCATTTACCAATGTTGTTCAAACTTGGGACTCGGAAAAGAAATGATGTCTTACAAAAACATGTCATTTCTTTTTGGGATCAGATCCAAGATGGCAGACTGGTGGCCATTTTGTTACTTAAAATGCCCCCCAACCATTTTGCAGACATGCATGGTCTGATTTTGTTCAAACTTGGTACAAGCACAGTACATGATGGCATACACGTGCAACTCACTTTATTTTTATCATCTGATCAAAGATTGCCGACTGATCGACTGACAGCCATTTTAAGTTGTACCTAAATGTGGGCTAACCCTTGAACCCCATACAGCAAAATTACTAAAACAACGGGGACCATAACATTTTATGTCTTTTTTTTACTAGTTGCTTCTGGATATCATTGATATTTGGATAGCACAGGCCAGGTAGTGTGAAATATGCCAACCATAATGATCTTTTGCACATTTTGAGTCATAAAGAAGGTCAGCTAACAAGTCATTTAGCTCTCTCAACATGACTGCACATTTGCTTTTAATCTATAAAAGCTGATTCAAAGATTTGTCATCTACCAATCCAACATGCAAAAAGAGAATCATCCAAAGTTTGATTCATTTTTGCCCTGATTTTCAAGACTAATGGTTGTTCTGGCTGTGCTGTCGGTCAAGAAAGTAAAACTCTTTCTTTTTACAGAATGCATATATAGTTATATATATATATATATATATATATATATATATATATATATATATATATATATATATATATATATATATATATATATATTTGTGGATTTGGAAAGCTATCGCACTCAACATTCAGGTCCTTTAGCTCAGTTATATCGGTAAGTACATGTTGCCAGTTAGGGTCCCGTCCCTTGTTTAATTGGTAAATAAATGCACTGCGATTTGTATTCGGAAAACCATCTGCAACAACAACAGCCACAAAATGCCCGTTGGTGGCGGACACGCTGCGGAACAGCAAGCGTCCCCTGCGCGCTCGCTGGAATGCGGGCCTGTTCAGACTGCATCCCCGATCTGAATTCCTTACCCAATATGGGCATAAAAGCAGTTCGCGGGGGGACTGGAATGCGGCAGCCCCCACCGGCGGCGGATGAGTCATGCCGGAAGAAAAGGCGCGCCTCAAAGAAATGCGAGGGCTCACGGCAGAAGGTGATCCGGTGCGAAGAAGACGGAGCTCGAAAAGAACTCTCCTAAACCGTGAGCCGTGCAGTGCCGCTTTCTGGAGGCGAGACCTCAGAATAAAAGGTCCACGAAGGGAGGAAAAGGGAAGCAGAGGATAGAAGGTTCCTGAGGAGATTTTTAGAGAGAGATCAACGAAGGGAGAAGGGAAGAGAGAAGGAGCCTCAGGAGTCCGTCTGGCTGGGCTTGCTCGTCGCCATCAGCCCTGGTCCTCGTCCTCATTATCACCCCACCTCCTCCTTTGCATGATCGCGAGCTGGGGCGACGACTCCGATTTACCCCAGCTGGGTTCAGCTGCGCTGGTCCGTCCAACAGTGGCCGGAGCTCTGGGAAGGAGTGGACGTCCAGCCGCGCGCTCGGGGCAAGGTAGCCAGCTACCCTGACCCTCAGCCCGACTGTCCTCCGGGCTGGAGGTCCCATTAAAGACCATTTTGGTCCATTTCTGTCTGCGTGTGTGTGTATGTCTGTGTGTGGGCCCCGTCTAATAAGAAGTAAATTGTATAAGTGCCTGTGCTGTATATTATTTGCCTTGCTTATTATTCGGTTTAAATCTGCTCTTGTGTCTTGTCCCTATTCCCCCATCAATGCTTGCCTGTTGTATAAAATAAATGCCCCATTGCTTGAATGTATATCTGCTCGTTGCATCACTTTCCTACCATTGACTGCCACGACACGTTCGGGAAATTAGCTGGCTATTAAGGCCGATAAACGTGACAATTTGGTCCGACGGAACTTGGCGATTTAAAACCGCTTGGCAAAACGCACAAGGGACGAACAAGTCTCCGTACAAGTCTCCGTCGAGGTATAAATTCTTGGTATTTCTGTCTGAGTGGATAATTAGGTATATCGAGATTCGCCGATTGACCATGTACCACGCGGACAGGATATTGACAAGTTTATGTTGCGTTAAGGCACCCGTAGCGGGTTTTCGGGGTTATCTGGAAGGCTACGACTGAATTCCGGCTTTCGATGGGAGCGCGACTGTGTTTGGACTGAAGCGGTCGTGCGTGGCCGTCCGAACCGCGTAATTCGTAACAATATATATGTATATACATATACATATATATATATATATATATATATATATATATATATATATATATATATATATATATACATATACATATACATACATATACATATACATATGTATACATATATATATATATGTAAAATATATATATATATATATATATGTATAAAATGAAGACACACCCACATCTCTCACCTGTGAATGGAGGGAATAACCAATTAGTTCTCACCTTGTCAATTAAACCCAGGTGGCTAGGATTATAAAAATAAATCGACTCCTCCCATGCTCTTCTAGCTGAAGAAGCTGCATAAAGAAACCATGAAAGGCTAACCAAGGTAAGGCCTTTGCTGTTTAAAACCTTCCCAGAGTTCCTCCAAAATCACAGAACTCTCAGAATGCATCTATAAAAGAGAATACAAATAAATGAAAATGAATAAATGAAAATAAATAAATGGAAAAAAACAAGCAGCGGAGCGACCCGAGACAATGGGGAAGCATGGCAAATTTGTGCACTGACGGACAGTTTCGTCCGAATCCGTTCACAACTTTTTGAGATTTTGTGCTATATGTCGGTTTAGCCCTATCTCTCAATGGTGAAGAATCACTTTAAAAATATCGGATCAGGATTCACATCTCTCCAAAATTGAATCGGTTCTTCCTTGTCACACACCCAACGTGACGACCAAGTTTCGTCTGAATCCATCCACAATGTTTTGAGATATCATGCTACATCTCGTTTTTGTCCCAATTTCTCAATGGTGAAGAATCACAAAAAAATATCGTTTCTGGATCCGGATCTTCACCAACATCGAATCAGTTCGTCCTTGTCAAATGCCCAACCTGCCCACCAAATTTTATCTGAATCCATCCACAACTTTTTAAGATATCCTGCACACAAGCAAACAAACAAGAAAGACGTCATGCATAGCACGGTGCTTGGAAAGTCCATAAAACAAAATTGACCTTAAAATAATTTGTGATTGAATTCAGCGACCTAATATGCAAATCTTCAAATTTCAAGTCAATTGGATGAAAAATTACAATTTTAGAAACGAGGCTTATGTTGACCTTTTGGCCTATGTTGACCTCAAAAATACTTGTTCATTGCATTTGGTGTCCTGGGATGAAAATTGAGGATTATAGAAATTTCACCTAAGTTGTTGACCTTTGGCCAATGTTGACCGTTTGGTCTATTTTGACCTCAAAAATAATTGGCTGGTTGAATTCAGTGATCTGAAATATATATCCTCTTTCAAATTTCAAGTAAATCGGATGAAAATTGAGGATTTTAGAAATCTCATCGAAGTTGTTGACCTTTGACCTATGTTGACCTTTTGGCCTATGTTTACCTCAAAAATATTTTGTGGTTGAATTAAATCCTCCTCCTCAAGAAAGTTGACAATTTTAGAAATTCGGCCAACGTTGACCTTTTGGCCAATGTTGACCTCAAAAATAATTGTTGGCTGAATTCAGTGACCTGATATGAAATCCTGTTTCAATTTCAAGTCAATCGGATGAAAATTGAGGATTTTAGAAATTCAACAGTTGTTTACCTTTGGCCTATGTTGAACTTTTGACCTCAAAAATAGGCTTCTTGCTTATGATGAACTCTTCCAGGTGGTGAAGTTTTGTGAAGATCGGTTTAAAATTGTGGCCTGTAGGAGATTGACATGCAAACAAACAGACAATCAGACAGAATAATACACACAACCAACCAAAATAAGGGATGTAGAAAATCTTTGATTTTCGCATGTAACAAACAAGAAAGATGTCGTGCCTTGCAAGATACTTCCAAAATCCATAAAACTAATTTGACCTCAAAAATAATTGGTGGTTGAATTAAATGACCAAATATGCAAATCCTCTTCAAATTGCAAGTCATTCAGATGAAAACTGACAATTTTAGAAATTCGGCCGATGTTGTTGAGCTTTGGCCTATGTTGACCTTTTGACCACAAAAACACTAAGCTTCGTACTTATGACGAATTCTACCAGGTGGTAAAGTTTCATGAAGATCGGTTTAAAATTGTGAGCTATAGGCAATTGACATCCAAACAAACAGAATAACCCACAAGACCAAGCAATGCACTTGAAAAAATTTGCTTTACTTAAAATAAAATTAAAAACCCAGAGATAAAAAAAATCAGAAAATGTTAAGTCGGGTGAACAAGCAAGTCATTTCATAAGTCCTCCTCAACCAAGCTCATGGTCTGGTAAGGTTTGATTAAACAGTCCAACAATTCAAGCAAAGTGAAGTGCTCAATCCTGTGGAAAGATAGCTCTTTGTAACAAGTCGGGATTTTCTTGTAGTTGCGGAATAAAGAACTCTCGTAGCCTGTTATGGTACAAAAGGCTGGTGCGTTCATCAAATAAATAGGGTCCAGAGATGTGAGAAAGTGACATGGCACACCAGACGTTTACTTTAGGAAAATCCCTTTCATATTCATACAATTCATGCAGATTTCATTCTTTCCATATCCAACAATTGTGACGATTAACTTTTCCTGATATGTGACATGTCGCCTCATCACTAGAAATGAGGTTTAATTAAAATATGTTCATGCGAGTCTTTGCGTTTGATTAATTAATTATTGACGAACATTTACTCATTTCATAATCCTCTTCCAAACGTTTATGAATTGTTTCTATTTTATAACATGTAAAACTCAATTCTTTATGAAGGATATCATGAACAGAGCTTTTCGGAATGTTTAACTCAAATGATGCTCTCCTAATTGACTTGTTAATGTTATTGGTAAATGCCTCCACAACAGCATTCACCCTTTCATTGGACTTCCACCACATTTCCCCTTCAGGACAGATCCTGTAACCTCAAACTGATGCACATGCCTTGTGTTGGCTTCATGGTTAGGGTGGTGGGCTTGGGATCTGAGGATCCTGAGTTCAAATCCCACTCGGCTGTTGAATTAATACCGGGTGGGGTTGTCTCTGCCTGTCACCCTTCTGAGGTTGGCAAAATGAGTGCCGGCTTGCTGTTATACTGTGTCGGAGTGGTCACCCATCGAGGATTGTGTCCAATAGCCAAGGAGACTGCTTTGGCTGCACTGACGCTATGCACAGAGGATGGTCCTAATGGATGGATGGAAACTGATGCAGCCATCTTCATGTGGAGTTTCTTTCAGGTTCTGCTTTGTTCATTTCACGATGAAAATGTCTTTGGGCTTGAATGATTTAACCACGTTCACATACTGTACAAATCTCACAATTTTTGCTTTCTCTTGAGGACTTGTCATTATATCAGAAAATGGAGTTTCTCCTGAAAGAGAAAGAAAATAACAATCAATACAGTATTCGGAACAAAATAAAACTCAAAAGTCGATTCCATGAATGAATATCAAATTTGTTTCTCTCCCCAGTTACTGGCTCCAATAATTTGAGAGGCCTGAACCACGCCCCGATAGCGGAGTCACTCTTTACATCAAGAACTCTATTTCTCACTGCCCTTGTACTGACCATACACCTCTCAACCCCCAGGAGTACCTCTTGCTGAGACTTCCCCTCCACTCTCACCTCTTGTTCATTTGTGTGTTGTACTGTCCTCACAGTGATGACTCCATCTCTATCTCTATCTCTATCTCTATCTCTATCTCTATCTCTATCTCTATCTCTATCTCTATCTCTATCTCTATCTCTATCTCTATCTCTATCTCTCTCTCTCTCTCTCTCTCTCTCTCTCTCTCTCTCTCTCTCTCTCTCTCTCTCTCTCTCTCTCTCTCTATATATATATATATATATATATATATATATATATATATATATATATATATATATATATATATATATATATATATATATATATATATATATATATATATATATATATATATATATATATATATATATATATATATATATATATATATATATATATATATATATATATATATATATATATATATCTTCTCTCTTCTCTCCTCTCTTCTCGTCTCTCTTCTCTTCTCTTCTCTCTTCTCTCCTCTTCTCTCCCTCTCTCACAATTTCATCCCATCTTGTCTTCAATTATCCTACCCCTCTTCCCGCCCATGGTACTCTGAATCCTGTGGTGAAGCAGTTGCTCTGAAACAACTTGCCTTCTCTTCCTGGAAAGCAAATCTGACCGAAAGCAATCTCAGTGCATTCCAAAAAGTCCACAAGAAGTGGGTGTTCACTGTGAGGAGAACCAGAAAAATAACATCTGTCCAACCTCAAGAATGAACTTTCAAATTTGTCTCCCTCCTCTAAAACCTGGTGGCACCTTGTTACATCTGCCTCTGGTGTATGCTCAACTTCCATCCCTTCCCTCATTTCAAATGATACCACAGCCAATTCTGCTTATGAGAAGGCTGAATGCCTCAATTTTGTGTTTGCTTCCAATTCCTTTGTCCCCAACCCATCACTCTCAGTGCCATCCTTCCCCACCATGCACAAATGCTCCTAAACTCTGTGTCTTTTGCAACTGAGAAGATAGAGAAGGTTCTTTCAACCCTCGACTCCGCTACTGGACCGGACATTATCAGCTCACATGTCTGAAAAACCTGCTCTGCTGCTCTTGCCCATCCCCTCACTGCCCTTTTCACCATATCATTTGCCCAAAATCATCTTCCATCTGCTTGGAAATCCAGCAACATCACTGCACCACATCAAAAGGTGCAAAAACTGATCCCCTTATCTGCAGACCTATCAGCTTACGTCCAATCATCAGCTCGGTCATGAAATCCATCATCGCAGTTGATATGAAATCCTTACTTTTCTTGAACAACATCATCTAAGATCAGCAATTTTGTTTCAGACCAGGTCACTCTAACTTGGACATGCTGCTTCCACTCACACAACTATGGATGGAGACCCTCAATTTCAGACATGAGATCAAGTCTGTCTCTCTGGACATATATCATGCTTTTAATACAGTCTGGCATCATGCCTTGCTGTCCAAACTATCTGCCTATGGCATCCAAGGCCAACTCCACACATGGCTTATGACTTCCTCTGTTATCGTAGCCAACGCAAGACACTCAATGGCATCCTTTCATCTCTTCTCTCTGTCAAGACTGGTGTGCTTCCAAGGTAGGGTTCTGGGCCCATTCCTTTTCCTGATATTCATCAATGATCTCTCTGAGTTTCTCGAAAATACTCTTTATCTATTTACTGATGGCCTTACCCTCTGCCATGACATCCCTTATCCTTCAGACAGGCAGGCTGCTGCCTCTTCCCTCTCTTCAGACCTTAAAAAAAATCACAAGCTTGTGAAACACTTGGAATACGTCTTTTAATCCTGACAAATATTGTTGTGGGCTCGGGTTCGGTGGCGATAAACGACCACGAGGTGGAGCAGTGGAGTCGTCTCCCACCGAACACCCGGAATTTAGGTCGTGACTCTCCGACAACTCCGAAAGGTCACGGGTCACTTAAAGAACCGTGGTCGCCAATATTTCGACGGCGTGAGGTAGGGTCCACTTGTCTAATTCCAATTTACCTAAGTACTCATGCCGTCCAACTACCGGGGAAACCACACCTTCAGCCGACTTTGTCCGAATCGAGTCGCTATCACCGACTCGGATCCAGCGTAACCAAGCGGAAATTACCAAAGCCGCGCTGGACCAAATGAACAATTTACGGCACGAACAGCTTTACTATTTCTCAATACGCACCTTGCTAGGCCAATGAAGGAAAGCACGAACAACGAACTGGTACATTTAACAGGGGTTTATTTATAACAATAATCGGGAAGGGGAGGCACACAAAGAGCAGAGTTATCCGAATAAAAGGCAGGCAATGTACAATGAGCAACTCTCCTCTCTTCTTGAGGTGGGAGGGGTTTCTTTTCCTCGCCACTCACCTCCTGATTGGACAGTCGGTTGTCAGGCGACACGTGGCGGCCCTTCATTGGTTGGGCCAAACACTCCATCTGGCTCAGGCGGAGCCAGCCCTGAGGTGACAAAACCTCCGCTCATGTCAGTAGTCCCGGACACGTGTGTAATGGTGACCGGGTCGAGTGAGGGTGGTGTCGTTGTTGTTGTTGTTGTTGTTGTTGTTGATGAGGATGTAATAAACCTGACTAAAAATAACTTGTAGCACACACACAAAATTCCCATTAGACATAGGAAAAATGATTCTCACTATAAACACGTACTTATTGAAATAACTGAACTACGGGGACTCTGGCTGTTTGTGTGCACAAGGTTTCCAAATCCGTAACAATATCACACTCACCATCTTTCTCTCAAAGGTCCACATGCCAAATGTCCCTCCCCCTAAATTTCCTTTCTTAACAATTCCCTTGAGGAAGTCCAGGCATTCAAACTCCTGGGTCTCACTGTCAGCCATAATCTTTCTTGGGAAAACCACATTTCAAAGTTGGCCTCCATAGCCAGCTGCCGACTGGGCATCTTCCGTCGTACAAAGTCGTTCCTTTGCACACCTGAACTCCTATCATCCAGAGCTTGATGGAGTACTGCTGTCCCCTCTAGTCTGGCACCCCTGCCTCTTATCTTGCTCAGCTTAATACTGTGGAAACCAAGGCCTTCAAGATTATTGGAATCTCTCACAAATTATTCCACCCACAAATTATTATTAGCTCTTGGTATAGAAAAACACAAAAATAATAATAATTAGTCTGTGGATCTATCACTTTCCCATCGCAGACAGGTCGGCCATGGTCTTTCCCATCGCAGACAGGTCGGCCAAGACCTTTCTGGTCTTGCACCCTCTGCTCTTTCCGTGCTTTGTACACCCCCCCCCCCAGGTTTCTGCAGGGCTCACACGGTTGACCATCAACCCATTTCTGGTGAAACCACATAAATCCAGGATCACTGCAAACCTTCACTCATTCGTTCCTCTTTTTTCCCACCTGTGGAATCAATTCCCACATTCTCTTCCATCTCAATCTTCCCTCCAAGTCTTCAAGACAGCTGTTCACCACCACCTCAGATCATACCCAATCCTCAACCATGATCTTTAGGACCCTTGTTAACCCACCCAAATCCATCCTCCTTCCAATTTTCCAGTTTTCCCTCCTTGGAGCTTCCTTCTGTATCCATTTTGTCCACCCCGTGCATGTTTGTTTTGCATCCTGTTTTTGTCTGTTACGTCCTGATCCGTTCACTGTACTAGCTCTTCCACAAGCCTCGACTATGAAAACAAAAAATTATTGCAGGATCTCAAATAACAATAAAAACATTCAATGTTCTTTTTGGTATTGTTGCGAATTCGCGCCCGCCGGCGTGCGAGCGGCCACGTAACTCGAATCGCGGCACGTCGCCCACCGGACGGACAATTCTGTCGTGACCCTCTTGGACTAACGCCGGGAACTAGTCACGGGTGGACCTTTCGGCCTCACCACGATCGTGCCAATCGGCCCCCCGCGTGGGATAGGGTTGTTCGCCAAATTCGACCTACCTAAGTACCCACACGGAGAGGTCAGTATCGGGTGATCGTACCTCGCCGCAGGTCGACTCTGGACACGGGCCACTTTAAGCGACCCGTTCCATACTATCGGGATAACCGAGCGGTGTTATCGTCAACCTCGACGGTTACGATTAATTATCGGGCGTATTTAGCCCACTACCAACCCTTTACGTGAAGTAAGATGGAGATTCAATTAAAGAAAAGATGAAGCGAAACGGGAAAAACAGTTCAACATGAGGCACATTTATTCCGCGGCACACGGAAAGCACACATATACAATTACAACAATTATGCACCAAAAGCAATTGCAACAAAAGAAACACAACAATGCAGATCTACTACCGACTACGCGAGCACACGGCAACACTTACACAGTTTTACTTTACAGACGGCGCCGACAACACATATACTCAAAAGCAAAAGAAAAGGGCCACCCTCAAGGACAAGGGGACAGACGGGGCCTGTGGGCGCGAGACCGGGTGGAGCCTACCCGTCTTGTGATGAGCCGCAAATGTGGCGGCGGTGCCCCGACTCCGCGCTACTCCGCGGGTTTCGTTGGCAATGCTTGGAATGGGGTGGGAACGGGGCCCCCTTTCCGCACTATCTCAGCGCGGGGGGGGGGGGAAGGGGGGAATTGTTGATGCTCTGGGGAAAGAGGATAGCTGGCTTGCTTGAGTCCCACGACGAGCGACTCCACTGCGACCTCGACCGCGCTCCCGGATTCCCCTCTCTGCAGCACCCCGACAGACTCCGAACCCCGACAGACTGACTCTCCTCCAGACCCGTCTTGACTGCTGCTGCCACACTCTGCCGCTGCCACACTTCTCCAACTCGCCTTGACTCTTCTCCAACTCCCTTGACCAAAAAACTCTCTGCCGCTGCCACACTTCTCCAACTCGCCCGATCCCAAAACTGACTGAATTATCCCCGCGCTCGGCGCTTTATAGTACGGCAGGAGAACCCATATGCAAATTTCTGGATCAGAACGAGCTCGGGGGTGGAGCCACGCTCGTCCATTGGACGGAGAAAAAGGGGCGTGAATCTCCCCTGATCCTCGAATTTGCATATATCGATTCAACTCCGACACGCCTGGAGGCGGGGCCAAATCGCCTCGCACTTGCTGATTGGACAGATCAGAAGTGGGTGTGTATCATTCCTGATCCGACTTCTCCTTGGAAAGGCCGCTTTTTGCACCCGCGGCTCGGCGCGCGTCCCGCACGAGGCCAGGACAGCCTGACGCCCGGCGCTCACAAGTGGTGCGGGAATGGCCGCAGAAGGAGAGGCGAAGGTGGTGGAGGGTCTAAAGTGGCGGTCCCTGGCCACGGTGACCCTTGGAATGGCGGTGATGCGATGTTTGCGGGAGCGAGCTGTGAAGGTAAAGGTCGTGGCTGTTGGCGTTGTTGTTGTTGTTGTTGTTGTGAAGCGCCGTTGCGGTTGGTGGTTGTTGTGTGATGGCGGTTGAGACGTGGTTGGTTCAAAATAAAGATAGAACAGAAAAACGGCTATCTTTAAGGGTCGCAGCCCGAATGAATCACATTTATTCCCTCTAAACAACGGGTTTGGGGCTAACTACACATGTACTTACAGAGATATTTCACCTACGGGACCTGAATGGTGGCTTGCGAATTTCCTCAACCGTAACAGTATATTCATTTTGGGACACCCTGTATATAAACGTTTGTGTGTTGCACGTATCTTCCACATGTATATGTGACTTGTTAAGCTTTACTTTTGGCATGTCTTCGAGATTTAGACTATTGTACGTATCTCATTCATCCAATTTTTTTGAACGCCAATCATATATAATAAGCAAGTTTAATTGGAAGGTGTCTGTGTCGCCAGTGCATGCATAAAAAAACAAAACACGGTGAAAAGGCAGAAATCAGCTTGTTTGAGTTCCAGAGGATTATCAAGTCTAAAATTCTCAATTCATTCCTCCACTGTATATCGATGACAGTAAAATTACAATCACTTGACAAATATGGGTTATGTGATCATACCTTGATGATGTCATTTATTTTATTTCAGATTCTCTCAGGTAACCGATTGCTATTGGAGAAATAATTAAGGAACCAAGCATTAACCCCAGACCATTCCCAACCTGAAAGTCGAATCTTATCCATGGAAAATAGTGTCCGTTTGTCCCTGATAAAGGAAATTTGTGGTGGAAATGTTTTGACATTCTGAGCGTTTGTCTTTCTTGACAAAACCTTGAGTTGGTTAAGCTCTGCTGTTTTCTGCTCTGCAGTTATCACATTTTTGTGAACACGAATGATTCTACCCACAAATTGTTCCTTGATGGCTTAATGCAGTAATATGCATCTCAGATATCATATGTGCATTTAAAGCAAGGCCCAGCAAAGGTGCTTGAACCAATCAGATTGCTAACAATGATGAAGATTTATTTGAAAATCAGCCATGCGTCGAGGTGATTCGTCTTTGTGAATCCTGCCAATTCCCTTCAATGTCTCTTTGACTTCACCCAGGGGTGGCCTTGGGTTCGCCTCATCGTCAAGTGTATGTCAGATGGTTTTGCTTACAAATAACTTCTTTCGCACCTGTAATAGGCACTGGTCTGTTATACTCCCTGAAATAATCACCCTCAATTCACCCAAAAGCTACTGGTGTCACATCAGTGTTTCTCATTATATCCATGAGGTTTTTCTGCACATTGGACCGAATGCACAAACTATAAACAGCATCCATTGAATCGTTGGAGTCCTTCACATTCTCTTTGGAGGTCAAACATTCTGCCATTTTAGATGCATGAGAAATGCGTTGGCCCTTCGCTTATTATATGTGGGTGGCGCTGCATTTATAGGTATCATTTTAGTGCCTATCTCCTAATTATTCAGGATACTTTGAGTGAAAATGTTTTGCAGGTTCATTTTAGCTTTGTCGAGTGACAAAATTAGAACAAGCATATTGGTTGGGACTGCAACTGCAAAGCAGTACTGTAACACCAGCCATTTCAGAAGAAGAATACTATTTCTTGTCAGCTCAGCAATTGTGTTGGAATTTCGAGCCTTTTCCCACAACTCTTGCGGTGAATAAATCGCTATGTCCCAAGACTTTAGAAAGGAAAACTTATATAAGGGGACAAAAAATTTGAGCGATTCTTTTTCATCCATTTTTTTTTGCTGAACACGATAATAAACCCAACAGTGATGCCGGTTGCAGTTTTTGTCATCATCAGTTGGTGGATAATGATCTTCCTCCATCAGTAACTGAGTCTCAAGTATCATCCATCACTGGCACTTTGCTCCAAAATATGTGTTCAAAGCAGATTTTGATTACGATAAAGCAGGATTTCTAGGTTATGATTAGCCTCTCAACTTGACCCAACTAGCCTATTGCAGGATGAAGGCCTCTGTCAGTGTACTATTGACTTTCTCTTCTCCACAAATCGGGGTCATTGAACTCCAGTTTTGTTTTTTTTCATCTCTCTATCAAAATCTTTGGTCTTCAAATGCTTTTCCAGGTTGCCAGTTTGTAATTCTTGTCATCCAATATAGTTATCCAATCTTCTTGCTGTGCGTCCAGCTCAGTTCCATTTCAGTTGTTTGATTATGACGAATATGTTTAACTGAGTTTTCTGTCTGATCCTTGAGCATGTCTTCTTATCTCTTTGTCACAGGTCTACAAGAGCTCCACATTGTTGTTGTTGTTGTTGTTGTTGTTGTTGCTGTTTTTGTTCATGTTCCTTATGATGACTCCAATGCAGTATTTGGTCTTCCATTTGATTATGTTTGTACCATATCCTCATGCTGTGAGTGCTTCCACGCTGGGGAGTGCTTCCACGCTGACGGACCTCTGGTAGCTTGTACCTGTTGATGTGTCTGAGCCTGGGGAGTAACTGCTGAAACCTATCTATCTGGGTTTATCCCCACATCTTTGTTCCTTTCACATGTCTTTCTACTTTTTGGACACCATTCCTTCCCATTTCCATATCTAGGCCACATCATCGACGAGCATCGACGAGCGCCTAAAGAAGGGAGTACTCAGTTTCACTCCGTCTTCTTGTTACTTGCAAAATCGAAGATTTTGGTTTGTCGATTTTGTTATTCTGTCTGTCTGTCTGTCACCGACAGGTTACAATTTAAAACGGATCTTCACGAAACTTCACCACATTGTAGAGTTTCTCATAAGGAAGAAACCTCTTGTTTTTAATGTCAAAAGGTCAAAAGGTTAACAGGCCAAAGGTCAACAACTTAGGTTAGGTATCTAAATCCTCAATCTTCATCCGATTTACTTGAAATTTGAAGATGATTTATATTTCAGGTAACTGAATTCAACTAGCCAATTATTTTTGAGGTCAACATAGACCAAAAGGTCAACATAGGCCAAAGGTCAACAACAACTTAGGTGAGATTTCTAAAATCCTCAATTTTCATCCAATTGACGATATTGGAAGAGGATTTACATATTTGGACATTGAATTCAACCACCAATAATTTTTGAGGTCAAATTTGTTTGATGGATTCTGCAAGTAACATGCTCTTCATGACGTCTTCTTGTTCGTTTGTTTTTCCGGGCGATATCTAAGCCATCCTTTGAGCTAGGAAGCTGAAATTTGGGAACAAAAGTGAAAATGTGCTTTGGCAAAAACTTTATTTTTAACTTTTTTTGATTAACGAATTAATTGATTAATTACTTTATTACTATCGATCTATTAATCACTTATTTATTTTCTTTCTTATCTGGACAATATTTCAGGCACCTTTTGAGCTCAGAAACTGATATTTGGACATGACAGTAACCAAGTGATTTGGCTATAAAGAGTATTTTTGATTTATTGATTGATCAATTAATCAAATTATTTTCTTTCTTGCTTCTCCGGGTGATATCTCAGCCATCCTTTGAGCTAGGAAGCTGAAATTTGGGGACAAAAGTGAAGATGTACTTTGGCAAAAATGTTACTTTATATATTTTGATTTATCAATTAATTGATGACTTACTTAATGATTATCGATTTATTAATTACCTATTTATTTTATTTCTCATCCTGGCAATATCTCAGGCATATTTTGAGTCCGCCATGGTTGTATCAGAATAAACTGACTCGTCACACTGTCACAGATTGTTTAATCCCAGCATGGGGCAATTCAAAAATTACTGTTGCAGACCTGGGGTCAGGGACGAAGACCACTAGGGGTGAGCTACCTCGGGTTCCCACCAGACTCTCCGGAATCACAGGCCGTCGCACACGAATAACTTCGTGACGCGGCGGGTCGCTAATCGACCGTGAACGCCAATAACTCGACCACGTGACTTTGGGTCCTCCGTCTAATACCATTTCTCGAAAGGTCACATGATCTAATTACCAGGGGACACGCCCTCGGTACTCACTTGCTCAACCGGATCACCTTACCAGATCAGATGCAGCCGACCAGGTCTGCCAAGTGCGTACCAGCTCAGAAACAGATTGTTGGAGAATAATGTCCTGACTAAACGAGGGTGCAAACTATGCTGGACCAATGGAGGAAAAGCCAAAAACGAGCTGGGAACATTTCTATACAAAGCATTTATTACAATCAAGTGAAGAAAACTATGTGGCACATTGAATGGGTTTATTTGTATTTACAGCAGGGGATAGCAATGAGTTTGTGGGAGGCGGCAAAAGACAAACAATCTTAAAAAAGCAGACACAAAGCAAAGTTATCCCATTATATCTTCGACAATCTTAAGTTATGCTAGGACAGGGGCCATTCCACACACACACACACACACACACACACACACACACACACACACACACACACACACACACACACACACACACACACACACACACACACACACACACACACGACTAGATATAGCTTGGAGAGAAAGAAAGCAGGTGAGGATAAACAACCTCTAAATACCTGCTGTGGTCGGCAGACCAACGCAACCCAGAACACTTAGGGAGAAGTAGGTGGGAGGAATACTGGTGGTGCCTGAGGTGTGGGAGTGAGAGGTGTGGTGTAGTGCAATGTTGGAAGTGTGGTGTCATGCCAGAAGAAAATTGGATTGCGAATCAGTAATGATGCTCTTTTGTGTATCCAAATAATATGGGATAGAGGTGTGGATAGAGAGAGGGGAGAATAGAAGCGCAAGGAGAAAGATCCATAACCTAGCCATGTAAAGGTCTGTACATGTAGCGTGTACCTCCATGGGACGTCCGCCTGAGCATTCCCACCTCATGATATGGTGCGTTATCTCCTGCTTAATTATTTTGCCGGGGCTCGTGGCAGTTTGCACTCCGCACTGGTCTGTCTGGCTGCACGGGGTTGTGGGACGTTGACAGCAAGGCAGGGAGTCTCGGCAGTCGCCCTGGATCAGGCATTTAAGGAAAAAGTACGTCCTGGCAATCACACAACAATTGTGAGACAGGGAGCAAAACAAAGAGGCGAGATGTGTGCCAGAAAAGAGGAGGCTGCGAAGAAGAGAGAACTAACGGCTCTGTGCTCCCCTTTTTATAAGCCACGGGTGAAGGATGGAGTGGTGACCGGAAATTGATGCACTGTAACTCAAATCCTGCTCCTCCATTGGGCCACAGTGGCCCTAGCCACGCCCTGCCAAACTCCGGGACCGGAAACCGTCTCAGTTGCCCACCTGTTTCGGCACAGGTCAGTGCTCCTGACTCAACATAGGGCATGCTCCCTGAGTCATCACCCTGGCCCTGAACGTGCTCTGAGTGCAGTCTGAATGTCGAATAGCAACGGACTTTCCCCACCACTCACGGGCCCCCACATGAGCCAAAATGCACACCCGGGCCTTGTACCAAACACCCGGATCGCCCTTCTGGCGATCCCTCCTTGCCGCCCCTGTCTTGCCATGGTCTGGCGACTGGACGAGGGTTGCATCAACTCCACGTGCACACCCAGGACATTCTAGATAGATGCGGTCAAGCTATTAATGTCTGTTGCTTGGCCAAGCATCGTGTGGTGCAGAGGACAATCCGAGTCATGCAGTACTCCTAAAAATAGAGTGGTGAATTGCAGTGATGCAGTGCTACGAGGGGGAGCGGGAATATTTTTCCCGTGTGCAGGAAGGGTTTGTTGTCGAAGTGGTGAGGTTTGGTGAGTGAGTTGCGAAGTAAGGTGAGGTGCCGGTTGGGAATTGGCTTTCAGATTTGAACGAAATAATGGTGCGTGATGCCCGTGTGCAGGTTGTGTAGTATGTAGTGGAGGGAGTGTGGTGGATCCGAACCACAGGAGGAATCGTGGTGTGCTTATTATCAAGCACCTATTGAATGGTGTATGTGCTTGCATGCTTGTTTTGTACTATGGATAAAAGGAAAGGGTTGGAGTCGGAATCAAAATATGAATTAGAGATAGTTATTCGACCTCACTAAAGAGACCCACGCAACGTACTTCATTCCGTTAACCCACTAGTCATGAGGGGAAGTCTAACTACACAAAGACTAATGAAATAACTGCTTGGGGATCACTGTATGTTGAGTGCCATTGTCTTAGAGGCATGGGGATTTGTAGAACCTCAAAACTACGTAACGTTCGTTTTTTTGTAATTTACAGGACAACGCTTGATTACTGTGTGTTCTGATATACCGTGCATTCTGATGGGCTTGACTAAACCTTACTATTATTCAACATATGATTATATTTTTCAGGGTCCCTCATTGTGAGTAAAACTGGACCCAAACAAAGCTAATGGAAATCTGATGTAACAAACCCGGACGTAATGTAACACGTAATGATGTAACGTAGCGTAACATTACGCTTGATTAAACCTGACTATTATTCGACATATGATGAGATTTTTTGGGGTCCCTCATTGTGTTTAACACTCGACGGTATCAAGCGTTATGTTACGTCTGTGTTTGTTGCCTCAGATCGAGTCAAGCAACCAATGTTGGTGTGGTGCAGCAGCTATCCGACAAATGGGTGCACATTTCAAAAATCGACCCCAATCAGAACCCCAACAACAACAGAAACAACTACCATGCAGATCTCTTGTAGACCTGCCACATTTTGCAAGCAAAAATAAGAACACTGACAACATTATTGAAGGTGTGTCCATGAAAGTCAGAAATACAGGACTCCTCAGTATTCATTGCTTATCAAAATAACTATGTCACTCGAGTATTCATTTCAATGTGTATGGATGTAACTGGTTTGCCACAGGAGTTTCTGCATTGCAGGTTGGCAGGATAGCTTAAAAGTTATGCAAACTTGCTTCTGAGCTGTCTTCCCTGGGTTTGAATCCTGACCCAGCTATAAACTGTCACACTGATGTTTTGCGGGCAGGGATATTCATCATTGTGTGAGTCATCCTTCTGATGGATGCTAAAATTGGTGTCCTGTCTGCTGGCAATATTTGTAGATGCAAAATATCCCATAGTGTCCTCCGTGAAGCACAGTGTACTCTGTGAAGACAAGGCAAGCCATCGCCAGCACCCTGGCCAAATTAAAAATTCCAGTCTTGACTACCATTGGCAACGGCAAAAAAAAACTGTGTCATCCTTGCCATGAGGCTGCTTTGGCAGCACTGAGTCTGCATTCAGGCAGAGCACAAGAATTATATTTTAGATTTAAAGGCTGCAATGCAAGCAGAGTTTGATAATTATGAACTGCGTTCTGGTAATCAATATTGGCAACGGCCTTTCAGATGTCTGAACAGGTTATTTAGCCAATAAAACAAGGGCAAGCTCTAAAAATAGGAAGGCTAATATATAATCAGAAACCAAGCAAATGATTCAGTACGAAAACTAACTCACTAAAAGTTTAATTAAACCAATGGAAGTAGCAAATGGGATGAAATAAAAGGCTTCCAGAACAACTGCTGCTGCCAAATCAAAAGTAAAATGATAATGAGATAATAAATTGGGTGCCGAAGAAATAAAACTACGATGTTATATGTAGCACGATACTTGTGACATCCAAATAAAGAAAAGTTGCCGTGGAAACAGCCATTTGGCAATTTGAACATGTGACTTCTCAAGTGTTTTCCATGATTTGTTGTTGTCGTACATGGCAAATTTGGCTGGTAAATTTTACAACTGTGTCATAAAAGGTATTTTACATGCTATAAATGACCTTGACCTTTGACTACTTTTGACCACATATACTACGTATTCCATTACATTCTATTGGGAACCATACTCTGCGCAGAGCATTGGTGCTGTGTAAGCAGTCTCCTTGGCCATTGAGCACAATCCTGGACAGGTCACCACTCTGACACAGGATACCAGCATGCTGGCACTCATTTTGCCGACCTCAGAAGGATGACAAGCAGAGTCAACACCACCTGGTATTAATTCAACAGCCAAGGGGGATTTGAACTCAGGATCCTAGGATCCCAAGCCCACCACCCTTCACTATTAAGCCAACACCAGGCATATTCTACATATAGAGTACTACAAATAAGTTGTACAAGTTTCAATATGATATGTTGAAAACTTTTTGAGACATGGTGATAATTAAATCACAAAAAGTACCATTTGATTTTGAATGGGTGAAATTATTATCATGGAAACCGTTGACATGTTCAAATGGATAAATCGATCATGCTGATTTTTGATGAACCAGGTCTGTGACCCAATATGCAAATCCTGTTCAAATTTCAAATCAATCGGATTAAAATTGATGATTTTATGCGATCTTGGTCTTTGACCCTTTGAGGTTTTTACCTCCAAACCAATATGCTTCAAGGTTTTGATTGCTGAACCAATTCAGTGACCTTACATGCAAATTCTGTTCAAACCAGCAGAGTACCCACAGGGTCAAAAGCTCTCTAAATTGGCTAAAGAGGGTTTATTGGGTCTAAAGGTCTCAGGATCAAGGGGTCTAAAGGGTGTAAAGGTCTTCAGGAGTCAAATGGGTCTTAAAAGGTGTAAAGGGACATAAAGTGTCGAAATGTGTCTAAAGGTCTAAAAGGTTCAGTACCTTCAGAGTATTCACTCTCCTCGACTTTTGTCACATTTTGTTGTTGCAGCCCATGTTTAAAATGGATCAAATTTAAATTTTTTGTCACCCATCCACACAAAATACCCCATAATGACAAATTGAAAACATGGTTTTAGAAATTTTTACAAATTAATTAAAAATGAAAAGCTGAAATGTCTTGTGTCAATTAGTATTCAATCCCTTGAGTCAATACTTTGTAGAAGCACCTTTGGCAATGATTACAGCTTCGAGTCTTCTTGGATATGTCTGTATCAGCTTTACACATCTGGATTTGGGGATTTTCTCCAATTCTTTCTTACAATGTGAGAGTACAGTACAAAATATACTGTGTCTGCTCATGCCCTGTCAAGTTGTATGGGGAGCATCAGTGAACAGCAATCTTCCAGTCTTTCCACAGATTCTTAATGGGATTCAAGTCTGGGCTTTGGCTGGGCTTTCAGGACTTTCAGTTTCTTATTCTGAAGCCATTCCAGTGTTGCTTTGACTGTATGCTTGGGGTCATTGTCCTGTTGGAATGTAAATCTTCACCACAGTCTAAGGTCTTTTGCACTCTGAAGCAGGTTCTCCTCAAGGATTTGCCTGTATCTGGCTCCATTCATTGTTCCCTCTATCCTGCCGTCTCCTAGTCCCTGCCACTGAAGAGCATCCCAATAGCATGATGCTGCCACCACCATGCTTCACGGTAGGGATGGTGTTAGATGGATGATGATCTGTGCTCAGTTTCCACCAGACGTAGTGCTTTGTATTCAGGCCAAAAAGTTCAATTTTTGTCTCATCAGATCACAGAATATTTTGCCTCATGCTCTCAGAGTCTTTCACGTACCTTTTTCCAAACTCCAGGTGTGCTGTCATGTGCCTTTTTCTCAGGAGTGGCTTCCATCTGGCCACTCTCCCATAAAGCCTAGATTTGTGAAATGCTTCAGAGATTGTGGTCCTTCTGGCAAGTTCTCCCATCTCAGCCAAGGAACTCTGTAGTTATGTCAGAGTGGTAATTCAGTTCTTCGTTACCTCCCTGACCAAGATCCTTCTTGCCCAGTTTGGTCAGACGGCCAGCTCTAGGAAGAGTCTGAGTAGTTCCATATTCTTTCCATTTCCGAATTATTAACACTCTAGAACAGGGGTTCCCAACCTTTTTTTACTGGGGTACCATTTCACATGTTCGTAGTCCCACCGAGTACCACTGCACCAAAATTCACCTAAAATAGTGTTTATTTGCAATACAGATACGACAATGGGGAGTTAAACAATACTAACAATTCACAACTATGACATTGAGCAATCTGATCTGAACAAAAGAATGATACAGTAAGTACCTATTTGATTGTGTAAAATGTCCAGTCAATGGGATGGTTGAGCCTGCTTCTTGCTCACAAGCAGGTCGATGTCAGGCTTTGTTTTGGATAAAGCGCACCGAACATCATGTTCAACATCCAGAAGGGATCTTTGTTTTGTTTTTAGAATAACGAGTGATGAGAATCCAGCTTCACACAGCCATGTAGATGGGAATACTCTGAGCGAATGAACAGCCAGGGTAGCTAGCTTCGGGTAAAACCCCAACATTCCACACCAGAAGTCCGCAAGATTCATCTCGTCAAACTGATCTCGGGATGTGGAGTCGTTCTGGAGATCAATCAAGCTTTCCTGCAGTCCTGTTCCAGGTGGCAAATCCAATGCATTCATGTGAAATGGGTTGCGAATCATTTTCAGATCCAGTTCCTTGAGATCCGGAAAATAGGAATTTAATTCCTCATCCAAATAAGCGAGGTGATCTTTTACCAGTTGTATGAACTCCCTTGGGGGATTCTTTTCACGCTTCTGAAGAATATCGGCCATGCAAGAAAACATGACCACCACTCCCGCTTCGACATTTGTCTTCCACAGACGGCGTTTTTCCTGAAATCCCTTGACCTTGTTTCTGAAGTCAATGATAGTCACGCCAGTCCCCGGAAGAGACTTGTTCAGGGCGTTTAACAGAGAGAAAATGTCGACCAAATAAGCCAGGTGCAATGCCCATTCAGGGTCGTTCAAAGCAGCGACAAAATCGAGTCTTTGGTTTTCCATCGTTTTCGAAGAATTCACGAAGCTCAGCTCGCAGTTCAAACACGCGCTCCGCCATATTTCCACGGGATAACCATCTCACCTCAGTGTGGAATTAGAGAACTTCATGGTCGGAGTCAAAATCCTCGCAAAGTTTCTTGAAAAGTCGCGAATTGAGAGCCTGGGATTTCACATGGTTCACAATTTTGATCATGGTTGAGAGAACGTCAGTCAATGGCTTGGGGAGCACCTTGGCTGCGAGTGCGTGGCTGTGGATCGTACAGTGTAGGCCACGCACTTCAGGAGCAACTGCCTTCACAAGCGTTTTATTTGGAAACCTGATCTGCACCCCGACATAGCTGGAGCACCATCTGTAGTACAGCCTTTCAGATCAACCCATGACAGCCCAACTTGATCAAAGACGGAAGACACCTCTTCGAAAATGTCCTTTGATTTAGTTGTGGTTTTAAGTGGGCGGAAAAATAGTATTTCATCCTTGAACTTGGCTTTATGTATGTACCGAACGAACGCTAACAGTCGAGCACAATTTGCCACGTCAGTTGAGTCATCCAATTGCATAGAAAATCCACATGGAGACGCCTTGATTTCTGCCACCACCTGGTCACGAATATTGGTTGACATTTCTTCAATGTACCTCTGAACTGTGTTGTTTGACAACGAAAGAGAATTGAGCTTCTTGGCGCTTTGTTCTCCCAGCATGAGAAGAAAGATATCCTTTGTGGCAGGAAGGATGAGGTTTTCACCGACGGTGTGAGGTTTTTTCTGTTCTGCAATTCGCAGTGCAACTAAGTAGGATGCCTTTACGGCTGCCGTGGACTGCTGTTGAAAACTGCCGCTGCCGTCGAAGCGTGCTCTTTTCATGGCATTTTCCTTCTGATGAAAAAAATCATGGTCCTTGTCACTGTGTTCAGGATGATCAGAATCAAAATGGCGCTTCAATAGACTTGGCTTCATAGATTGATTGCCCGAGAACTTTTTCACAAATCACACACTGTGGAGCTTCTAATTCACCTTTTTGGATGGAAGTGAAGCCTAACTTGAGATAACTCTCCGAATATTTTCGCATTGACATGATGCTGGTGAATGACAACGGTAACAATATGCCGGGCAATAAGCAATGATGACAGTGTGGCGTGTAGAGACAAAACGAATAATAAGACTTGTGCACAATGGCCGATAACAAACAGCTGTCAGTGTACAGCCGCTTTCGATATAAATTTAATTATTGTGCACAAGCTGCATGAGAGAGAAGTAAAATAAAAACTGCGTTAAAAAAAAAAAGCATGCTGCCGCGTACCACCGAGAAAGTCCAAATGTACCACCTGTAGTACGCGTACCACAGGTTGGGAAGCCCTGCTCTAGAAGTTGTTTTCTACCCTTCCTCAGATCTATGCCTCCTCACAATTCTATCTGGGAGATCTACGGATAGTTCCTTGGACTTCATGGTGGAGTTTCTGCTCTGACATGCACTATCAACTGTGGGACCATGTATGGAAAGGTGTGTTTCTTTCTAAATCATGTTCTACCAATGGAATTGGCCACAGGTGGACTCCAATCAAGTTGTAAAGGCATGTCAAGGATGATCAAAGGAAATTGGATGCACCTGAGCTCGATTTGGAGTGTCATCGCAAAGGGATTGAATACTTATTGACTCAAGACATTTCAGCTTTTCTTTGTAATTAATTTGTAAAAGTCTCTTAAAACATGTTTTGACTTCTTCATTGTGGGGTATTATGTGTGGATCAGTGACAAAAAAAATTAAATTTATTCATTTTAAATTGAGGCTGTGACACAACAAAATGTGATAATGTCAAGAGGTGTGAATACTTTCTGAAGGCACTGTACATTTCAATTGTGCGTAACTAGTAAACGTATTTATTAGACATCGTCATGGTCCAAACATAGCATAGATGTTCTCGTGTGGATCAGCCGGAAGCTTCACTTTAATAAGGATTCACCGTCTATCTGTGTTTTTCAGTTTTACATCATGATATAATGCGAACCGTGGTGTCTGTGTGTGCATTCATCTGTCTCCCATTTATGGTGGCCATTTCCTTCCCTGTGTTTGAAAAAGCTGCACACGCAGGCAAAGCTCAACATTCAACCAACAGAAGAGCATGATACCAAAGGAGATTTTAAAAACATATAAACACAACATGGAATCGCAGTTTGTTGAACAGTGGTCTAACTTGCGAACTGAGCATTATCACAAAGTTGAAAAACCATGTTGTCTCTGTTAATATCAGTAACCTACACTGAAAGTCTTTGAACAAAGGTTTCGTGCAAGGAGATCATTTAATTCAAGAAAAACCTCCGCTCAGCAATTAAAGAAAAACATCCAGCAAAGAGGTCAAAAATAAATTTAAATTTAATACTCGGTGTGGAGCGGTCTAATCTGAGTCTGAGAGTTGGAGTTAGAGTGTGAGAGTTGGAGCGACTGCTCTGAGTTGAGGAGGTTGGCGGTTCAAACCCTGGCCAAGTCCTTAGTTATATCAAAGACTTCAAAAATGGTGTGTGTTGTTTCCTTGCTTGATGCTCAACATTTAAAAAGGATAGAGCACAGACAAACTGTCATCGGTTGGCAGCCATTGTGCAGGCCCGATGGGCCGAATGGTCTCTTTATGTGTTGAAGTTCTTTGGAAGGGAAGTCATCTGTCCATTATAAAATGCAAAGTGTGGTGTCTGTACGTGCGTTCACACAGTCGTCGTCTCCTGTTTCAGGCGGCTGCTTGTGGTACTGCTTTTGAAAAGCTCCGCATGCAGGCAAAGCCCAACATTCAACCAGAAGAAATGCATGACACCAAACGAGATACATTTTAAACATGTAAATACTACAAGGAACCACAGTTTGTTTATTAAGAGTACGTTCAGATAGAACTTGGGCTGACAGGGTGGCCTCGAAGTACGCACACTCGCCTCTAAGCTTTCTAGCCTGGGTTCAAAACACAACCCAGCTTTAAACTGTCATTGTAGAGTTTCACAGACTGAGTGATTTATCAGTGTGTGTGCTGTCACTCCAATGGGAGTAAAACTGGGTGTGAAATATCCCCACGGTGTCCTTCGTGAAGAGTAGGCAAGCTATCGCCAGTAGCATGGCCAAATTTCTGCCCGAATTACTGCTGAGAAAGCAATGGCAAACCACCTAGTATATCCTTTGCTTTGGTAGCTACTTCAGCAGCACCGACGCTCTCTGTGACAGAGTATGAGGAATATCACAAAGTTCAACAAACTATGTTGGCATTGCTAAAAACAGTAACCTATAGTGAAAGTCTTTGAACAAAGGTTGCAGTGCAAAGCGATTGTTGAATTAAATTTTTTAAACCTCCATTTGACATTGTGACCGAAAAATAACGTTCATAAGTGAAGCTGCATAGGCCTCAGGTGTCAGTCCATGGCCCAGTGCAATTAAAATTATCCCAGGTATATAACCACGATGATATATATATATATATATATATATATATATATATATATATATATATATATATATATATATATATATATATATATATATATATATATATATATATATATATATATATATATATATATATATATATATATATATATATATATATATATATATATATATATATATATATATATATATATATATATATATATATATATATATATATATATATATATATATGAGCCTGGTGTTGGCGCAGTGGTTAGGGCAGTGGCTTGGGACCCAAAAGGTCCTGAGTTCAAGCCCCGTTGGAACACTGAATTAATATATGTATGTATATATATATATATATATATATATATATATATATATATATATATATATATATACATATACATATACATATACACATATACCAAGTCGAAAACACCAGGGGGTTGACTCAGCCTGCCATCCTTCCGAGGTCGGCGAAATGAGCACCAGTTGTACTGGGCCCGGTGTATGCCCCGGTTAGAATAGGTGTACCATATCCCTGCGTGTCGTAAGAGGTGACCAGGGTTACGTCAGGAAGGGCATCCGGCGTAAAAACCTATGCCAAATCATTATGCGGACAACAAAAAGAATTTCCATACCGGATCGGTCGAGGCCCAGGTTACCAACGACCGCCACCGGTACCGGTGGTCAGCAGGGTACCAGTGGAAATTGTGCTACTGCTGGGCAAAGGAGGAGAAGGAGACGGGGAAGGCGAGTCCAGAGGCAGTGGGAGAGGGGGAAGGGTAGAAGTGTGGAGGTGAGAGTTGGAACTCTGAATGTTGGGACGATGACTGGCAAAGGGCGAGAGTTGGCTGATATGATGGAGAGAAGAAAGGTGGACATACTGTGTGTACAAGAGACCAAGTGGATGGGGAGTAAGGCTAGGAGCATTGGAGGTGGTTTCAAACTGTTCTACCATGGTGTGGATGGGAGGAGAAATGGTGTCGGGGTAATCCTGAAGGAAGATTATGTCAAGAGGGTATTGGAAGTGAGGAGAGTGTCTGGCCGAGTGATGAGTGTGAAGTTGGAAATTGAAGGAGTGATGATGAATGTCATCAGTGCATATGCCGCACATATGGGGTGTGAGATGGAGTATAAAGAAGATTTCTGGAGTGAGTTAGATGAAGTGGTGGAGGGTGTATCCAAGGATGAAAGAGTGGTGATTGGAGCAGATTTCAATGGACATGTTGGGGAAGGGAATAAAGAGGATGAGGAGGTGATGGGGAGGTACGGTCTCAACAAGAGAAATGTGGATGGGCAAATGGTGGTAGAGTTTGCAAAAAGAATGGAAATGGCAGTGGTAAATACATATTTCAAGAAGAAGGAGGAACTCAGAGTGACATACAAGAGTGGAGGAAAGTGCACACAGGTGGATTACATCTTAGGTAGGAGATGCAACCTGAAAGAGATTAGTGACTGTAAGGTTGTGGCAGGGGAGAGTGTAGCTCGACAGCATTGATTGGTGGTCTGTAGGATGACTTTAGGAAGAGAGTGAGGGCTGAACCAAGGACCAGATGGTGGAAGCTGAAGGAGGAAGACTGTTGCGTGAAATTTAGGGAGGAGGTGAGACAGGCGTTGGATGGTGGTAAAGATGGGTGGGATGATTGGGCAACGACAGCAGAAGTTGTGAGGGAGATAGCTAGGAAGGTACTTGGTGTGACATCTGGACAGAGGAAGGAAGATAAGGAGACTTGGTGGTGGAACGAGGAAGTACAGGAAAGTATAAGGAAGAAGGGGTTGGCGAAAAAGAAGTGGGATAGTCAGAGAGATGAAGAAAGAAGGCAGGAGTACAAGGAGTGGCGGCGAAAGGCAAAAATAGAGGTGGCAAAGGCCAAGGAAAAGGCATATGACGATCTGTATGAGAAGTTGGATACAAAAGAAGGGGAAAAGGATTTATACCGATTGGCAAGACAGAGGGACCGAGCTGGGAAGGATGTGCTGCAGGTTAGGGTGATAAAGGACGCAAATGGGAATGTGCTGACGAGCGAGGAGAGTGTGTTGAGAAGGTGGATGGAGTACTTTGAGGAGCTGATGAATGAAGAAAATGAGAGAGAGAGAAGGTTGGAAGAGGTGGAGATAGTGAATCTGGAAGTGGGGTGGATCAGTAAGGATGAAGTGAGGACTGCTATGAAGAAGATGAAAAGTGGAAAGGCGGTTAGCCCAGATGGTATACCAGTGGAGGCATGGAAGTGCTTAGGAGAGTTTGCAGTGGTGTTGTAAACCAGATTGTTTAATAAAGTCTTGGAAAGTGAGAGGATGCCGGAGGAATGGAGATTAAGTGTACTGGTTCCAATTTTCAACAATAAGGGTGATGTGCAGAGCTGTGGAAATTACAGAGGGATAAAGTTGTTAAGCCACACCATGAAGTTGTGGGAAAGAGTAGTGGAAGCTTCGTTGAGAGGAGAGGTGACGATCTCTGAGCAGCAATATGGGTTTATGCCAGGAAAGAGCACCACTGATGCGATGTTTGCTTTGAGAATGTTGATGGAGAAGTATAGGGAAGGCCAGAAAGAGTTACATTGTGTGTTTGTGGATTTAGAGAAAGCTTATGATAGGGTGCCAAGAGAGGAGTTGTGGTATTGTATGAGGAAGTCCGGAGTGGTGGAGAAGTATGTGAGGATCGTGCAGGATATGTATGAGGACAGTGTGACAGCGGTGAGGTGTGCGGTAGGAATGACAGACCGGTTTAAGGTTAAAGTGGGATTGCACCAAGGATCGACTCTGAGCCCTTTCCTGTTTGCAATGGTGATGGACAGGTTGACGGACGAGATCAGACTGTAGTCTCCATGGACTATGATGTTCGCGGATGACATCATGATCTGTAGGGAGAGTAGTGAGCAGGCTGAAGCGAGCCTTGAGAGGTGGAGGTACGCACTGGAGAGAAGGGGAATGTTAGTCAGTAGGAGTAAGACGGAGTACATGTGCGTAAATGAGAGGGAGGGTGGTGGTATGGTGCGGTTGCAAGGAGTTAAGGTGGGGAAGGTGGATTGGTTTAAATACTTGGGATCAACTGTCCAAAGTAACGGAGAGTGTGGGAGAGAAGTGAAAAAGAGAGTGCAGGCAGGATGGATTGGGTGGAGAAGAGTTGCAGGAGTGATTTGTGACAGAGGGTAGCTGGAAGAGTGAAGGGGAAAGTATATAAGACGGTAGTGAGACCAGCTATGTTTTATGGTTTGGAGGCGGTGGCACTAACAATAAGACAGGAAGCGGAGCTGGTGGTGGCAGAGTTAAAGATGCTACGATTCTCGTTGGGAGTGACGAGGATGGATAGGATAAGAAATGAGTATATTAGAGGGACAGCGCAGGTAGGACGGTTTGGAGACAAAGTGAGAGAGGCGAGATTGAGATGGTTTGGACATGTGTACAGGAGGGAAACGGAGTATATCGGGAGAAGGATGTTGAAGATGGAGCCGCCAGGCAGGAGGAGAAGAGGAAGGCCAAAGAAGAGGTTCATGGATGCGGTGAGGGCGGACATGCGGGTGGTTGGAGTGTCAACGGAAGATGTGGAGGATAGAGCGAAATGGAGACGGTTGATCCGCTGTGGCGACCCCTAACGGGAGCAAGTCGAAAGAGGAAGAAGAAGATATATATATATATATATATATATATATATATATATATATATATATATATATATATATATATGTATATATGTATATATGTATATATGTATATATATATATATATATATATATATATATATATATATATATATATATATATATATATATATATATATATATATATATATATATATATATATATATATATATATATATATATATATATATATATATATGTATATGTATATATATATATATATATATATATATATATATATATATATATATATATATATGTATATATATATATATATATATATTTATATGTATATAGATATTTATATGTATATAGATATGTATATGTATATATATATATATGTATATAGATATTTATATGTATATAGATATGTATATGTATATATATATATATATATATATATATATATATATATATACATATCTTCTTCTTCTTCTTTCGGCTGCTCCCGTTAGGGGTCGCCACAGCGGATCATCCGTATGATCCG
Organism: Eptatretus burgeri; assembly: GCF_056783735.1. Taxonomy (NCBI): domain Eukaryota; kingdom Metazoa; phylum Chordata; class Myxini; order Myxiniformes; family Myxinidae; genus Eptatretus; species Eptatretus burgeri. Next base: position 57,789,924 of record NC_140969.1, read on the forward strand.
CATCGTGATTTGGCACATGTTTTACGCCGGATGCCCTTCCTGACGCAACCCTGGTTGCCTCTTACGACACAGGGATATGGTACACCTATTTTAACCGGGGTATACACCGGCCCAGTATACTGGTACTCATTTCGCCGACCTCGGAAGGATGACAGGCTGAGTCAACCCCGTGGTGTATTAATTCAGTGGCCCAACGGGGCTTGAACTCAGGACCTCTTGGATCCCAAGCCACTGCCCTAACCACTGCGCCAACACCAGGCTTATATATATATATATATATATATATATATATATATATATATATATATATATATATATATATATATATATATATATATATATATATATATATATATATATATATATATATATATATATATATATATATATATATATATATATATATATATATATATATATATATATATATGTTGTTGCGGCCACGGGTGCCGAGACACCAGCTTGTCACTCAGGGGGATTAATTCGCGGTTCTCCTCGGAAGAGCCGGATCTGGTGCCACCGCTCACAATTAACGTTGTGGCACAGTGGGTTGTTTTCGAACCAGGAACGCCACCCAGTTAACCACGAGTTCCAGTGTCCACCGTCTAATTATGCCGTTTAACTAGAGGTCACGTGGTTACCTGAGTGGGGAGCGCGCCCTCGGCAAAGCACCAATATTATCTCGATTCGATTTTAATTCGGGCGGCCGAGCGTTTTAACCGCTGGTGCGTGCCGACTATTTTTGGTCAAATCTGTGGTAATTACCTCCCAGTCTATCGAGGTTCGGACAATGCTAGACCAATGGAAGGAAAGGACAAACACGGACAGGTTGGAAATCGACAAATGATTTATTAATGAAAAAATTAATAAATAAAAAGAATTTTTTATTTTCTGAGATAAATAAAGAATACATTTCAAAGCAAAATCAATCAAAATGCTCAGAAAGAGACAAAGAGCAGATGCTTATCGGGGGTTGAGTTACTTACAGCTAAACACAGACAAGGGAACCCAACAGATCACTCAGTGGGGGGGGGGGGGGTGGGGGGGGGAAGAATCGTCTCGCTCACCAGAGAGTAGTCGTCCGTGAAGTGAAAACGTCCTGAAATGTGTGCATGCGAGTCACGTCCATCGCCAGCACCCAGCCTTGCCATGTACCCTCTCGCAAACAGCCTTGAACACCAGTCGACGTCTGGGAGGGCACCGATATCGTCTGTCGGGGGTTTACACCCTGATGCTGCGACACGGGCAGCTTCTCACACTTCACTAAACTGGTGTCGTCCAGTGACCCACACTGTCCGTCGGTGACTGACCCGCACCTCACTTGTTGGTGACCGACCCATGCCTCACTCACCATCGGCGCTGCTCACACCTAGACGTGCACCACACACTCACTTGCTCAAGCACTGGGAAGGATGAATTATCTCGTTGTTGGTGCTGGTCAGGCACCAACACACGCACCACATGCTCGCTTTCTTCTCCTCTTTTGCACGCTTACACCTGCATCTTGCTCGCTTCTCTTCTTCCTCCCTGGCTTTCTTTCGCCCCGCTTTCTTCTCCCGCCTCTTACTTCTCTCTCTTTCTTCTTACTTCTCTCCCTCAGAACAGACCTCCATTGGTTTTATATCTGCGGCCTTTTCGGCGGGCGCAGAGTCCGCCCCAAGCTCACGCCGCCCCACTTGCACACGGTTACCATGATGATCCGTGCGCTCTCACAAAAGGTGGGCGACGGCGCTGGCAAAAGAAGTACTTGCATAAACGTTGCTGAGGAAAAATAAGGGCGCACGTCAGAGCTCGTGGAAGAAATGTGTGTAAACGTGCTAAGGAAAAATAATGGCGGGCATCAGAGCTCATGAAAGAAATGTGTGTAAACGTGTCTGTCGTAAAGAAAAAAAGCTTCCCATAAGAGAGGGGATCTATTCTTTCCCCTTCTCAACGCATCACATTTAAAATCCTATTAGACGTGCGGATGGGGCTAATCTGAACATGCATTTTAGGAAATAACTGTCTGAGGACCTGGATGTGTGGATGCATTCATCAGACCGGATTCTGAAATCCGTAACACTACATATATATATATATATATATATATATATATATAACACTATATATATATAACACTATATATATATATATATATATATATATATATATATATATATATATATATATATATATATATATATATATATATATATATATATATATATATATATATAACACTATATATATATATATATATATATATATATATATATATATATATATATATATATATATATATATATATATATATATATATATATATATATATATATATATATATATATATATATAACACTATATATATATATATATATATATATAACACTATATATATATATATATATATATATATATATACAACACTATATATATATATATATATATATATATATATATATATATATATATATATATATATATATATATATATATATATATATATATATATATAGTGATATATATATATATATATATATATATATATATATATATATATATATATATATATATATATATATATATATATATATATATATATATATATATATATATATATATATATATATATATATATATATATATATATATATATATATATATATATATATATATATATAGTGTTATATATAGTGATATATATATATATATATATATATATATATATATATATATATATAATCACTATATATATATATATATATATAATCACTATATATATATATATATATAATCACTATATATATATATATATATATATATATATATATATATATATATATATATATATATATATATATATATATATATATATATATATATATATATATATATATATATATATATATATATCACTATATATATATATATATATTACTATATATATATATATATATATATATATATATATATATATATATATATATATATATATATATATATATATATATCACTATATATATATATATATATATATCACTATATATATATATATATATATCACTATATATATATCACTATATATAACACTATATATATATATATATATATATATATATATATATATATATATATATATATATATATATATATATATATATATATATATATATATATATATATATATATATATATATATATATATATATATATATCACTATATATAACACTATATATATATATATATATATATATATATATATATATATATATATATATATATATATATATATATATATATATATATATATATATATATATATATATATATATATATATATATATGTTGAGAGATTGCATCTCTCCCAAGCTGAGAATAGCGATTTGTTAGCAGAATTTTTTTTTAACAATCAAAAGTAAAAGAAAGAGCCAAAGGCATTCATTATAGAGCACTCTTAACAGCTGCAGTTCTTGGCTGTGTTAAAAGCCAAAGCATGTAGTCTCTTTCCTTGTGACACGGCTGAGCAACTGGCTTTTATTACCCTTGTAAAAACCTTGAGCCAAGGAAGCTTGGTCATAAACAAGCCTCGAGCCGAAGGAAACTCGATCGTAAATCAGTGCCATTTGACACAGCACAACAGCTGCTTCCACTTTCCAAGGAGTGAAATAAGGAAAGGAAGGTAAAGGCTCTTAAAAAGTAATCCGTCTTCCTGACTCCCTGGCCGGATAATGACCAAACCAGATGGCTTTTAGAGCCCAAAGGGAGGAAATCAGCACCTGGCTTTTACCCCTTGGAAGAAATTGATCTTTGGGAAACAAAGCCTCAATAGAAAGCAGTGATGGGAGCTGGGCCAATCTTGAAACCAGATGGTCCCACAAGGGGCAGGACAAATTGTATATAAGACAAGCCAGAGTGCCAAGCTCGCAGAGTTAGATTAAGCTGGACTACTGTGGGTATTCTGTGTCTCTCTATATCTCTCCATGTATACATGTTTGGTGTGAATTAAAGCTCTTCTCTACCAAGACCATACGTGTGGACAGCGCTCGATCTCAATCAGCGGTGCAACATGGTCTCAACATTTGGTGTAGTCGGCAGGATAAGACGGACCAAGGAGGAAAGCGAGACTGCCCTGGTGAGACAAAGGAGGACAGAAGCCGGCCGGCTTAAAGATAAGGTAAGAAGAACTGCCTCTTTTCTCGCACCAGGGCATACAAGTTCGCTGCTCTTTGTGATCTGTCCTTATCTTAAAAGAACAAGGGGGAGAAGGAGCTTTTTTACACATCAAAAGGGGGTACCCCTGGGAGGGTTAAGGGTCCATTGCGAGGTTGAGGGAAACCCAGGAAGGGGCAACCCAAGAACATCTCGGGACAGGGTCCAAACGGGAGATTCCGTTGAGAGATTGAGTGTGCGGGAGGTGTGCCAGGGAGTGTTAGGGTCCGTGGAAAGGTGAAAGACGCCTGACCCAGCCCGAGATCACCCCCAGGCGGGAAACACTGTCCCGACCCAAGAAATACTCTAGGAAGGACCAAGAGAAAATGGGGAATAAGCTTGTGAAACCAAAGTCGGATAAAAATGCACCGCCCACGAATACCGTGGCGGGAATGATGTATGAAAAATATGGAGTTAAGTCATGTACTCAATTGGCAATGTGGTATAAGTGGACAAAACAGGACGCACACCCATTCCCGAGATGGGGTTCCTTAAGAGCAGAAATTATAGATAACTTGTCATGCCGATTAGAACAACGGAAAATGATAAGTTAGAACCAGAGCCAGACCTTGAAGCTTGCAAATTATGGGAGGAAGAGGTCCTCCAAGTAAGTGAAGTGGCTAGAAATTTGGTAAAGCGGAAACTGTTGGAATTAGAAACACAGGTTAAAGAATTGCCACAACAAGAGATTGTGATTACTCCCGCCCCTGTAACTGCCTCCGAAATGGTGGTACAAGGGCGGGAGGCTCAGGGAAGTAATGCAAGTAATCCATCTGCATACGTTAATAACACACCAAGTTTGTATCCGAACCTGGAAGGTACGGGGTTGATGGCCACAGCCTCTGCCTTCCCGGTTCAAGAGGTAACTCCGGAGGTGTCAGGATTACAGCCCCAGCCATCTCAGTCAGTGTACCGACCGTTTAAAGAAAGCGAATTAAGATCAATGAAGGAAAGAGTGTTAGATCAGGGAAGAAATGCAGGAGCAATAAAGGAATTAATATCGCAGTGGGTTGAGGCACACCGCTGCACGCATAACGACATTGGGGTGTTATGTCAAGCCAGGTTGTCTCCATATGTGTGGAAGAAAGCTTGGGAAGGTGCTGAGTGGACAGCGGACGAACCAGCAGAATGCACCAACGCAGATCGGCAAAGTTAGCGACGGCGCCTGTATGATGAGATTGAAACAGCGTTGCGACCGCCAGCACTAGATTGGGATAAGATTTATGAAACAAAGCAATGTCAAGGGGAACGGGCATCCAAATTCATGGATAGATTAATACAGACACTCTTACAATATGGGGTTTTTCAAGTTGAGGGAGACATACCGCAGCGAACATTGACAAACTTCGTAATGGAAGGGCTCAGACCTCAAATTAGGAAGCAATTAAAGTATGTACTGTTAGGTTGGCAGGGCAAAGAGGCAAGTCAGATTTGTATAGCGGCTGATCAATGTTTGGACCGAGCGGAAGAAAGGGAGAACGCAAAGGCAAAATTAAAGACGAAGTGTTGCAGATGGTGTTGTTAGACAAAGCAGTAGAAAAAAGAAATGATAAGGATTGGAGAAAGTGGGAACTGGAGGAAGATGACACAGACTCGGAAGAGGAAGCGGCCAGACAATGGGGACGACTAAGGAGAGTTCTGCAAAGAACCCCACCAGCAGCACAGGACAAACGGCCCAAGAGAGGGAGTGGAAGAAACAAAAATTGGACACAAGCGCCACCAGACCCACTCAAGAACTGCAGCAGGCCAAGGGCAGGTACAACCAACAGTGCCGCAAGTATATTTCCAGTGCGGACAACCAGGACATTGGAAAAGGGATTGCCCCCAAAGACGACGATCGGGGTTCCAGCAGGAAGGAGGATCAAACCAACCGCAGGATGGTAGGTCATATTGACAGACCGCGGGTGGCCTCGTGGTGCAAGGAGTGATGCTGACATTAACACCAACAGAAGAGCCGACCTACATTCTGGATGTCTCAGGCAAGAAACTTTCCTTTTTAGTTGACACGGGAGCCACTCACTCTACTATTGCAGCCAAAGAGCTGCCAGGGGTTGAAAAATCCAATGCTAATGTACAAGTAGTAAAGTTAGGGGGCAAGATACAGACATTAAGTGCAACGACACAATTACCAGTAAGATGTGGACCTTTGCAGGAAAAACACGCTTTCCTTCTCACAACCACTACACCGGTGAATCTGTTAGGCAGGGACTTGTTGTGTAAGTTGGGATGTACGAAAGCATGCACAAATAAAGGGGTCTTTGTCGATATCCCCTGGGATAAAACACATTCAGCAATGATGATTTTGATGACACCGCACCCAGTTGTCTATTGGTGGAGGCTGCCAAGACAGCCGATTAGTGATGTTTTGATATGTTTAAATGCAATCTTAGCCGAAAGTAAGGAAATGCAAATGTGGCTAGACAATGCACAAGTAATGACACACACCTACTATGATCCCCCACATTGTACAATCTATTATGATGCGAATGGAAATGATGTTGAATTTGCAGAGAAAATTGCTCCGCATCTGGAAACACACAATGATTTACTGATTTGCCGTTTGATGATTGGTAAGGAAGGTGTTGCAATGGAGGTTAAGCTCACGGAAACCCAAAGGCAATTGATAAAATACCCGCCGGGAGTGACCTCGCATGTGACAATAACTACAATAAGGGGGTATCACCCGAAGGATTTGGGTTTTATGGTTCATCGCCTGCAGGGGGCAGTATTGACCTACACGACAACAGTGTTGCATTGGCAAATGCAGAAGCTAGCGAATGATGAAGGGTGGATTTGTGATTTTCAGGAACAGATGTTACGAGGATTGGTGGAGGAGGTTAATCTACCACCTAAGCGCGAGATGATGATGGAAATAGCAAATGAAACAGGAAACAAAGAAAGTTTGATAGAAAAAGTCCCACAAGAACTGTGGACCCGACATGACAATGATGTGGGCAGTATCATTGGGGCAACGCCCCTAGTGGTTAAACTCAAATCTGGAATGCCTTGGCCGAATGTGCGTCAATACCCTCTCCGAAAAGAGGCTGAGGCCGGGATAGCACCAGTAATTGAATCCTTGAAGGAACAAGGTATAATTGTAGAAGTTTCAAGCCCATGTAACATGCCTATACTGCCAGTGAAAAGCCACAGAAGAATAAGTGGAGATTTATCCAGGACTTACGGGAAGTAAATGAGGTGATTCAAAGTATCCACCCCGTGGTACCAAGTGCAGAGGGGTTGATAACGTCTATACCTGCAAGTTCCACCCATTTTACTGTCATTGATTTATGTTCTGCATTTTTCTCCGTACCCATTGATAAGGAATCGCAGTTTTTGTTTGCCTTCACATACAAGGGCCGTCAATATACATGGACGGTGTTGCCACAGGGGTTCGCTGATAGTCCCACTTTGTTTTCACGTGCTTTGCATAAAGATTTGGAAGATATTATCCTCGAGGGTAAATCAGTGCTGTTTCAGTATGTGGATGACTTGCTAATTTGCTCCCCAAACAAAGCAGCGTGTGAAACAGATACGCTGCAGCTGCTACAGGCATTGGCAAGGAAAGGCCACAAGGTAAATAAGGACAAGCTGCAATTAGTGCAGGAAAGGGTTAAGTATCTGGGACACCACATTTCACATGGAAAGAGGGAATTGGACAAGTGAAGGATAACTTCAATTGCGGAAGTGCCTCGCCCTCGCACAAAGAAAGAGATGATGCGATTCCTAGGTATGGCAACCTACTGTAGACAGTGGGTCGTCGATTATGCAATCCTGACTAAGGAACTGTATGTCGTCGTGGGCAAAAACCAGCCCAATATAATTGAGTGGACTGAAAAGATGGGGGAATGTTTTACCCAACTAAAAACAGCACTCTCGACGGCGCCAGCCTTGGGCCTACCAGACTATGAGAAGCCATTTTTTCTTTATTCTCACAAAACTAAAGGATTTGCGCAGGCTGTGCTGACACAATCCCACGGCGACCGCCAGCGACCAATTGCATATTTCAGCCGAAGTCTGGACCCCGTCGAACGCGGCCTACCCCTTTGTTTGCAAGCAGTGGCCGCAGCCAGCTACGCAGTTAAGCGCACGGCAGAGATCGTAATGGGCCACCGTCTTACTCTAAAGGTACCTCACAGCGTTGCGGCTTTATTAACCCAAAAGCAAACACAACATTTAACCAACACACGCCTGATGCAGTATGAGACGACTCTCCTACACCAGCCGAACCTGCAGGTTGAGAGATGTAATGTTCTTAATCCTGCTTCTTTGCTGCCAACGGAAGAAGACGGCGATCCTCACGATTGCACAGAGGCAATACAAGAAGTATCCACCGTGCACCCGGATCTAAAGGATCAACCCTTAGAACACCCGGACCTCACCTTGTTTGTCGATGGTTCGGCCTATCGAGGCCAAGACGGCTCGGGGCATGCAGGATACGCCGTGTGCACCGACAGTGAAGTTATTGAAGCGATATGCCTGCCTTCACATTTTTCTGCCCAGCAGGCGGAGTTGTGTGCCCTTATAAGGGCATGTGAATTATCTGCCGATATCTCGGTAAATATATACACTGACTCTAATTATGCTTTTGGTGTAGTACATGACAAAGGTGCGATATGGAAAATGCGAGGGTTTCTCACCTCTGCTGGAACACCCATAAAAAATGGTGAATTAGTTTCTGAGCTGTTAAAAAGTATTTCGGCGCCAGCCGAAGTTGCGGTTATCCAATGCCGCGCACACCAGAAACTGACTACGGATATTGACAAAGGAAATGACAAGGCGGATAAAGCTGTAAAGGAGGCAGTTGGCCTGCCTATCCCATCGGTAATGCCAGCGCGACTACCAACGGAACAAATTAAGCTGCATCAGTATAGCTTGTCAGATATTATTGTACTTCAAACTGCAGCATCGCTAAATGATCGAAACAAATGGCAAGTTGCAGGAGGAACAGTGGATGAAGACGGACTATGGTCAAACAAAGGGAAGGTCATAGCGCCTACTGAGATCCTACCATGGCTTGCACGCATGGCCCATCTGAATGGACATGTGTGCAAGAGGGGGACTGTGAGACAGGTACAAGAATCCTGGTATGCACCAGGAATTGGGAAAATAGCAGAAGGGGTTTGTAAAAGCTGCCAGGTATGTCAACAGCATAACCAACAGAAAGAGGGAAAAACACGGGAACTGGGAGCTCACCCAGCCCCTTGGGGGCCGTTCGTGCACCTACAAATAGATTTCATAAAAATGCCTCCATCATGCGGGTTCAGCAATGTTTTGGTAGTGGTAGACATGTTCACCAAGTGGGGAGAGGCATACCCATGTGCAAAGGCTGATGCCGCTACCGTAGTAAAGCACCTGCTAAAAAACTTTTTCTGCCGATTTGGCATTCCTTATAAGGTGTCCCACGATCAGGAGGGACACTTCACAGGGGAAGTGACACAGGCAGCATGTAAAGCACTGGGAATTAAACAAGCATTTCATTGTGTTTACCAACCACAGTCAGCAGGTGCTGTAGAACGGCAGAACGGAATCTTAAAGAACAAATTGGCAAAAATAATAATGGAAACGGGGTTAAAATGGCCAGATGCATTACCCTTGGCACTAATGAGCATGCGATCTACAGTAAACCGGAAAACAGGGTTATCCCCTCATGAAATACTAATGGGAAGGCCGATGCGGCTGCCCGTGACTGCCCCCACAAACATGGATAAGCTGAATATTACAATGATGGACGAGAACTTGCTAACATTTTGTAAACAGCTCTGCAGGATCGCAAGGGCGATACACACAAGGGTAAAAGAGGCCCTACCTGAACCAGTGGACGAGCCGTACCACGCCTTCCAGCCAAGAGACTACGTACTGATAAAACACTTCACAAGGAAAACAGCCTTGGAACCTCGGTGGAAAGGACCATTTCAGGTACTGCTGACCACTCCGACTGCGGTAAAGTGCGAAGGTAAGACAGCTTGGATACACGCCACACATTGTAAGCTTGCAATACCAGCAGAGACAGGGACAACATGAACAACACCTATCTTACCACGACCGCGATTCTTTGTGCACTAGTTTGCATATGGGTAATTCGCAATGCCGACTGTAAACGTGATGATGAAGGAATCACTAATAATGTGAGAACTACAATAATGGGAAAAGGGGGTAAGGGATTAGATCAGGGAGACTTAAGGGGTGGTAAAAGAAAGAGACGAGGAATAACCCTACATAAAGAATTGACTGACCATCCACTGAACACCTACTTGGCACTATCCCTACAGTACGCTAGGACAATGAACAAAAGGGAATGTTGGGTATGCTCCCACCTCCCACACTCCTCAAAACACGGATTACCCTTGTATGCAGTTCCACTCCAGGGGGAGGACATGTGTGGGGACTTAGTCCGTAGGCAAGATAGGCCAATTTTAACTACAGTAGAGAAGACACCAGCATCAGTGAAAGAAAGAATAGCGGAAATAAGGAGTAACTGGGAAGAGGGGGGATACAATTGTATGAACTTTGAGCATTGGTATTACCCTAAGTACAGAACTATTGAACGGAGAGTCGTGATACAGGGCCCGGTGAGAGCAATAAAAATAAACCTTGACAGATTGAAGAAGGGGGAAGGATTAGAAAAGTACCCTCCACATTTTCAACTCATGCACAAACAAATTGGACTAATTTGCCTCGTTAGAAGACAGGGCAGCGGACCCTACTTAGGAGAATCAACATGCCAACATTATGCTAGACATGGTAATGAGGCGGTCACCATTGAAGGACGAATAAATGGGACAACCATACCTGTAAATGTAGAAGAAAATAACCTCGTCGAACCACAGGCACCCCTGAATGGTACATATTTTGTGTGTGGATATAAGGCGTACTCATGGCTACCAGTGGGATGGACAGGGTCGTGCTATTTGGGATTTGTACTACCCCGGATTTGGATCACTGAGCAATCACCATTTATGCCACAGGCCAGATCGAAAAGAGCCATTTCAGAAGTTGAGAGGTTTTTTATGATTGCATTTCCTTTTTATGGAGCGGGCAAAAGTGCAAGGGAAATTATTAATTTGGCAGCATCATTGGAGAAACTGGCAAACACCACCAGCAAAGGATTCCACAAAACAAGTGCCGAGCTGGTAGCTATACGGACAACTGTTATGCAAAACCGTATCGCCCTGGATATGCTGATGGCAGAAAAGGGAGGGACTTGTTCGGTCATCGGGGCAGAGTGCTGCACATACATCCCAGATAATTCAGAAGAAATTGACAATTTGGCCAACAAAATAAAGGCCGAAGGTGCAAAATATCATAATTTTAACAAGGGATGGTCAATGGGATCTTGGTTGATGGGAATATTTGGCAGTTGGGGAGCTTGGATAATCCATTGGTTGTTCATTGGGCTCATGATCTTCATAGCCGTGATCGTTGTCATCACTTGTATTAAAGGTCTAATCAGGGAGTGCGTGAGACGATGTTCCTCCACAGCAAAGAAGACAACAAAAACAAAGACGGACCTGGGAAGGCCTGCTATGATTGCCGTGGTCGAGCCGCTGCCAGCACCTCCACCGTCTTTACCCTCCCCGATAATTCAATTCTCTTTCTCTCCCCAACCCATAGAACCTGAAATATACTGTGAACTTAATGGGACTGTTGACCCACTGCTCAATCTCACATTGGATGAGTGCCTCGAATTGCTTGCGCCAATGGAGGACATGGGAAGAAATACTATATAACCACTGCCTTGTTGGCAAATACTCTGGAATTTTGTACTTTCTTATTTGACTCTGGAATTTTGAACTTTCTCATTTTACTCTGGGATTTTGTACTTTCTTATTTTACTCTGGAATTTGTACTTTCTTATTTTACTCTGGAATTTTGTATTCTGGCTTGCAGTTAACCAAACATGTTCGTAAAGAACAATAGTTAGCCAAAATATTCTTACTTGTTGTTCGTAACAAACCCATGTTAGTTAAATATATACATATACAGTATATCCTTTTGTGCATAAAGTAACTTTGTGAGAGCCGCTTTTGGAAGGAAACTTTGCTTCCTCAGGACCTATGCCTAAGTCATAATTGTTGAAACGTATCCACTGTTCTACAGAGGGGTGGGGTGTTGGTGGGCCGGTTAGGGGGGTAGAGAGGGGGCTTTTCTAGAAGGCTAGAAGGTGCAGGAGGAGCCTCCGTGACGTCATGGGCCACTTGGAGCTGACCATAAGAGTGGACCAACTGTAGAAAAGAATCCTGCCTGCCGTCCTACCGGTCCATGGATGCTCCATCTCTCAAATTTATTATGTAACTGTTTGTTTCTTTTGCACAAATGTTCCAAAGTAACAAGAGGAGCGATTGTTGAGAGATTGCATCTCTCCCAAGCTGAGAATAGCCATTTGTTAGCAGAATTACTTTTTAACAATCAAAAGTAAAAGAAAGAGCCAAAGGCATTCATTATAGAGCACTCTTAACAGCTGCAGTTCTTGGCTGTGTTAAAAGCCAAAGCATGTAGTCTCTTTTCTTGTGACACGGCTGGCCAACTGGCTTTTATTACCCTTGTAAAAACCTTGAGCCAAGGAAGCTTGGTCATAAACATGCCTCGAGCCGAAGGAAACTCGATCGTAAACCAGTGCCATTTGACACAGCACAACAGCTGCTTCCACTTTCCAAGGAGTGGAATAAGGAAAGGAAGGTAAAGGCTCTTAAAAAGCAATCTGTCTTCCTGACTCCCTGGCCGGATAATGACCAAACCAGATGGCTTTTAGAGATCAAAGGGAGGAAATCAGCACCTGGCTTTTACCCCTTGGAGGAAATTAATCTTTGGGAAACAAAGCCTCAATAGAAAGCAGTGATGGTAGCTGGGCCAATCTTGAAACCAGATCTGGGCCCTGTTCTTTTTCTGGTTTTCATCAATGATCTCTCGGACTCTCTGGAAAATCCTCTATTTCTCTTTGCCGACGACTCCACCCTCTGCCGTACCATCTGTCATCCCTCAGACCGGCAAGCAGCAGCTTCTTCGCTCACTGCAGATCTGGATAAAATCACAAACTGGTCCAACACGTGGAACATGTCTTTCAATCCAGACAAATCTCACACTCTCACTATGTCTCTTCGAAAGGACCGTTTACAAAACCCCCCCATCCACTTTCTAAACAATCCTCTGGAAGAAGTCTTTTCTTTCAAGCTTCTGGGTCTCACTATCTGCCATGATCTTTCCTGGGAAAGTCACATTTCCAACCTTGCCTCAAAAGCCAGTCGCCGACTGGGAATCCTCCGTTGTGCAAAGTCCTTCCTCGGCCCTCTTGAGCTCCTGACCACTTACAAAGCTTTTGTCCGTAGCCTGATGGAGTATTGCTCTCCCCTCTGGGCTGGTGCTCCTGCCTCCCACCTTTCTCGGCTTCAAGCTGTCGAAACCAGGGCATTTAAGATCATCGGCATCTCCCGCAATGAAGCTGTCTTTGGGCCTCTCACTCAATCACCGCAGGTTGGTCGGTGGTCTTTCTGTCTTCTACCGACTCCTCTCCAGCCTTGCCCCCCCTGCTCTCTCTGCGATTTGTCCCCACCACATTTCCACAGGGCGCTCAAGGTCCGCCAACAACCCCCTTCTGGTAAAACTACCAAAATCACGAATCACTGCTCATCTTCACTCTTTCATTCCTCTTTTTTCCCGCCTTTGGAATAAACTTCCTCACTCTATTCTTTCCCATTCTTCCCTCCAGGCTTTCAAAACAGCTGTTCACCACCACCTCTTATCTTCCCCCATCCAAATCCTCGATCTTTTCTACCCCCGATAATCCACCCAAGCCCACTTCCTTCAATTCTCCTGCTTTCCTTCCTGAAAGTCCCTGAAATGTCCATCTTCTCTTCGCCATGTTCCCCGTCCCATCCCCATCCCTCTCCCTTCCACAGTTCACCTAATGTGTCTGTTCCCCAATGTTTTGTCCCTTCCACTTCCGCCCCTCTTGTCTCATGCCTCCTTGCTGTGAGTTGTGTGTTAGCTCTCATACGAGCCTCGACCAAGGTATACAAAAAAAAAAATAAAAAAAGATGGTCCCACAAGGGGCAGGACAAATTGTATATAAGGCAAGCCCGAGTGCCAAGCTAGCAGAGTTCGATTGAGCTGGACTACTGTGGGTATTCTGTGTCTCTATATATCTCTCCATGTATACATGTTTGGTGTGAATTAAAGCTCTTCTCTACCAAGAACATACGTGTGGACAGCGCTCGATCTCAACATATATATATATATATATATATATATAACATTATATATATATATATATATATATATATATAACATTATATATATATATATATATATATATATATATATATATATATAACATTATATATATATATATATATATATAACATTATATATATATATATATATATATATATATATATATATATATATATATATATATAACATTATATATATATATATAACATTATATATATATATATATATATATATATATATATAACATTATATATATATATATATATATATAACATTATATATATATATATATATATATATATATATATATATATAACACTATATATATAACACTATATATATATTGTATATATTGTATAACACTATATATATATTGTATATATATATATATATATATTGTATATAACACTATATATATACTATATATAACACTATATATATATTGTATACAATATATATATATTGTATATATATATAACACTATATATATATATATATTGTATATATATACAATATATATATATATTGTATATATATAAATTGTATATAAGGCAAGCCCGAGTGCCAAGCTAGCAGAGTTCGATTGAGCTGGACTACTGTGGGTATTCTGTGTCTCTATATATCTCTCCATGTATACATGTTTGGTGTGAATTAAAGCTCTTCTCTACCAAGAACATACGTGTGGACAGCGCTCGATCTCAACATATATATATATACATATATATATATATATATATATATATATATATATATATATATATATACATTATATATATATATATATATATATATATAACATTATATATATATATATATATATATATATATATATATATATATATATAAAAACACTATATATATATATATATATATATATATATATATATAACATTATATATATATATATATATATATATATATATATATATATAAAACACTATATATATATATATATATATATATATATATATATATATATATATATATATAACACCATATATATATATATATATATATATATAACACTATATATATATATATATATATATATATATATATATATATATATATATATATATATAACATATATATATATATATATATAACACTATATATATATATATATATATATATATATATATATATATATATATAAAACACTATATATATATATATATATATATATATATATATATATATATATATATATATATAACACTATATATATATATATATATATATATATATATATATATATATAAAAACACTATATATATATATATATATATATATATATATATATATATATATATATATATATATATATATAAAAACACTATATATATATATATATATATATATATATATATATATATATATATATATATATATATATATATATATATATATATATATGTATATATATATATATATATATATATATATATATATATATATATATATATAACACTATATATATATATATATATATATATATATATATATATATATATATATATATATATATATATATATATATATATATATATATATATATATATATATATAACACTATATATATATATATATATATATATATATATATATATATATATATATATATATATATATATATATATATATATATATATATATATATATATATATATATATATATATATATATATAACACTATATATATATATAACACTATATATATATATATATAACGCCATATATATTGTCGCGGATTCGCGCCCGCCGGCGTGCGAACGGCCACGTAACTCGAATCGCGGCACGTCGCCCACCGGACGGACAATCCCGTCGTGACCCTCTCAGACTAACGCCGGGAACTAGTCACGGGTGGGCCTTTCGGCCTCACCACGATCGTGCCAATCGGCCCCCCGCGTGGGATAGGGTTGCTCGCCAAATTCGACCTACCGAAGTACCCACACGGAGGGTAGACCGGGCGATCGCACCTCGCCGCAGGTCGACTTCGGACACGGGCCACTTTAAGTGACCCGTTCCGTACTATCGGGATAACCAAGCGGTGTTATCGTCGGCCTCGACGGTTCGATTAATTATCGGGCGTTTTAGCCCACGACCAACCCCTTACGTGAAGTAAGATGGAGATTCAATAAAGGAAAAGACGAAGCGAAACGGGAAAACAGTTCAACATAAAGCACATTTATTTCGCGATGAACGGAAAGCACACATATACAATTACACCAAAAGCAAATGTTAAAGAAGAAGAAGAAACACACAATAATGCACAAAAAGCAAATGTAAAAGCAAAAGACAATACAGAGCTAACCGACTACAGAGCACACGGCAACACTTAAACAGTTTTACTTCACAGACGGCGCCGCCAACACATATACTCAAAGCAAAAGAAAAAGGGACCACCCTCCACTATGAGGGGGCAGACGGCCTGGGGCCGAGACCACGTCGAGCCTACCCGTCTGGTGATGAGCCGCAAAATGGCGCTGGCGCCCCGACTCCGCGGGCCTCGCTGGGACTGCCTGGTATGGGGTGGGAACGGGGCCCCCTTCTCGCACTATCTCAGCGCGGGGGGGGGAAACAGGAGGGGGTTGTTGATGCTCGGGGGAAGGAGGATATCTCCCCGTCTCGGGTCCCGCGACGAGCGTCTCCACCACGACCTCGGTCGCGTTGCCGGCCTCTCCCCTCCGCAGCTCCCCGACTCTGACACGAGCACCCCCTCGACCGCCTTCGCCGCCGCCACCTCTCCAACTCTCCACAGCTCCGTCCAACTGCCTTCACCGACTCCTCTCCTGACTGGCTCTTCCCAACTCCACCGACTCCGAACTGCACTTGACTGACTACTACTGCTTCTTCTTCCCAACTCCACCGACTGCCAACTGCACTTGACTGACTACTACTGCTTCTTTTTCCCAACTCCACCGACTGCCCCGTTTGGCGAGCGAACGCAGCCCTTTATAGCCCCCGGGGCCTCGCTCCTTCGCCTTCGACCCTTTACCTTCGACCCTTCACCTCTGGCTGGCTCCCCATTAGACCGAGGAAAAGTGGGCGTGAATGCTTTTTGATCCATGAATTTGCATATAGCGATATTACTCCAACGCACCTGGAGGCGGGGCCAAATCGCCCCACGCTCGCCGATAGGATGGAACAGAAGTGGGCGTGAGTCGTTTTTGATCCGTTTTCTTCGGAAAGGCTGTGATGTTTCTGCACACGCTGCTCGGTGCGCACCCTGCACGAGTCCAGTATCGGTGCCCACAAGCGGCGCGGAAATGGCGGTGATGCGATGGTTGCGAGAGCGAGATGTGACGGTAAAGGTCGTGGCTGTTGGCGTTGTTGTTGTTGTGAAGCGGCGTTGCGGCTGGTGGTTGTTGTGTGATGGCTGTTGAGACGTGGTTGGTGGTGGTAGTAATGGCGGCTGGTCCAAAATAAAGATAGTATAAGAAAAACGGCTATCTAGAGGGGTTGCAGCCCGAATGAATGACATTTATTCCCTCTAAACAACGGGTTTGGGCCTAACTACACATATACTTTCAGAGATATCTCACCTAAGGGACCTGAATGGTGGTTTGCGAATTTCGTCAACCACAACACTACCCCCTCCCCTTTTTACAGACTCGTCCCGAGTCGTCAAATTTTCGTGTGCCATCATGTGTAGTTTTCCCCTAGTACATTTTACCTACGGATCCCTGAGTGCGACATTCATGGTATTCGTGTCCCCAAAATAAATAACCTGAGGGCTGAGTAACTACCTAAACAAACTCACTCACACGGACGACTTAAATAAAATTGCCGGCGCTAGGACAGACATGCCGGGGGCGCACTCATATTTACAGTACATCTTAACCTTAACTTACAAATTTTACACTAAACCATGGCCCAGGATCAATGGACTCTGCAAAAAGAAAGCAGTTAGCAGGGAGCCAGGCTGCTCGCATGCAGTCTCTGTCTCAAACAATGCAGGCGACAGGGAACGTGGCCGGCTGCTCACACGCAGTCCAAGGCCTTCCCTTTTGAACTGAACGCAGTGAACCACAACGGTGCATGGGCTGCACAAACGCAGTCTCCGTGCCAGCTCAAGTGGCACACGCAATGAACACAACGAATGGATGGATGAACACAAACACGGTGCACGGGCCGCCACTGCAGGCCCGTTTTGTAGCTGCCAACAGGGCAGTTCTTGCAGCTTGCAAACTGTTGCTTTCTGATCCTGGCGCATATGGCAATGAACAGGGGGGGGAAAGCAAAAATTGAACGGGGCTGGTGAACAGGGGCAGTGGGCATGGCATGGCAAAGGCAGCAGGCAAACACAGCCCGCAGAAGAAGGCCGCTGCAGGCAAACACAGCCGGCAGACGAACTGGCCGGCACAGGCCTTGCAGAAAACAGCTGCAGATGATCCGGCCGGCGCAGGCCTTGCAGCACAGCAGCTGCAGACGATCCAGCCGGCACAGGCCTTGCAGCAAAACAACAGCTGCCGATGAAGTGGGCCGGCCTTTGCCTTGCAGCAACGCAGCCAGCAGATGAAGCTGGCCAGCCTTTGCCGTTCAGTGGAGGTTGGTGGAGGGAGTGCGGTGGTGCTGGCCACTCGGAAGGCGGGCTCGGACCTACCCTACGGTCTCCCTCCCAACCTATCGCCTTTGCCTGTCACTGTCTATACCCACTCCCTTAATTTGTCAAACCCCAATTTAGCCCCAACTATTTTTTTTTTTTTACTTCCCCACTATAAATCGTCCCCTAACCCCCTTTATCGTCTTTGTTCGGCTAACCTATCCTGTCACCTAGCCTACTCCCAACCCCTACGTTCCCTTCCCGGAGGGGAATAAGGGAGAGCTAGCGTCCTGTGCTGAGGCCCAATCTAAGCCTCAGGATGGCCTCCCCAGAGTTCAGCGATCTATAACACAAAGTGGGTCCAGCGGCCCACAACGAGAGCGAGGGGATGGATGGTGCGGAGGGGTACACTTCCTAATCTACCCTATCCATTTAACTGTTAAACTACCCCGGGGCTTTCAACAAGCGCCTCTCGCTTAAACTATTGGTTCTAACAACCCAGATTCCCATCGCCTGTGTTGGTGTCCTCACAATTTCGGGCCTCGCCCCCCAATTTTCTCTCCGTGCCCTCACACGGTCTCATGGCTGGGACACGTGGCTCCCTTTGGCAGGCACGACCCTCTGCCGAATCTCCCGCTATGGCACCCCCGGGCACTACACTGCCTCCGAGCCTACCAGCTCCCTAATACCGGGGAGTGCCCCCATGGCACCTCCCTGAAACGCACACGTGGCAGGCTGGCTTCCCAGGCCCCTTTCCGAGGGTCACCCGTGCCCACAACACTGCCCACGCGGCTAATGGCGCCCCGGGCCCCCGCACCAAGCAGGCGCACCCGTGCCCACTACGCTATCCCGGCCCCCCATGGGCCCCTGGCCTACTCCGGCCCACTAGCCTGGTGCCCGGGTACCCACTCAGCGATACTCACCTTTCGCCACCACGCTCCCAGCCTGTCAACAGGGCTCCTGCACCCCTCCAAACGGGTTTCGAGCCTACACTCCCACCAACAACAAAACGACCTCCATTTTGTAAATTTGACTAACCCCTAACTCACTTTATACTGACCCCGGGGTCCCTTGGGCGGAGTCACTCCTCCCCCCAATCACTCATCGCACCATGCATTCCACATTCGCTCCCCACACACAGACCCGCTGGCTTCACTCACTCAACATGTACTCACCTCACAACTTTTCAACACACACACCGCTGAACTCTGCCATCCTTCTAACTACCTCCCCTACCTAACTCGTGCTCCCACGTCATCCCTTACACTACAGCACGTTCCTTTTAACACTACGTAGCTAAACTACGTCCCCTCTACACATTCACAAGTCTGTCACTGTCTCCAAATAATCCCATTAATCAATTTCCCAACCTAAATCTGACTACAATCCCTCTAACTAATCCATTCCACGGGCCCCATGAGGACTTACCCCTGCCCCATGGAGCCGGTCCAGCTAAGCTAACCCTTCCCCCTAACTAGTTTCCATCCTGTGCCCTGGTCAAGGGGGTCTTCCACCCCTTGCCCAGGAATCCTGTGCACCCGAAAGTGAGGCTTGTTTTTTCTTTTTTTTTTACATGCGCATCACCAGCGCGGCAACTCACAGCTCGCGCACTTTGCACCTGCCCGTGACGTCATGCAGCTGCACGTGTACCTCGTCCCTCCTTCGATGGTACCATCCGGCAGGGATACCCCTTCTGCCGGATTCCAACCCCACGTGCAGCCATGACGTCACCGTGCGCATAAAAAAAAACAAGCCCCACGTCTCGAGGGGTTCCCCACGCGAACACATGTGCTTTGCCCGTTGGAGCTTAACACACACGATCGCGTGGAGAACCCATCCGGTCCAAATCCGTTTACCTGCCTAAACTTTGTCCGTCCGCGGGATCGGCAAATCCACCGCGTGCGTTCCGGACCGGGACTTCACTCTCGTAAGCGAGCACGTGGGGGCCTCGTGCGTTGCACAGCACGGACCTCGTGCTCACTGCTGGGTGAACCCGGCACGGTCCCCGAAACAACTACAGCCGCTACTCGACTTTCTTTCTTCTGTCGCCGTCGTCGTCGCCATTCAACACACGCACTCCCGGGTGTTACGACGCTAACACACCTCACCATTAAACTCACACCGGGAGACGCGGCTGCATGTTCACACATGCTAACCGACATCTCCCTTACATACCGCTCTCTCACACACACGGTCTCCCTTGCACTCGGCCGTTCACTCACGCATGCCATCTCCCTCGCACACGTGGCTCCACTCACTCGCGGCCTTCCACTCACTCGTGCTATTTCCCTAACACAAACCATACTACTCACACACGCGGGGGCACTCATCCGCGGTGCCTCACTCATACACCGTGCCTCACTCACACACGCGGGGGCACTCATCCGCGGTGCCTCATCCACACACGGCGTGCTGGGAAGCACACACTCCGGCACACTCGCCACCACACCACTAACACGTGGTGCTCTGTGCTCCATTCATACTGGCCGTTTCACTCACACACACGGCCTCTTCCACTTGCGGTGCCCCTTTTACACACGGCGTGCTGGGAAGCACCTACTCCGGCACAATCGCCACCACACCACTCACACACGGGGTCGCTTCCACACACGGGGACGCACTCACACCTTGCACCACACACACAGGGACAACCACACTGGGGATTCGTGTCCCCACAAGGGTCTCCGGGGCCTCTATACCCCCCAAGCTTTCCGTGCACCTGTCCACAGCACTCCTCCCCTCGACCTCGCAAAGCACGACCGAACCCACCTGGTCGTGGCTCGCCTCAAGGGGGAATACTCCCTCCCCTCGTTCCTGGAGGAGGCCATCCAGCTGCTCGCACCGGGCCTCCACCCAGTCCGCGAGCTCACCCCCATTATCCTCCACTACCTCCGTGTGTGTGTGTGCGTCACTTACCCCGTATTCATCGTGCAGTCTTCCCTCTATCGTTCCCATCTCCCGTGTCTCTGCCAACTCAGTCACCTCTTTACCCTTTACCTCCCTCGTGCACGTCTCCGTCACCCCAATTAGTTTGTCCCTCTCGGTTACCGTCACTTTTTCCGTCACGACCCTCGCCCAACACGCCCCCCGAATTATTTTTTTCTTACCCGCCTCCACCGCGGGCCCGACAGCCGTTGTACTCCCTCCCAGCTCGTTCGCTCCCACACGTGGCGTCGCCATTTTAAGCTCCCCGGTTACTGCCTTCATGCCCGCCTGCAGGCTTCGGCCCATGTTCTGCGTCTCACCCCGCAGCTTTTTCGTTTCTTCCTTCATTTGCTGTGTATTCGCATCCATCTTTTCGTTCATGCCTTTTCTTTTGTTTATAATTTCGTTCATTTGCTTGTTCATGTTCGCATTCATCTTCGCTGTCATTTCCGCCAGCATGGCGCATAGCTGGGCTATGTCGGATGCACTCAGCTGAGCCGTTTCGGCAAGGATCGGGGGGTTTTGGTGGAAAGGGGGAGGGGAGGTGTCATACACCGCGGCCGCCGCCTCACCTATTTCGGGCTCTGGGTTCAGTTGGGGGAGTTCGTGTTCCTGCACAACCAACATTTCCTGCATGGGGTTTTCATCCTGGACCATGGATTCTACACATTCTACATCCATTTCTAATACCCCCGGCTCCCGCTCGCCTTGAGACGCCATCTTGCTTCTCGTAAAGGGTTAATTTAACTCGCTCGTAATTTGGAGGGAATCGGGGGTCGCTCCTCTCACCCCTGGACCGATTCCCGTGAATTTAGCTAGAGACAGGAGAGCCCGTTTTCCAGTTCTCCGATACCAGTGCCGCGAGGAGGGCGATGAGTTTATATCGCACGACCTGACACCAGTGTTGCGGATTCGCGCCCGCCGGCGTGCGAACGGCCACGTAACTCGAATCGCGGCACGTCGCCCACCGGACGGACAATCCCGTCGTGACCCTCTCGGACTAACGCCGGGAACTAGTCACGGGTGGGCCTTTCGGCCTCACCACGATCGTGCCAATCGGCCCCCCGCGTGGGATAGGGTTGCTCGCCAAATTCGACCTACCTAAGTACCCACACGGAGGGTAGACCGGGCGATCGCACCTCGCCGCAGGTCGACTTCGGACACGGGCCACTTTAAGCGACCCGTTCCGTACTATCGGGATAACTGAGCGGTGTTATCGTCGGCCTCGACGGTTCGATTAATTATCGGGCGTTTTAGCCCATGACCAACCCTTTACGTGAAGTAAGATGGAGATTCAATAAAGGAAAAGACGAAGCGAAACGGGAAAACAATTCAACATAAAGCACATTTATTTTGCGATGAACGGAAAGCACACATATACAATTACACCAAAAGCAAATGTAAAAGAAGAAGAAGAAACACACAATAATGCACAAAAAGCAAATGTAAAAGCAAAAGACAATGCAGAGCTAACCGACTACCGAGCACACGGCAACACTTATACAGTTTTACTTCACAGACGGCGCCGACAACACATATACTCAAAGCAAAAGAAAAAGGGACCACCCTCCACTATGAGGGGGCAGATGGCCTGGGGCCGAGACCACGTCGAGCCTCCCCGTCTGGTGATGAGCCGCAAAATGGCGCTGGCGCCCCGACTCCGCGGCCCTCGCTGGGACTGCCTGGTATGGGGTGGGAACGGGGCCCCCTGCTTGCACTATCTCAGCGCGGGGGGGGAACAGGAGGGGTTGTTGATGCTCGGGGAAGGAGGATATCTCCCTGTCTCGGGTCCCATGACGAGCGTCTCCACCACGACCTCGGTCGCGATGCCGGCCTCACACCTCCGCAGCTCTCCGACTCTGACACGAGCACCTCCTCGACCGCCTTCGCCGCCGCCACCTCTCCAACTCTCCACAGCTCCGTCCAACTGCCTTCTCCGACTCCTCTCCTGACTGGCTCTTCCCAACTCCACCGACTCCGAACTGCACTTGACTGACTACTACTGCTTCTTCTTCCCAACTCCACCGACTGCCAACTGCACTTGACTGACTACTACTGCTTCTTCTTCCCAACTCCACCGACTGCCCCGTTTGGCGAGCGAACGCAGCCCTTTATAGCCCCCGGGGCCTCGCTCCTTCGCCTTCGACCCTTTACCTCTGGCTGGCTCCCCATTGGACCGAGGAAAAGTGGGCGTGAATGCTTTTTGATCCATGAATTTGCATATAGCGATGTTACTCCAACGCACCTGGAGGCGGGGCCAAATCTCCCCACGCTCGCCGAAAGGACGGAACAGAAGTGGGCGTGAGTCGTTTTTGATCCGTTTTCTTCGGAAAGGCTGTGATGTTTCTGCACACGCTGTTCGGTGCGCGCCCTGCACGAGTCCAGTATCGGTGCCCACAAGCGGCGCGGAAATGGCGGTGATGCGATGGTTGCGAGAGCGAGATGTGACGGTAAAGGTCGTGGCTGTTGGCGTTGTTGTTGTTGTGAAGCGGCGTTGCGGCTGGTGGTTGTTGTGTGATGGCTGTTGAGACGTGGTTGGTGGTGGTGGTAATGGCGGCTGGTCCAAAATAAAGATAGTAAAAGAAAAACGGCTATCTAGAGGGGTCGCAGCCCGAATGAATGACATTTATTCCCCCTAAACAACGGGTTTGGGCCTAACTACACATATACTTGCAGAGATATCTCACCTAAGGGACCTGAATGGTGGTTTGCGAATTTCGTCAACCACAACAATATATATTTATATATGTATGTATATATACATATATATATATATATATATATATATATATATATATATATATATATATATATATATATATATATATATATATTGTTGCGTATTCGCGCCCGCCAGCGTGCGAGCGGCCACGTAACTCGAATCGCGGCACGTCGCCCACCGGACGGACAATCCCGTCGTGACCCTCTCGGACTAACGCCGGGAACTAGTCACGGGTGGGCCTTTCGGCCTCACCACGATCGTGCCAATCGGCCCCCCGCGTGGGATAGGGTTGCTCGCCAAATTCGACCTACCTAAGTACCCACACGGAGGGTAGACCGGGCGATCGCACCTCGCCGCAGGTCGACTTCGGACACGGGCCACTTTAAGTGACCCGTTCCGTACTATCGGGATAACCAAGCGGTGTTATCGTCGGCCTCGACGGTTCGATTAATTATCGGGCGTTTTAGCCCACGACCAACCCCTTACGTGAAGTAAGATGGAGATTCAATAAAGGAAAAGACGAAGCGAAACGGGAAAACAGTTCAACATAAAGCACATTTATTTCGCGATGAACGGAAAGCACACATATACAATTACACCAAAAGCAAATGTTAAAGAAGAAGAAGAAACACACAATAATGCACAAAAAGCAAATGTAAAAGCAAAAGACAATACAGAGCTAACCGACTACAGAGCACACGGCAACACTTAAACAGTTTTACTTCACAGACGGCGCCGCCAACACATATACTCAAAGCAAAAGAAAAAGGGACCACCCTCCACTATGAGGGGGCAGACGGCCTGGGGCCGAGACCACGTCGAGCCTACCCGTCTGGTGATGAGCCGCAAAATGGCGCTGGCGCCCCGACTCCGCGGGCCTCGCTGGGACTGCCTGGTATGGGGTGGGAACGGGGCCCCCTTCTCGCACTATCTCAGCGCGGGAGGGGAAACAGGAGGGGGTTGTTGATGCTCGGGGGAAGGAGGATATCTCCCCGTCTCGGGTCCCGCGACGAGCGTCTCCACCACGACCTCGGTCGCGTTGCCGGCCTCTCCCCTCCGCAGCTCCCCGACTCTGACACGAGCACCCCCTCGACCGCCTTCGCCGCCGCCACCTCTCCAACTCTCCACAGCTCCGTCCAACTGCCTTCACCGACTCCTCTCCTGACTGGCTCTTCCCAACTCCACCGACTCCGAACTGCACTTGACTGACTACTACTGCTTCTTCTTCCCAACTCCACCGACTGCCAACTGCACTTGACTGACTACTACTGCTTCTTTTCCCAACTCCACCGACTGCCCCGTTTGGCGAGCGAACGCAGCCCTTTATAGCCCCGGGCCTCGCTCCTTCGCCTTCGACCCTTTACCTTCGACCCTTCACCTCTGGCTGGCTCCCCATTAGACCGAGGAAAAGTGGGCGTGAATGCTTTTTGATCCATGAATTTGCATATAGCGATATTACTCCAACGCACCTGGAGGCGGGGCCAAATCGCCCCACGCTCGCCGATAGGATGGAACAGAAGTGGGCGTGAGTCGTTTTTGATCCGTTTTCTTCGGAAAGGCTGTGATGTTTCTGCACACGCTGCTCGGTGCGCACCCTGCACGAGTCCAGTATCGGTGCCCACAAGCGGCGCGGAAATGGCGGTGATGCGATGGTTGCGAGAGCGAGATGTGACGGTAAAGGTCGTGGCTGTTGGCGTTGTTGTTGTTGTGAAGCGGCGTTGCGGCTGGTGGTTGTTGTGTGATGGCTGTTGAGACGTGGTTGGTGGTGGTAGTAATGGCGGCTGGTCCAAAATAAAGATAGTATAAGAAAAACGGCTATCTAGAGGGGTTGCAGCCCGAATGAATGACATTTATTCCCTCTAAACAACGGGTTTGGGCCTAACTACACATATACTTTCAGAGATATCTCACCTAAGGGACCTGAATGGTGGTTTGCGAATTTCGTCAACCACAACACTACCCCCTCCCCTTTTTACAGACTCGTCCCGAGTCGTCAAATTTTCGTGTGCCATCATGTGTAGTTTTCCCCTAGTACATTTTACCTACGGATCCCTGAGTGCGACATTCATGGTATTCGTGTCCCCAAAATAAATAACCTGAGGGCTGAGTAACTACCTAAACAAACTCACTCACACGGACGACTTAAATAAAATTGCCGGTGCTAGGACAGACATGCCGGGGGCGCACTCATATTTACAGTACATCTTAACCTTAACTTACAAATTTTACACTAAACCATGGCCCAGGATCAATGGACTCTGCAAAAAGAAAGCAGTTAGCAGGGAGCCAGGCTGCTCGCATGCAGTCTCTGTCTCAAACAATGCAGGCGACAGGGAACGTGGCCGGCTGCTCACACGCAGTCCAAGGCCTTCCCTTTTGAACTGAACGCAGTGAACCACAACGGTGCATGGGCTGCACAAACGCAGTCTCCGTGCCAGCTCAAGTGGCACACGCAATGAACACAACGAATGGATGGATGAACACAAACACGGTGCACGGGCCGCCACTGCAGGCCCGTTTTGTAGCTGCCAACAGGGCAGTTCTTGCAGCTTGCAAACTGTTGCTTTCTGATCCTGGCGCACATGGCAATGAACAGGGGGGGGAAAGCAAAAATTGAACGGGGCTGGTGAACAGGGGCAGTGGGCATGGCATGGCAAAGGCAGCAGGCAAACACAGCCCGCAGAAGAAGGCCGCTGCAGGCAAACACAGCCGGCAGACGAACTGGCCGGCACAGGCCTTGCAGAAAACAGCTGCAGATGATCCGGCCGGCGCAGGCCTTGCAGCACAGCAGCTGCAGACGATCCAGCCGGCACAGGCCTTGCAGCAAAACAACAGCTGCCGATGAAGTGGGCCGGCCTTTGCCTTGCAGCAACGCAGCCAGCAGATGAAGCTGGCCAGCCTTTGCCGTTCAGTGGAGGTTGGTGGAGGGAGTGCGGTGGTGCTGGCCACTCGGAAGGCGGGCTCGGACCTACCCTACGGTCTCCCTCCCAACCTATCGCCTTTGCCTGTCACTGTCTATACCCACTCCCTTAATTTGTCAAACCCCAATTTAGCCCCAACTATTTTTTTTTTTTACTTCCCCACTATAAATCGTCCCCTAACCCCCTTTATCGTCTTTGTTCGGCTAACCTATCCTGTCACCTAGCCTACTCCCAACCCCTACGTTCCCTTCCCGGAGGGGAATAAGGGAGAGCTAGCGTCCTGTGCTGAGGCCCAATCTAAGCCTCAGGATGGCCTCCCCAGAGTTCAGCGATCTATAACACAAAGTGGGTCCAGCGGCCCACAACGAGAGCGAGGGGATGGATGGTGCGGAGGGGTACACTTCCTAATCTACCCTATCCATTTAACTGTTAAACTACCCCGGGGCTTTCAACAAGCGCCTCTCGCTTAAACTATTGGTTCTAACAACCCAGATTCCCATCGCCTGTGTTGGTGTCCTCACAATTTCGGGCCTCGCCCCCCAATTTTCTCTCCGTGCCCTCACACGGTCTCATGGCTGGGACACGTGGCTCCCTTTGGCAGGCACGACCCTCTGCCGAATCTCCCGCTATGGCACCCCCGGGCACTACACTGCCTCCGAGCCTACCAGCTCCCTAATACCGGGGAGTGCCCCCCATGGCACCTCCCCTGAAACGCACACGTGGCAGGCTGGCTTCCCAGGCCCCTTTCCGAGGGTCACCCGTGCCCACAACACTGCCCACGCGGCTAATGGCGCCCCGGGCCCCCGCACCAAGCAGGCGCACCCGTGCCCACTACGCTATCCCGGCCCCCCATGGGCCCTTGGCCTACTACGGCCGACTAGCCTGGTGCCCGGGGTACCCACTCAGCGATACTCACCTTTCGCCACCACGCTCCCAGCCTGTCAACAGGGCTCCTGCACCCCTCCAAACGGGTTTCGAGCCTACACTCCCACCAACAACAAAACGACCTCCATTTTGTAAATTTGACTAACCCCCTAACTCACTTTATACTGACCCCGGGGTCCCTTGGGCGGGAGTCACTCCTCCCCCCAATCACTCATCGCACCATGCATTCCACATTCGCTCCACACACACAGACCCGCTGGCTTCACTCACTCAACATGTACTCACCTCACAACTTTTCAACACACACACCGCTGAACTCTGCCATCCTTCTAACTACCTCCCCTACCTAACTCGTGCTCCCACGTCATCCCTTACACTACAGCACGTTCCTTTTAACACTACGTAGCTAAACTACGTCCCCTCTACACATTCACAAGTCTGTCACTGTCTCCAAATAATCCCATTAATCAATTTCCCAACCTAAATCTGACTACAATCCCTCTAACTAATCCATTCCACGGGCCCCATGAGGACTTACCCCTGCCCCATGGAGCCGGTCCAGCTAAGCTAACCCTTCCCCCTAACTAGTTTCCATCCTGTGCCCTGGTCAAGGGGGTCTTCCACCCCTTGCCCAGGAATCCTGTGCACCCGAAAGTGAGGCTTGTTTTTTCTTTTTTTTTTACATGCGCATCACCAGCGCGGCAACTCACAGCTCGCGCACTTTGCACCTGCCCGTGACGTCATGCAGCTGCACGTGTACCTCGTCCCTCCTTCGATGGTACCATCCGGCAGGGATACCCCTTCTGCCGGATTCCAACCCCACGTGCAGCCATGACGTCACCGTGCGCATAAAAAAAAACAAGCCCCACGTCTCGAGGGGTTCCCCACGCGAACACATGTGCTTTGCCCGTTGGAGCTTAAAACACACGATCGCGTGGAGAACCCATCCGGTCCAAATCCGTTTACCTGCCTAAACTTTGTCCGTCCGCGGGATCGGCAAATCCACCGCGTGCGTTCCGGACCGGGACTTCACTCTCGTAAGCGAGCACGTGGGGGCCTCGTGCGTTGCACAGCACGGACCTCGTGCTCACTGCTGGGTGAACCCGGCACGGTCCCCGAAACAACTACAGCCGCTACTCGACTTTCTTTCTTCTGTCGCCGTCGTCGTCGCCATTCAACACACGCACTCCCGGGTGTTACGACGCTAACACACCTCACCATTAAACTCACACCGGGAGACGCGGCTGCATGTTCACACATGCTAACCGACATCTCCCTTACATACCGCTCTCTCACACACACGGTCTCCCTTGCACTCGGCCGTTCACTCACGCATGCCATCTCCCTCGCACACGTGGCTCCACTCACTCGCGGCCTTCCACTCACTCGTGCTATTTCCCTAACACAAACCATACTACTCACACACGCGGGGGCACTCATCCGCGGTGCCTCACTCATACACCGTGCCTCACTCACACACGCGGGGCACTCATCCGCGGTGCCTCATCCACACACGGCGTGCTGGGAAGCACACACTCCGGCACACTCGCCACCACACCACTAACACGTGGTGCTCTGTGCTCCATTCATACTGGCCGTTTCACTCACACACACGGCCTCTTCCACTTGCGGTGCCCCTTTTACACACGGCGTGCTGGGAAGCACCTACTCCGGCACAATCGCCACCACACCACTCACACACGGGGTCGCTTCCACACACGGGGACGCACTCACACCTTGCACCACACACACAGGGACAACCACACTGGGGATTCGTGTCCCCACAAGGGTCTCCGGGGCCTCTATACCCCCCAAGCTTTCCGTGCACCTGTCCACAGCACTCCTCCCCTCGACCTCGCAAAGCACGACCGAACCCACCTGGTCGTGGCTCGGCTTAAGGGGGGAATACTCCCTCCCCTCGTTCTTGGAGGAGGCCATCCAGCTGCTCGCACCGGGCCTCCACCCAGTCCGCGAGCTCACCCCCATTATCCTCCACTACCTCCGTGTGTGTGTGTGCGTCACTTACCCCGTATTCATCGTGCAGTCTTCCCTCTATCGTTCCCATCTCCCGTGTCTCTGCCAACTCAGTCACCTCTTTACCCTTTACCTCCCTCGTGCACGTCTCCGTCACCCCAATTAGTTTGTCCCTCTCGGTTACCGTCACTTTTTCCGTCACGACCCTCGCCCAACACGCCCCCCGAATTATTTTTTTCTTACCCGCCTCCACCGCGGGCCCGACAGCCGTTGTACTCCCTCCCAGCTCGTTCGCTCCCACACGTGGCGTCGCCATTTTAAGCTCCCCGGTTACTGCCTTCATGCCCGCCTGCAGGCTTCGGCCCATGTTCTGCGTCTCACCCCGCAGCTTTTTCGTTTCTTCCTTCATTTGCTGTGTATTCGCATCCATCTTTTCGTTCATGCCTTTTCTTTTGTTTATAATTTCGTTCATTTGCTTGTTCATGTTCGCATTCATCTTCGCTGTCATTTCCGCCAGCATGGCGCATAGCTGGGCTATGTCGGATGCACTCAGCTGAGCCGTTTCGGCAAGGATCGGGGGGTTTTGGTGGAAAGGGGGAGGGGAGGTGTCATACACCGCGGCCGCCGCCTCACCTATTTCGGGCTCTGGGTTCAGTTGGGGGAGTTCGTGTTCCTGCACAACCAACATTTCCTGCATGGGGTTTTCATCCTGGACCATGGATTCTACACATTCTACATCCATTTCTAATACCCCCGGCTCCCGCTCGCCTTGAGACGCCATCTTGCTTCTCGTAAAGGGTTAATTTAACTCGCTCGTAATTTGGAGGGAATCGGGGGTCGCTCCTCTCACCCCTGGACCGATTCCCGTGAATTTAGCTAGAGACAGGAGAGCCCGTTTTCCAGTTCTCCGATACCAGTGCCGCGAGGAGGGCGATGAGTTTATATCGCACGACCTGACACCAGTGTTGCGGATTCGCGCCCGCCGGCGTGCGAACGGCCACGTAACTCGAATCGCGGCACGTCGCCCACCGGACGGACAATCCCGTCGTGACCCTCTCGGACTAACGCCGGGAACTAGTCACGGGTGGGCCTTTCGGCCTCACCACGATCGTGCCAATCGGCCCCCCGCGTGGGATAGGGTTGCTCGCCAAATTCGACCTACCTAAGTACCCACACGGAGGGTAGACCGGGCGATCGCACCTCGCCGCAGGTCGACTTCGGACACGGGCCACTTTAAGCGACCCGTTCCGTACTATCGGGATAACTGAGCGGTGTTATCGTCGGCCTCGACGGTTCGATTAATTATCGGGCGTTTTAGCCCATGACCAACCCTTTACGTGAAGTAAGATGGAGATTCAATAAAGGAAAAGACGAAGCGAAACGGGAAAACAATTCAACATAAAGCACATTTATTTCGCGATGAACGGAAAGCACACATATACAATTACACCAAAAGCAAATGTAAAAGAAGAAGAAACACACAATAATGCACAAAAAGCAAATGTAAAAGCAAAAGACAATGCAGAGCTAACCGACTACCGAGCACACGGCAACACTTATGCAGTTTTACTTCACAGACGGCGCCGACAACACATATACTCAAAGCAAAAGAAAAAGGGACCACCCTCCACTATGAGGGGGCAGACGGCCTGGGGTCGAGACCACGTCGAGCCTCCCCGTCTGGTGATGAGCCGCAAAATGGCGCTGGCGCCCCGACTCCGCGGCCCTCGCTGGGACTGCCTGGTATGGGGTGGGAACGGGGCCCCCTTCTTGCACTATCTCAGCGCGGGGGGGAAACAGGAGGGGGTTGTTGATGCTCGGGGGAAGGAGGATATCTCCCTGTCTCGGGTCCCATGACGAGCGTCTCCACCACGACCTCGGTCGCGTTGCCGGCCTCTCCCCTCCGCAGCTCCCCGACTCTGACACGAGCACCCCCTCGACCGCCTTCGCCGCCGCCACCTCTCCAACTCTCCACAGCTCCGTCCAACTGCCTTCTCCGACTCCTCTCCTGACTGGCTCTTCCCAACTCCACCGACTCCGAACTGCACTTGACTGACTACTACTGCTTCTTCTTCCCAACTCCACCGACTGCCAACTGCACTTGACTGACTACTACTGCTTCTTCTTCCCAACTCCACCGACTGCCCCGTTTGGCGAGCGAACGCAGCCCTTTATAGCCCCCGGGGCCTCGCTCCTTCGCCTTCGACCCTTTACCTCTGGCTGGCTCCCCATTGGACCGAGGAAAAGTGGGCGTGAATGCTTTTTGATCCATGAATTTGCATATAGCGATGTTACTCCAACGCACCTGGAGGCGGGGCCAAATCTCCCCACGCTCGCCGAAAGGACGGAACAGAAGTGGGCGTGAGTCGTTTTTGATCCGTTTTCTTCGGAAAGGCTGTGATGTTTCTGCACACGCTGTTCGGTGAGCGCCCTGCACGAGTCCAGTATCGGTGCCCACAAGCGGCGCGGAAATGGCGGTGATGCGATGGTTGCGAGAGCGAGATGTGACGGTAAAGGTCGTGGCTGTTGGCGTTGTTGTTGTTGTGAAGCGGCGTTGCGGCTGGTGGTTGTTGTGTGATGGCTGTTGAGACGTGGTTGGTGGTGGTGGTAATGGCGGCTGGTCCAAAATAAAGATAGTAAAAGAAAAACGGCTATCTAGAGGGGTCGCAGCCCGAATGAATGACATTTATTCCCCCTAAACAACGGGTTTGGGCCTAACTACACATATACTTGCAGAGATATCTCACCTAAGGGACCTGAATGGTGGTTTGCGAATTTCGTCAACCACAACAATATATATTTATATATGTATGTATATATATATATATATATATATATATATATATATATATATATATATATATATATATATATATATATATATATATATATATATATATATATATATATATATTGTTGCGTATTCGCGCCCGCCAGCGTGCGAGCGGCCACGTAACTCGAATCGCGGCACGTCGCCCACCGGACGGACAATCCCGTCGTGACCCTCTCGGACTAACGCCGGGAACTAGTCACGGGTGGGCCTTTCGGCCTCACCACGATCGTGCCAATCGGCCCCCCGCGTGGGATAGGGTTGCTCGCCAAATTCGACTTACCTAAGTACCCATATGGAGGGTAGACCGGGCGATCGCACCTCGCCGCAGGTCGACTTCGGACACGGGCCACTTTAAGCGACCCGTTCCGTACTATCGGGATAACCGAGCGGTGTTATCGTCAACCCCGACGGTTCGATTAATTATCGGGAGTTTTAGCCCACGACCAACCCTTTACGTGAAGTAAGATGGAGATTTAATAAAGGAAAAGACGAAGCGAAACGGGAAAAACAGTTCAACATAAAGCACATTTATTCCGCGGCAAACGGAAAGCACACATATACAATTATACACCAAAAGCAAATGTAAAAGAAGAAACACCACAATAATGCACAAAAAGCAAATGTAAAAGTGAAACACAATGCAGATCTACCACCGACTACTGAGCACACGGCAACACTTATACAGTTTTACTTCACAGACGGCGCCGACAACACATATACTCAAAGCAAAAGAAAAAGGGACCACCCTCAACGATGATGGGGGCAGACGGGCCTGGGGCCGAGACCGCGTCAAGCCTACCCATCTGGTGATGAGCCGCAAAATGGCGGTGGCGCCCCGACTCCGCGGGCCTCGCGGACAGTGTCTGGAATGGGGTGGGAACGGGGCCCCCTTCTCACACTATCTCAGCGCGGGGGGAAACAGGAGGGGGTTGTTGATGCTCGGGGGGATGAGGATATCTCGCTGGCTCGGGTCCCGCGACGAGCGTCTCCACCGCGACCTCGGTCGCGTTATCGGCCTCCCCTCTCCGCAGCTCCCCGACTCTGACACGAGCGCCCTCTCGACTGCCTTCGCCGCCGCCACCTCTTCACTCTCCACAGCTCCGTCCAACTGCTTTCTCCGACTCTTCTTGACTGACTCTTTCCAACTCCACTTGACTCGGCGAGCGAACGCGGCCCTTTATAGCCCCCGGGGCTTCGCTCCTTCACCTTCGACCCTTTACCTCTGGCTGGCTCCCCATTGGACAGAAGAAAAGTGAGCGTGAATGCTTTTTGATCCACGAATCTGCATATAGCGATTATACTCCGACGCACCTGAAGGCGG
The DNA here is from genome assembly GCF_056783735.1 of Eptatretus burgeri. Lineage (NCBI taxonomy): Eukaryota > Metazoa > Chordata > Myxini > Myxiniformes > Myxinidae > Eptatretus > Eptatretus burgeri. The sequence goes on from NC_140969.1 coordinate 57,824,467, forward strand.
GGCCAAATCGCCCCACGCTCGCCGATAGGACGGAACAGAAGTGGGCGTAAATCGTTTTTGATCCGATTTCTTCGGAAAGGCTGGTGTTTTTGTACCCGCTGCTCGGTGCGCGCCCTGCACGAGTCCAGGATCGGCCCCCACAAGCGGCGCGGGAATGGCGGTGATGCGATGGTTGCGAGAGCGAGATGTGACGGCAAGGGTCGTGGCTGTTGTTGTGAAGCGGCGTTGCGGTTGGTGGTTGTTGTGTGATGGCTGTTGAGACGTGGTTGGTGGTGGTTGTGGTGGTAGTAATGGCGGCTGGTCCAAAATGAAGATAGTAAAAGAAAAACGGCTATCTCGAGGGGTCGCAGCCCGAATGAATGACATTTATTCCCGCGAAACAACGGGTTTGGGCCTAACTACACATATACTTACAGAGATATCTCACCTAAGGGACCTGAATGGTGGTTTGCGAATTTCGTCAACCACAACACTATATATATATATATATATATATATATATATATATATTTATATATATATATATATATATATATATATATATATAAATATATATATATATATATATATATATATATATATATATATATATATATATAGATATATATATATATATATATATATATTTCTTCTTCTTCTTTCGGCTGCTCCCGTTAGGGAAATCGCCACAGCGGATCATCCATTATGATCTGCATAGTGATTTGGCACATGTTTTACGCCGGATGCCCTTCCTGACGCAACCCTGGTCGCCTCTTACGACACAGGGATATATATATATATATAAAACACTATATATATATATATATATATATAAAACACTATATATATATATATATATATATATATATATATATATATATATATAAAAACACTATATATATATATATATATATATATATATATATATATATATATATATAAACACTATATATATATATATATATATATATATATATATATATAAACACTATATATATATATATATATATATATATATATATATATATATATATATATATATAT